>NW_020454106.1:266871-349421 GCF_003342845.1 Nothoprocta perdicaria
TTACTAGACATCTATAGACTTAGATCACAGATCTGGCACCTAAGTTTTACACTACTGACAAACTAAGACTCAGTTTGAGGTTAGCTGTCTAGTCTAGGCTAGTTCCCAAAGAAGACAGAGGCCTCTAGTAGGCAATTTATGGTACCAGTGATTGACATGGTCGGGAAAAGGAATTAACTCCAAAGTAGCTATATCTCCCAGTTGACAATAAAAATAGCTTATAGAAAGAGAACAAAGAAAACAAAAAAAAAACCCTAATGTTTTGATTTAAAAAAATAATAAATAAATAAATAAATAAATAAATAAGATAAACCTGGGTCTAAATTCAAAACCAAATCCAACAGGAATCAAATCAATTTTTGTTTATCCCAAATAGGCTAATTTATTTCGGGTTTGGAACTTGCTATGGACAACATATGATTTAGTAAGTAAGCAGACTCAGAAGTTAGCAGATTCTTTGTGGTGTAAGAACCACATCATCAAATTACTTTCTTTAGACATTTGACCCACAGCTCCTTCTGCAAATATATACATGTTATTTTCACAAATAYATATGTATATGTTTAGAAAGATGTTCCACTTAGTTTGCTCTGCTTAATATTGGAAATGTCGTCATTCCTCAAAGAATTTTGACCTTTCTCCCCTCCCTCTTCAACTCCATATTGTATCATCTCCCACAATATTTCTTGACAGTGGAATTCCACTTGCCACTTCCTTTCTTTCCATTTGCCACTTCCTTTCTTTTCCAGGAAAGAAGATTCTGAAGCTCTCAGAGATTCTGTTTGCAGCCTAGCCCTGCAATCACCAGAGAAAGAGAGGAAGATACAGCTAGCCTAATCTTTTTGAAAGCCAGCATATCAGCATTTGCAAAGCAGAATATTTCAATATTCAAGTTTTGCAGAAAACAAAGGAGTTTTCCTAGGATCAGGAAAAAATATCTGCCAGCTTTACAAAGAACAGATATGAAAGTTTTATAGTGTGGGTCAAGACACATAAGCATTCTTGTGTCTTAAACAAGCAGCTAAATGGATGAACTGAAAAGAGGAGCATCATCTGTCCCATTAGCCATCAGCTGCCTAGTGCCCTAGGCAAAGACAACATATTGGGCGACTTTGTTATATTTTCTTTTTCACTTGGCTAGTTCTGTTTGAGTCAGTGGTTCAGACTAATTACTAGAAAATAAATAATAAAATATGTAAGAACCTCAGCAGGAGTGAACCTCTTTGCATACAGAAAGAACCAGTTCAGATCTCAGAAAACTCACACAGAGACAGAAAAAAAAAATAGTAAGATTAACAGCAACAAAAACAAAACTATACTTAAATTGCTTCTTTGCAAATCATTTGATAAATTTCTGGACATCCCAACTGCAGCCACCTTCAATTTAAAAGCACACAGAGTGTGCAGCCTAGCAAATCTGTCTGCTACTTAAACAACCTTGAAGTTATTACACTACTTTTTTTTTTTTTTCCCCCCTCACAAGAGATAAGACATTGCTGTGATGGGAAAAGATGAGCTAAAGACACGCAGACATAAACTGACCCAACTTATGTGAGCGATGGGGTTTGTCTGTTTAAACCTAAGATGTCAGCCCAAAYTGCTGTTCCAGTATCACTTTATAGTGAAATGGGCCCTTTCTGAGGGTTCATCCCAACTATCTTTGATACATATTTAAATTTACRTATCTGCTGATCAGTCTGTCCTGATGTACGAACCCAGAAACGATTTGTACTTAATACTGCTTGAGCTGCTCAGGTTTGGTTCATGCTGGACAGCAGGGTGGGATTTATCAACTCTCACTCTGCACTGCAGACAGTTATCACTGAACTAGGAAGCCAAGACTCCCATTTTACTCAGTGAAGAAAAATAAGTGTGATTCATCCAATGCATTTTATACAGTCCTTTGTAGAGGAGGAGATGTGGGTACTTGCTTCTTTCCAYTGACTCTTGGAGCTGGGATACAGCTGTAGTCAAATAAAGATTTCTCATCAACAGAAACCTGTGTGTGGGCAGATGAGTCCCACAGAGAGATCCTATTCATGACAATTTGTTTCTTTCTCCCTTAAAACTACTGGTGGAACTCCAGAAGCCTGCATCCAGATCCAATCTTTTGCCCTTCTCAAGAAACTGGAAGAACTGGAAGGAGCCAAGATTGCTGATTATGGTACACCACTTAAAAGTACAATTCAAGCAGAGAAAAAAAAATAGCTTCACTAATCAAATGTTGTTCCATTTCAGATTATCTCCATTTTGAACTGATATTTATATATATATATATTTTCATAGCCACCCTATTTGACTTGTATCGGAAATGCCATTAAATGAGATGCTCCTGGCGTTGTTACRGTAGCTTCAGAGATACTGTCATAAGAGCTCCCGAGCCTGTCTGGGAAACCTCATAGCACAATRTCACTCCATTTTATACCAGTTCCAAGATTTCTAGAAGCCTGTAATGAATAGGCAATGGAATAAATTCAGACAAATGCCAGTGGGTTGTAACGTTTATTGGGGTTTCTGGAAAAGTTAACAGTAATGTCATAGGAAGTGTCAGAGATGAGAACATCGGGAAATTTTCACTGGGACATATTCATTATTTGATATATGAAAAAGAAATGTAATCTATACTTTGACTGTACAGAATGGGATGTTTGGGACAAAATGCAATTAAATGTAGATTCAGCAGAAGAACAGGTAGAGTAACTCCGCTTCTTTTTCCTCTTGCAATGCTTGGGCTATCCTAAGTGATTACTGTTGCTGCTGACTATTATTTTGGTGGACATTCAATGTTGCTTAAATTGTGCAAGTAAGTGTTTTATTTATGCTTATGCTATACCTCTTAGCAGTATCTTATGGCTATTCCATCCTACACTTGATTTCTAAAAATGGGATAGTTATCTTAAATTGACATGGACTTTAGTTCTAGAGACTACTCTTAAATGAAAAATTGCAATGGCTCGTGACTTATTACCTGATACAAGCCCTGGGTCCAATGAGAGCAGGCAGAACTCCTGCATCTATTGTAAGCTGCTGATTTTTTCCCCAAAGATAGCTGCAAGTTAGGTCTTGACCTGACTCTTCTTAAAGATCCCCTAGCAGCAGTAATAAAGTTAAAAAGGAGTGTGTGAATCTGGACATCTTGGCCAAGTGCCATCTTATTAACATGGCCCAGTGTGCTAATAAATGAACTAGTACCAAGCTGCTTAGTAAACTAACAATTGGCCTGATGTTGTTTTCAATAGGAAAATTATAGGAAAGAAAATTAGCTGGCATTTGAGGGAATTAAACGGATCACTGTAAATTAGGCATTACAGGAAACTGAGACACAGTTATGAAAGTTTGCCTACCAGAACTTACTTTTGGGAATCTCAGAAAATTCCATGTTTTTTTTTTAAATGATAGTATTTAGCCTCCTACCATTCTTGTGAACTAGGAAAAATATTTCTGTTTTTCCTATTCCTAAAAAATATTTTTGTTTTCTTCATTCATATCCTGGATGGCGTCCAGAGGATTGATAGGCCAATTAGTTTCATGGAAATAGGGAAAGAAACAGGGAAACAGCTACAAACTTTCCTGGGGGCAGAAGTAGCTGAGATCCAGACTYCAGATTTCTGACCATGTCTCCAGAATACTGGAAATATACCCAAATATTATCGTGGAATGCATGGATGTATATGTGTGTGTGTATTAAAACTACAACATATTTGGAGAGATCCCTTTACAAATAATATAATGTATAATAATACAATTATATAGTTATAATAAGTTTTTATTTTTATCTTTAAAAGGATAAACAAATTAAAGACTAACAAATYCCCATACAGTTTTCTCTTCTCTTTTCCCTTTTATTTTTCCTAAAAATACTAATTAAAATGTATTTCTTGTTACCAGCACAGTCTAAGTGAATGCAGCAATACAGTCGAAAAGTTTTTAAACAGTTTTCCAAATGTCAGCTCTCCCTTTCAATACTCAGAAATGTGACAGTTAGCAAAACTGCAAATAGGGTTTCCAGTCTTGCGAAAAATTCACATATGGCCTTAATGCCATGAAGAGCATATATCTTGGGTCAAGAGAGCTGCAAAGACATTCAAATAAGACTCTCTAGCACTGGCATGTTAGTGGATCAATTAATCACCCCAAACCAAGGCTGTACCGAACCAGGACTCTTTTCTTATTCWAATCAAATAAATTTCAGATAATAACATTAACCGTTCCTAAAAATACCTTACGGAAACCTGGTGATATTTCAATAAATATACATTYTTAGTGTTTTCTCTTTTTTTCCTCAGTTTCATCTTGTTTCTTAACAGCATTTGCATGGTCCCAAAGCAAAATTATATCATATTTAGAGGATTAGAGATTGGCAAGTGATGCCATTGCTGGAAACTGCTTAGTAACAGAGGACTTAATTTTATTACAGATTTCCATTGAAATGGAAATTTTTATTTCCATTTCCATTATTTATTAATAAGAATTTTTATTCTTATTAATCTTTTTATTCAAAAAAGAACTTTTTGTTTAAGCTTTGTGTTTATTTTCTTTAAAAATAATGAAATACTATATTTAAAAGTCAACAATGCACATGACAGAAGGAGATGTGAACTTCCAGAATGACATCACTCATGTTTGAGAATAAATTGCAATTTCAGCATCCTTTCGACCACCTCCTTTGCTGTTCTAAACAACAGCCTCAGCRCTGTAAGCGTGTGAATTAAGTCATTCACATGAGGAGTCAATGCAGAGGAAACAGCAGTGCTGCTAATACCTGGAAGCCATTGCATTTGGCCAGGATTCCGTTATGCAAAGACAAACATCATCCCAAAGCAGCAAAGATAAGGTTGGATTTGCAGGACTGTTAACCCATGTGGATAGCAGGAGGTATCAGGGAAGCGTAGCAAGAGCTTCTGAAGCAGTTTTGACCATTAAAGCTGTGTCTGCGCTAGCAAACTAAGCTTTAGACACCTGATATCCTGCATCATCATCCTATATTTCGGTTATAGTCGCTGAGAAAGGTGCTGTCAGATAGCAATTTAGCCCAGGCTAGATCTGAACAGCTCTCCGGAGAAGCCTATCTCTTTCCACTGATTATAGAGGGAGCCTAGGGCAAGCGCGCATCTAACACAGGAGCCGCAGTTAAGCTAGATGAATGAGGACCACAATAGCCTACATATCAGTAAGGTACAGTGTTTGGGGGCTTGCTTCTGCTGCTTTCGTCAGAATCAATTATATTCCTGAATAAATCAATTAGATGCTGGTTAACCCCAACAGAAATAGAGAACAAGGTCCTTTGTGAGAAGGAGTCTGGAATTATTATATATATATATTTTTTCTTTCCATAGGAAAATTGTGGTGGGGCTCCAGAACTTTTATAAATCAGATTTGCTTTTCCTCACATGTTCCTCTGGTACATGCTTCTGTTTGTTTGTTTAATGAATGTGGGGCTGGTGCCTTGGGGAGAGCAAAGTCTTCTATTTATCCCCAGACATGCTGTGCCCATACTATGCAATCACGTGTCTTCCCTCTGACCTGAAGGGACCACCTTTAAGGGTGAGAAAGTAGTTTTGTTTCCCGACCCTCTTAGGCATGCCCCTTCCTCTGGATATGTCAGCAAGGGACAAAGGGTCATTAGTGCTTATTTTTATAGACAAGGGCACACTGTCAAGAGGTTCATGTCCTATGCAAAGCTTGCTTGTAAATCTTTGTGGCCTTGGAATTTCACAATAGCAGGCTTCTTCTTCTTCTTTTTTTTTTTTTTTTCTCTTTTTTCTTTGTTTTTCATAAGGCAGTTGCTGTCTAGTAAAGTTTCTTGTAGAGTCACTTTTAGATATGTTTCCGATCAGGAATTTATAAAGTTTATGAAAAGAATAGTAAACAAAAAATGAAACCTTCTACATCTCTGCCTATATTCCTCATACAATTCCTGCAGATCTCTTTTAAAAATGAGCATATGATTTTGTTTTATTCTTATCCAAACATTTTGTTCTTTATTTCACTCTGCAGTCAGTTAACTATCTCAAAGGCAGGTAGCTAAAGTTATCCACTTCTGTGTGTTTCCCGTTGTCTTCTGTGTCACAAACCCCCGTGAACGTACTTGATCTCCAGCACATCATTTTTAGGCAAAAATTGGTGTTTGATGACCTTCCACATTTTCCCTAAGAAGTGCTTGGAAAACTTCTGAGAGCAAGAGAGAAATCAAGGAAGMAAAAGCGAGAGCAAATGAGTGAATGAAAGAAAATGGATGAATTTTAGCAATTTTTTKTTTTGTTTTGTTTTGTATTGTTTTGTTGAAATGTGGATTATTGGACTGTCACACCTTGGATAAAGTGCTTCTCTGAAGGTAACTCCTGAGTTCTGCTGTGTGAGTTTGGTTGATGATGGACTTTGATCCAGCAACTTTGCAGGAGCCTCTACTGCAACCAAAGGACTAACTCCCAACAGCAAGAAATGGTAGAGACATAAACATTTACTCTAATGTAAGAAAGCCACCTCTGCTCTGTGACTGCTGCCAATCCTTTTCTATCACTTCCATCTCTTCCGCAGAGGTTGAGATGCTGCTTTGAGAACACTACCCCAAATGTCAAGCTGGCTGTGAGATGAACATGATGCCATGAACAGGATGACATGAAGCACTTTGGCAGGGCTTTGAGTTTCTGAGGAACTTCTGATTTTTAAGCACATGTTAGTTCCAGCACTGTCAGTATTAGAAAGTCTGAAAGTCTGGATACAAACAGCTCTGTGGCTAATCCGATTCCAAATGGTATCTGCAATGTCTCGTTAATAAAACTGCCAAATCGTAGCCTTCCCCCTCGTGGTGTACATCTTTGTTGAGTCTGTCAGTAAGCATCTCCCATTTTAATATTTGATAAATATAAAGGGACTGGAGTTCTGTAAAATGCTTAAAATACTACCACCCATTAACAAATCCAGGGCATCCTCCTCAAATTATAGCAGTGGACTCTCCCTCTGTCTTTTCTATTAAAAAAAAAATCAGGAGATCTGTTAGAGGAAATTGCTCTTGCCACTATTATTACTATCATTATTTCTCCCCTCCCTCCACCCAATCAGGATTTAAAAACAAAACATAACAAAAAAACGCAGGAGTAATTTGCCTGGAAAGACAATGCTTTGGTTGCTCTGGTACCGGCCCTGCTTTTTTAATATTCATCCCTCCGAACACTTCATCATTAAAACTTCACGGGGTTCATTTTGCTCCGTTTGTTTATTTATTTATTTATTTATTAGCGGCAAYGCCACCTCTCTGCTTGGCAGCCTTTCCCGGGCCTCAGATTTCAGCAGCGTCTGACCCCATTTTAGTCAATTTTCCATATCCTGCCTGTCTCGCATCCGCCGAGGGAACACACTGATGCTGTGTTTATGCTAATTTTATGCTCTCTGAGTTGTGTCTGTTATTCAAAGCAGTTGAAGCAGTTATTGCCGGTAATCTTATTTCTGCTGGAGCCCCGGGGGCAGACTGGGCCTCCAAATCGGGCCGGCAGACCGCGCCAGAGCCATCGCAGCCTGCTGGTAAATGGCAGCTCTTCCCTGCAGAATCTGATATCAGTTACTTCACAAACACAGTAATAAAATGAAACAAATCAGATTTCCAAGTAAATAAACCAGACTTCAATGGCAAGCAACAATGGTCAGGACAACGGGATTTTAATAAGTGATGCCATACGYGGGGAGGAGAATATTGAAGCGATCGCTGCGTTCCTGTCTCCCTTGCGGGCCCTTTGCCCTGCGCTGCTCCAAAACTAGCTGCCATAACCCCTTGAAAAGTAAAATATAGATGGAAATGTCACCAAAAGATTTGAATCGAGCAGCTGAATTATTATACTGAGCGCTCAAAGAAATTGCTATTTCTTTGCCTTGTGGTATCCACTGGAAAGTTCAGGAGAACTTGTGCAGTGATGGACCCAGGGCCTGGTAAGAGAACAGGCTGGACCTTACCTTAAGGAAAGCGGAACATGTTTTGTGGTTTTACCACCATTTTCCAGGGCACCTTGGCCAAGTGAATGAAGGATAAGTGTTGAGGTACCTAATGTCTCTAAACAAGGCTTTAAAACAAACTCACTTAGTTCCTTGGTGCCTACCTGAAAGCCAAATTCTTATCTTCACATTACATTTACAGAAAAAATATCAAATTCTACCTTTTCAGATACCCTTGCCTTGAAAATATTTAAAATTCTGTCTAAAAGCCAATAGTTGAAAAAAATTGAATTCTTGCCAATTTTCAGTTGCCAAAAATATAAGCCATGTTTCCCCAAAGAAACATTTCCTATAGAAAATTCCAATTTAAGAAACATTTTTCAACAAGAAGACATTTCAAATGGAACATTTTAATTTTTTTCTACTGCCATCAACAGCACTCAGCTTTTATTGTAATGCTTAAGGCCATGTTTTCAGCATACTGTGCTCTTTAGAAACTTGCCCATTTATGTTGAGTCCTCTATAAGTAGCAGGTGCTCCTGTATATAAATTTATATATATATACACACATATATGCATGCATATGTGTATATATAAATAAAATATAAAAGCCTGGAATTTATTTCCCCTTTATTGTAGCTTCTCAGTTGTCAAGTATGATTAATAATCCATTGCCATTTCGTAATTTCTGAACTTTTCTGAAAGACTCTATCTTCTTTTGTATGTTAAACTTCTCAAACAACAAAAATGTTACCTTAATATCCCCTTCTTTGTATTTCATGGATTTTATATGCGGATTTGAAACTTTACCTTTTTATCTGCACTCCTACAAGACCAGTTGAAGCAGCCAGATCGTCTATGCTGTTCTTGCTGTAATATCTGCAATAGTAAGCCAGCCCATGCCGTTCTCTGTCCCTGAAGCCTGTTCACAATATCACAGAAACACAGAATATTCAAGGTTGGAAGGGAGCTCTAGAGATCATCTAGTCCAACCTTCCTGCTCAAGCAGGCACACCTACAGYATGTGGCACAGGGYGGCATCCAGGTGGGTTTTGAAGACCTCCAGAGTAGGAGACTCCACAACCTCCCTGGGCAGCCTGTTCCAGGGCTCTGTCACCCCCACAGGAAAGAAGTTCCTCCTCACCTGGAGATGGAACTTCCTGTGTTGCAGTTTRCATCCATTACCCCTTGTCCTGTCACTGGCCACCAATGAGAAGAGCTTGGCCCCTTCCTTCCTACATTCCCCCTTCATATATTTATAAATGTTAATAAGATCACCTCTAAGCCTTCTCTTCTCCAAGCTAAACAGGTCCAGCTCACTCAGCCTCTCCTCATACGAGAGATGTTCCAGTCCCTTAATCAATCATCTTGGTTGCTCTTCTCTGGACCCTCTCGAGAAGCTCCACGTCCCTCTCATATTGGGGAGCCCAGAACTGAACACAGTACTCCAGGTGCGGCCTCACCAGAGCTGAGTAGAGGGGCAGAATCACCTCCCTTGACCTGCTGGCAACACTCCTCCTGATGCAGCCAGGATCTCATTGGCCTTCTTGGCCACGAGGGCTCACTCATGGTTAACTTGGTGTCAACCAGGGCTCCCAAGTCCCTCTCCATGGAGCTGCTTTCCAGCAGGTCGACCCCTAATCTGTACTGGTGCTTGGAGTTATTTCTCCCCAGGTGCAGGACCCTGCACTTRTCCTTGTTGAACCTCATGAGGTTCCTCTCTGCCCAACTCWCCAGCCTGTCCAGGTCCCTCTGGATGGCAGCACAGCCCTCTGGAGTGTCGGCCACTCCACCCAGCTTGGTGTCATCCGCAAACTTGCTCAGGGTGCACTATATCTGACCACATCCATGATATAAAGAACTCTTGACCTCCAAAACATGGTGGGCCCACAGAAAATGCATGTTGAAAGTAACATCTGAAAGTCAAAAGTAACTATTGAACCTAATCGGAAATGACATAGGAAAGTGCCAGCTCTCCTAGGCTAAAGTCACAGAAGTGCCATGGAAAGCTCTTTCCTGACTCACCGTTGGCCATGGTTGACTGTATACATGTTCTAGCAATGACAGTGGTCCATGAGCTAAATATGCCAGTATAACTGTAAACATCCTAGTGCAGATTATACAACTAATTGTATCCTGTCTTTGGAGCAGCATTAGTCACTAATGCACTTCAGTTTGCTGCTAACTTGGATAACACCATCGCATGTCAAGGAACATAGTGATTTTATTGTTCTTAAACTGCTGAGAATGACAGATAAGTAAGAACAACATGTTTTTTGTATATAAGAATTAAAATATGCAGCTTTTTTTTTTTTTTTCCCCACTGGAGTAGGTTTTTTAAGACTTTATTTTTTGCATTCAAACACTCTTTTAGTTCTCTTTCAATGGAAACCTGGATACTCTAAACAGGACAACTCTCCATAAGTGTTGAGATTTTTTTTTAAAGGATGTTCTCATTCACTTGGTTTTAATCCACTTGAATTTAGTTCAATTAGATTGTTTTATAGATTTATTAATTCAAAAACAATCTCAGAATATTTTTATTTCTTTCTCAAATCTATATCAAAACTAATCTGATGGATTCATTCAATATTATCCTGACAGAATTAAATAAAAATGTCGTACTGACTTCATAAGAGCAGAATCAGGCCACTTAAACTTAACAAAAGTCTTTTTCTTTTACATCAATCTCATTTATGTCCTTCTGGAAGTGAGAAGTATCTGAAAGCAAATATTTAAGTCTAGACTTCTGTGTCCATTTTGATTTTATGTTTGATGAATTAATATGATTCATAATGCACTATGTAAAAAAATGTTTTGTGAATTTATTAATTTGTTTTTAAAATCTACATATGTAAATACAAATACAATCTAGGCAGGAAAAGCTTTGACAGAGTTCTCAAGTATCCCGTGGCAGGAAACTACTTTTTAATATTAATGAAAACTTATTAGATTTTTGATACTCAAAGAAACTCAATTAGAAATTTCTTTACATATTTGTTTTACGTGTTTGGAAGTGTTTTCAACTAGGAGGAGGAATATATATTGTATATCCATCAAGATGCAGTTTCCAGAAGTGTGCATCTCTTCTAACATGCCAAACTAAGGGGCCCTGCTGTGTAGTATTTGGGAAAATTGATTTTTTCTTTCTGGCCATTTCATAGAGGATACCACTGCAAGTGTTGGTTTGGGGACTCTGGCACCTAGACAAACCACCAAGGAATCCCTTTTAGAAATTCTGGGGAAAAAATATATATAGATTTATGCCCTGTGATCAAGCTGAAACAGGCTACTGATTCTTTCTGCTAATTGAAGCCAATAGAGATAGACTTTATTAGACTCCTTACTTTCTGCAAAATGAAATTTTGAATGAAATACAAAAATGAAATTTTGCATTTTGAATTTGGCAAATTCCTTAGAATGAGGAAAGCAGTATTCCAAACATGTGATGTGTGTCTGCGTGATAAATGCAGAGATCTGGGCATCATTTAGATGAAAAATTAAGGTGTAAGGGGAAGGGAGTAGAGGGAGAAAATGATAATTTTTTCTACATTCAGCTGATAGACCTTTCATCCAGATCTCAGAAGGACAAATTTTGCATCACTAGTAGTAATTGCACAAAACTGKGAAAGATCTACACATCCTGGAAGGGTCTAGGATCCTTTCTCCATCCTGCTGCAGCCAGGAGGAGAGAAGGTCTCCATGAGCCCTAGTTCATAGAGCTGCGCCCACAGCTGCCAGAATAGTTTCTCAACTATCATCCCATACACGATTTTTCTTATGCCAGACACTACTGAGCTTTTTTTAACTAAATGAAACAGCCCCACCATGAAAGATTTGAGCAAGTCTGTTTTCGAAATGTAGCCTCCCTAATTTGTCTCTGTAGCAAATGGAGAGGAATAGATGCCTCCTGAGCTCCACTGTAAGAAACGTGTCTAAACTAGGTGAGGTAAATAATCCCCTGAAGGTCCCCTTCCTTCCCCACTTGTTACAAGAGAAAATGCCAATCTGCCCTCACTGTATAGCATCTTCATGCTTCAGCTSCTGCTTGAGATGTGGAAGAATCCAGTCTCTCCTCCACCTGATGCAAACTCAAATCTCCTATTTCTTTTCAAGACAAAAAAAATGATCTTTGTCATCTTAAAGAAAAATGGGCTAGATTTCCTATTACTGCCAGTTCCTTGTTGCATCAAAGATATTAATATAACCAGCTGAATTAAATTACATATATTTACTTTTTTCCCCTCTCCATTTAGCTCTTTTTATTTTATTATTTATTTCCATAGCTGAAAGGAGGTTTTCAAATATATCGGTTATTTCTCCCTAGAGGCAATGATATGCTGCATAACACAGTGATAGACCAGCCATCTTGACTGCTTTCGGAAATTAGTCTTTTTAAAGCACAAGAATCTTGTCTCAAAGATATTTAGAATCGTTTTCTTTAAAGAACTTTCTCTTACATTCTTTGTGCATGTCCCACCATTATTGGAGCTTCTGTAGTTGGAATAAATAAGTTGAATTTTACCCACAGTCCATCTATTACCATTGTAAAAATAAGTAGATAAATGAATAAATAAATAAATACATGGGGAATAAAATGCCTAATAATTTTCTCCAATCCTTTTCTATGGAGTCTAGATGTATGAACTTCAGTTCTTTCCACCATCCAGCCATTAGCAGACAAGTAACACATTTATTCATGGATGAACATGGGAGTTTTAAAAATCAGCTCTCACATATTCTCTGATTTCAGTTATTCTGCATATTCTTATTTAGCAATAAATAGAAAATGAAAAATGTAAAGGAGAAACAACACAATTTGTAGCTGACTTTTGTTCATGATAAGGAATGTTAATTTCTTAGAGAGATCTAGAGATTTACTTCTTACTAAAATTAATGCAGCTACACCATTTCCCTTCATAGACTAGATGCTCTTAAAGGGTTTCCAAATATTGTTTCTTTTCTGTTTCTCTTAATTTGTCTGGAGCAGCAAAGAACCTAGTAAACTAGAGCACTGAATATCTAAAAAGAAAGTACCTCACATTTCTGTCTGATAAAGCAGTGCACACACACACACACACACTTAGATATATGCACATATGCACATATGTATACACACTATTTTAAATCCCAAATATTGCTGAAGCGTTTCTTCCTCACATATAGGCTTGGGAAGAATTTAGTGCTAAATAAATGCTGCCTCAAACCAGGCAAGATAAAACATAAATCATTGCATTAAAAACCTCTAACAAGTCTATCTGCTTTTTGAAATGACTGGGAGATGAAAGAGAGGAGTCTCATTTAAGAAGGCCCAGCGGAACAGTTCTGCATTTATATAGCTGTTATCAAAAGCAATTCATTTGGAGATCAAATAGACTGACAGATAGGACAAGCAGGGGATCACTACTGCCTTCAGGCAGCCAAAAGCAAGGATGGTTTCCCAGTACCATCACTAATATTGGGTCTAGTCAATGCTCATGTCTATTATGGCTCACAGTAACAGCCAGCTGAATGTTAATATACACTTCTTAGACTCATACTCAGTGCCGATTTGTAGCTAAGGGAGTAAATAGTGTATGTCCCTTTTCCCATCTTTTTTTTTTTCCCTTTATAGGAAAAGCTTCGTCGGTAATCATTGTGTGCCTGATTAATATTTACTTTTTAAAAAGGTAATACCGCTGAAGAAGAAAGCAAAGAGAAGACAGTGGACTATTTCCAACGTCCACTGAGCAATGTGCTGTGGTGGTGCATGAACAGCATCTGTTCTCCTAAAGACWCGAAAGAGCTTCATGCTCTCTCTTTTTCCCAAAGCAAACTATAAACCCAAGATTGCCTTCAATTTCTCTATCCCAACTATGCAGCACATCCATAAAGGAACCAAGGAACCTTTTTTTTCCCTTTTTTTTTCTCTCTCTTTTCAAAACCATGACACACTACCACTGAAGTAAGCATAAAATCTTATTCCAGTTTACTCATCTAAAGAATATTTACAATGATAAATAAGAAAGGAGGAGGGAATGATCCCTGGTTCTGAGGTCAGGTAGCCCAGAAATGCCTTGTATCTCTATGGTATAGGGTGAACCTCCTTAAGAGGCTATTATTGTGCACTACATCACAGTCGTGGTCTCCTCAGCATACCATGAGATGATCTTTTGGCTTTAAGATACATTTTCTTTTTCATCGTGAAGGCTGCATTATGGCCAGATCATGAAGTATGTGTGTTGCATCCAATCACTGATTTAATGGAAGTTCCAGAAGAAAAGCAAAGAATAGGTAAGATAATTATATGTCCAAAGAAAAGAGTACTGGAAGATACGAAAGGTGGTGGAGTAGAAGGAATATTGAGTGAGAGAAGAATACAGAATTGAAAAAGTATGAAATAGCAGCAGGTCATAAAGGATAATGCAGTAATTAAGGATTTAGGATTTTATGTTAAACAATAGATAAATTCCTAATGTTAAACAATAGATAAATTCCTATGTACTGAAACACCATTTAAAAAATGGCTCTTAATCCCTACACAATTTCCTGTTTGCTGTGTACTGCCCGTTTCTTCAATGCATAACTACAAAAGGTGTACAGCAACTCAGCCTGAAAGAGAAACACCAAGAAGATGATGTGCTGGAGGTCTACAAGTTGATGCATGTCAGACAGAGGGTAAATAGGGAACAAGGTAGACCCAGGATGACCATTCATTATCTCTTCCCATGGAARAATAAAGGATATAAAATGACCAACCACCCGCTTCAGAAAAAAAATAATGGGATTACTTCTTCAAGCAATGCATCAGTAAACTGTGGAGGTCATCATCACATGACAACAAGGTGACTCTAAAAACCCACATAGGTTACAAAAGCAGTAAAACAAATGCAGGGCAAGTAATCATCAAGAAACGTAAAGCAGAAATCTCCTTGCCCTCACTGCTGGAGCTACAGAGATGCAAGTCACTGAAAGCTGGGAAGATATATCAGGGAAGTATCATTCTCTGCTGCCCTGATTTCTCTGTTCTTCTCTAGGCATTCTGGCGACTATTAGTTATTAGGCTAAACAGGTCTTTGATGTGGACCAACMAAGTTATTCTTATGTCCGTATCACCAAATCTCTCTTTCCGGTTCTCTGCTGGATCTTGGGTTTTGTTCCAAAACCCAGYTGCCCTGCAGATAGTTCTCCTGCCGAGTTCTTAATCTGCTGACCTGGGAACTTCATGGATTAGAAAAAAAAAGGCACTGACAATAGAACAAAGCTGTGGTCCTCCCAGTGAAGTCAGCTCCATCGTAAGGAAATGCCACGCAACACTTGGATGCCAAGCAACATGGGATGAAATACTAATTATGGTAAGACTTTACAAAACAGGCTATCTGCCCCCATGAGAGACCAAGCCTCCAAGCAAGTCTCTCATGGAACAAAAGTAAGTTGTCAGATTTGAATAATTTCCCTGCATGTAGATAAATCCTCCCATTTCTACATCTCCCMCTCCTTCTTTCCTCCCCCTTCTCTTCAGTTTTGCAAACAAGAAAAGAAACACTAGGAGCTATTTCACTGGATAACCATGCAAATGAAACAGGAGATTTAAATGTCTTAGCAAGGAGATCAGAGACACAGTTGGAAACAGCTGTAAGGGGCATTGGAATGATTTTAAGGGAATAGGACGGGTGCATTATTTGGCTTGGTGACTTCATTAGTGATATTTGGCATCAGATACTTAGCTGGTGTAAATCAGAAGAGCTCTTCGGTGCCTATTTACCCACTCTGAGGATTCACGTCTTTGTCCTGGAGATGAATTTCTGCATTATTGTATTTTATTTTTCTCCACTGCATTCATCTCTGGGCAACATTTGGGGAATAAGAGTTGAAGCTGTAAGAAGATATTTCATTAAACAGAACAAAACTCAGAGCACACCCATTTCCTTGAAGATTTTTAGGTTCTACCAAAGGCCTACTGAGGTTCAACTAGTCCTCAGTCCTCATCTGAATGAAATGTAGGAGTACAGCATCCTTACCACCAATCCAAAAGAACAGCTTTCTCACTCTTGCTGTGCAAATTAATTGCTGAAAAGATGCCAAATAGGGATGTTTGTCCATACAACAATAACAATAACTGCATAAAAATGAATCGGAATTACCACCAATGAATTCATCTTCCCTCATAAATTATTCTTCAAATAAAATAAAAAATGAGATAGTTCTTACTCATTTTTATCTTTTTATTTGTTTTTTGTTTGTTTGTTTGTTCATGCATATTTGCTTTCACAACAGTTATGCAAGTATTTCTCTGCTCTAGACACTGAAGATTGATATACACCTTCTTTTTAAAAATATTTTTAAGTGGAGGGATCCTTAGCAAAAAAAATTAGAAATATTCTTCTTACCAAGAAGAATTATCCTTTGACATATACTTTGTACAACTCATRAAGAATCCGCTGCTGACATTTAAATTGCCACTGTTCTCTCCCTTTCTTCTTCCACTTGGAGGAGGTGGGAATAAATAACCAATCATTTGAGACATTCTGCCTGACAATATATGTCYAAAAATGTTGCTATTTCTACTGTTGGAAGACCAAAGGAAAAAAGGGTAAGCAAGAAAGAAAAATCACTTATTTTCTTTCACCCAGTGCACTTGCAAACTTCATTGGAATAAGTAWTGAAACTGCATCTTCATTTGGTGCACAGATGTCAGTGTCCAAGGGCTTCCATCTCTCTGCTAGACAGGGATGTCTCTGTCTTTCCCAGTCAAGCCAAGTCCGGGTCTTTAGACTGTTTGCCAGACTTCCTTTCTGGAAATCTTACCATTCTGCCATACCTTACAGCCATTCCTTATGAACAGTCAGTCAGTTAAAAATCATTCTTTCTTCCTCTCTTGGCAGAAGTAATATTTTGTCATATAATCTTTTGCTTGTGCTATAATAGTTTTCATACTAATCAAGTTTTTTTTTTTTTTTTTTGTAAAGACACGTAGGAATAGTTCAGATTTCCAAAATGATTTTCACTTGGATGAAAAGCTACTGAACATAAGGGAAGGGTTTTTCACTAAACCTACTGGAAAATGGACAGCTTTGGCGAATGTTAGCATTCATGTTAGTATTGAGGAGCATTTTAAAGCTTGGGACATTCGATCTTCCAAATAACATTAAAAAAAAATTTTCAAGGAATATGGGAAGTGCCTATGAAAATGCCTAAAAGAAAAAAAAAACACTAAATATTTAATTTTTTCACCAAAGAAAAAAAAGTTAAACATTTTGTCAATCTTGATTAAGGATCTGGAATGGAATGTCAGTATCTTTGATTTTAATTCTACTCATTGAGGAACATAAGAAAGAAAGATACTTAGCACTGCACACCTTTTTTTCCTACAGCAAGATGTAAATAATGCGGATGATCAGTAAGAAGACTGACCTGATAATGAATGCTCTGGGACTCAGGGTGGCGAGGTTTTCTTTCTGCCCTTTTCCTGGTGTGCCCTTAAGAGAATTAATTCTCTTCACCCCCACTTGCATGATCACACCTAGTTGTTTGCATTTGTATTTGTGAAATAAATTCAGATTCCTCCTGGAAAGCACATTAGAAAAGCTTTATTGTCAGCACTGAGATAAACCACATAGGGGAGCATTAAACTTGGATTTGGGATAGGCAGCAGAGGTCTGTTCCTGCACAGGGTATATGGGGCTTATTTCTGATTAACTTTCCAAGTCATTGGTTCATGCAGATGAGAATTCATGAAGCACCACTGGGCATGTCAATGTAATTATTGCACCAAGTGGCACAAACCACTGACCAAAAGATATAAATAGAGGGATGTAGCACACTGTCCTCAGGATGATGATGCCATTAGAAGGAGTTTCATACATAAAGCTTGCTCCTCCAAAATGAATCTACATGCAGCAGGTCCATAGAAGAGCACAGATGATTTCTTCCATGGGGTGCCAAAAAGGTAAAATTTTCTCTCTGTGAAATACTCTGATCCTCATCTTATGAACAGGCACCAGTAAACCTTGTTAATGTACCATGGCTCATTGTGCATAAAGAAAATGTCCATACTTTAGGCCTCAGTGCCTTCRTTCACAAAGCGCTGTTTGCAAGATGACTGCAGGCTGAAGCCATGAATCCATTTTCCCTTATTTACATGAATTTTCCAGAGTCCTTCAGGAGGTATCATACTCAGCACTTCCCAAAGGAAATTATGTGTATAAAATTCATGAGAAACCGTGCTTTCTCTAGAGTATTAGTAGACATCTCTCTATTATGCGACCTAGGAATATTATAAACAAATAAATAAACCTTGAGATGAAGGATATTTGCCTCACTGAACCAAACATCCTCAGATGCATGGGGAGTGTGTGTGCAGTGCCTTTAAAGSACAGTCTTAGCTTTCTTTTATCTCTGAAATATTCCTGGTAGTTAAAGTCAGAGCAGTATTGGCTTAGCCTCTGCATCAATCTTAGCACAAGCATACTATCCTAATCTGTGATTATTCTTGTAAAATCCCYATTCCATTAAGCAATATTAATAAGCCTAAAATATGTCATTTCTTGGTAAACCAGAGGTGGAATTTGATATCTTAATGCAAGTGGATTTTTACAGACTTTCAGTAATTTGAAAAGCAAAAATTTGCCTTAGCAGAGGTTTCTCAGTCTGCCCTTTGTAATGTTCACTGAAGAATACAAAGTAGTGGGATGGGAATAGGAGATGGGATGGAAATGGGAGGTAGGATGGGAATGGGAGGTGGGACAGTTCCTCTGCTTAAAGACAAAAGGAATTTCAAAGCAAAAAGTCCAGGAATCAAAGAAAATCTGCAGATGCTGTTGAGGGTGATGGTAGGTTTAGTCTTACATTTAAACCTGTCTCAAAGACCTCCCACAATTACCCACCTCCCTTACTAAACTCTKGGCTAATACCCTCAGTTGTAAAACCCTGTGCATTAATTCTACTCTCAACCTGCCCAAGTACCAAGTTTTGTCTATACAAAAGGAAAGCGTTTTCAAATTTCAAATTATCAAATTTCTGTTCCATGTAGAGGTAGTTTCACATTGAGACCATGTTTCTAAAATCAGGAATTTCACAGAGTGTTTTAATGCTTTGCAAGCAAGGAGAAGAGATTCAAAGTGATGTGCTGGAGGTACCCACTGTTGGTTTTAGAGAACGCCTGAATGACTAGTTTAGACTGGATACTTATTTTAGCTACTTTAATGGAGAAAATGTCCACTTTTTTACTCTGAAAAGACTTTTTTCCCAAAAAAACCTTTTGCTTTTTTGTGAAGCCTCTGCAGAATTATATACTATTTTCTTGAATTGCAGAGATCAAATATGTAAGCAGTATCACTCTTAGAAATAAAAACACACAGTTCCAATTCAAAAGCCTTACAAATATGCAGTAAAATAACATTAGCTCCTTTGCAAGCCTTTTATCCTGGCAAAAATGGTCTTTAGTTATTATCTAACATGACTACAAGTTGTTTTCTGGAACCAGCTGTCAGAAGAGAAAATAAAGGCTATTTGTCTGTCGAGTAAATAAAGGCTATATAATTGCACAAAAGTTCTCTAGTGGTATAATGAAATGTACCTTTCTTGCATGAACACAGTTGATCACACTGCCTAAGCGATCTGTCATTTGACATTATTTATCATTCCCTGAATCTCTGTGTCATTCGACAACTGGATGATTACCAAGTTTTAATTATGATTGGGTTTATAGATAGCATTGCTAAAACAGCATCAGGACCTGCTCAGCAGTGWCTTCTATAAACACATTTTGAGGCTGTCAGCCTATTTTTAATCCCCTTACAATGCACCACGTTAATTTTGTGCATTTCTTTTTCTAGTTTAGTAATCAAAATGTCATCGTGCACGAAGTCAGATGCCTCACAGATGTCTGTTACTTGAGCACTGTTACCTTTATCAACTGAACTTGTAATCTCATCACAAACAAACAAACAAACAAAAAAGCTATCAGGATAGTTTGACAGGATCTGCTTTCCATAAGCCTGTGTTTACTGGCATTCACTAGATGTCCCTTCCTTATTGCTGAGGATAACGGACTCTAGGGCATGCAAGAGGAARGTTTGCCATAGTCTTCAAGCATCTTCAAATTCAAGCACCAATTGTTGGCTTGTCTCCTGGAGACTCCTGCAGTCTGAAATGGCCCTGAARTTATTTCATGCTTTTCTCTCTCCAAGTCAAGACTGTCCTGTCTAGAAATCCAAGGAGGCCTTTCTCAGTCTCTATATAAATAATTCTTTCWTACAGCCAACATTATTAGTCATAGTGTGCAATCGGTTCTGTATTAGAATAGTAAAGAAGCCCATTGGCAGTGTGAAATGACTGATCTCCGGTGTGGATGTATCTAGAGCACTGAGTCCCGGCAGCCGTCTACCTTGAGGCATGGGAGAATTTAAGTTGGTAAGGCGGAGGAGGGATTGGTGATATTAGGGAAGCTGACAATTTGTGTGACATGACAGCTCTTCTGCAGAGCCTGCACATTTCCTTTTTTTCTTTTTTTTTTCTTTTTTTTTCTTTTTTTTTTCTTTTTAACCCTCAGCACCTGCAAAGAGAAACTAGTCCAGGTGCATATATGTTATTACTATTACTTTTGCTGCAATTCAGTTGTTTCAAGGGCGGTTTCAACCGTAAATGGAATACCAGGATGCCCAGCACTTAGAAAAATAATTATTTAGAAACAGCCTTAGCTCTGAAGACCCTGGAGCGTGATTGGGCAGAGAGGGTTGTGTTACGGAGAAAAGCTGCTATTAGCATTCTCGTTTTGCATGTGAGGAGCTGAGGTGCAGAAACATTAAATGACTGGCCTAAGGTCACAGAGGGGAATTGGTGGCAGGATGCAGGCTTGAGCTGAGGATAGCTGATATCCAAGCTAATGCAAAAGCAGCAAGCCTGGCCCTGGATTACTTTTTCAGTGTTACCTGTCTCTATTTTCCCCTCTGAAAAGAGGATTAGATAACAAAAATGGAGTAGTGAATGTACCTGAGGACAGTTAGTGAAGGGAAATGGGCTCTTTTTTCTGATTCCCTTTGCCCTTGTTCTGACTGTGGTCTTAGGTGAGTTATTTAACTCTTCCCTGCCTCTCACTTCATTTATCCCTGATGAGAGCAGTRTAGCTCTTCTTCCACTGAGGGTGCAGAGAGCCGTCATCTGGGCTGGCAAGAATTCGGTATTTCCATTTGAAGTGAAAATCTGAAAAAAAGAAAACTAAAATGAAAGAGGTATCTATATTTTCTCTAATTGTAAAAAAAAGTTCTTCATTGTTCTTCATTTTTCTTCAAATGTTCTTCAGAATTATTTCAAAATTTTCCTAATTTCTATGGGGCTTCCAGCTCCATGAAATGCACAGCTGAACTGATGTTCATGGACCTACAGGATCTTGACTGACATTGTGTTTGACTCCCAGGCTCATGAGATGGTCAAAGCCCTGAATCCATGTCAGACTCCTAAAAACCAGCTCCAAGGGGAACCAGGCAATCCCAGGTCGTTCACCTCCAAGGAAAGCTGCTGCTGGATGTATTGCTGAGAAGAGGAGCAATTAGAGAGCAACAGACTATTTTCAAAAGGAAACTGCCAATAGACTTGTGTAGTACTTGTGTACTTTACTGCACTTTCCCTCTTGGAAAATACCTCATGATGAGCTGAGGATGAGTCAGTGAAAGATCTCACATCATAGTTTTGGAACTGTGTAACTGGATTAAGCAGAAGATGCCTGCTTGATGAGTCTAGAAGACAATCGTTGTAACTAAGCTATCCATGTAGTCCCTGCAGAGAGACAAACAGATCCAGGGGGTGATTTACCCGTTCTGCAATAGCTGTGTATGAAAAGTGAGATGAAGTACCCTGTGGAACAGCTATCCATCTCTATTAGTGGGTACAAAAGAGAACTGGATTAGACTAGACACCAAACTTCTAATAATTCGGGAAGATGAATTGCACACCTAGAGGTCTAAATGCAGMTAAAAGTTTTGGTTTTGCTCCTCTGTTCAGTGTCCCAGAAAAAAAAAAAAAAATCAATGCATGGACTCAACTCCATGCAAGGAAAACTGGTTAAACAGCATCTTTGATGGAAATATTTTGCAGTTTCACCTGCTAGACAGTAAAGGGAGAGAAGGAGAATCTGTCTCATGTTCAAGTTTCATCTCAGTTATGTATTGTCTCCACCCAATTTTACATCTCTATATAACCCAGATAAAAACATATAAATGGTTTCATACTATTATGAAAAGGCACAAAATATTTTGTGCCCTTCCTGTGAATGTCAAAGAAATTAAATCAACAAGCTGATTCTTCTCAGTTATAGGAAAAAATGAACTAAAAGCTCCTTTTTCTGAAAATTTAAACCCCTCATAGTAGACCAAGTGTCTCTTCCTTACAGAAATAAAAGTATTAGGACCCACAGCATAGAACTTCTTCCTCCATTCACTTGGGAACAGTGTTTTAGACTTCAGTTCATCGTACAATTTACTATGCAATTTTAGATTAAATAAGTGGGCTTTGAATCATCTCTGGACTTAGTACTAAGCCCAACGGTGGACAGGCAGATAAAAAGTCCCGATGGGCAAGTATTATAAGGGAGCTGCAAATTTTGCGTCAGCTAATCATTGTTGCTGTGTCTGGAAACAAGAAGAAAGCATGAGGCATAACAGAATGAAATTCAGTGTCCCTCTCTCGGCAGTGCACATCTTTTCTCCAGGATTAAAACAGGGTTTGCATTTTAAATTTTCATTTACTAAACAGAAAAATATTTTACTAGAAGGGAATGGTATTAAGGAGAAATGATTCTTTGTGTGCCCTCAGGCCTGGTGAAGACAGGATTTGATTTGCTGTGTTAGGCTGGAATCTGGATTGATACACAGAGATGAGAAGGTGTTTAATAAAATTTACATTTCATTTTCTCACTTGACACCAGTCTCCTGTCACTCACCAAATGAAGGGAATACGACAAATAACTTTTGTCAGCACCTAGACATGGAGAGACAGTCGGAGGGGGAGGGAGAGCAAGGGTAGGATATTTTTAGCATCATTTCCTTTGACGACTGCAAGACTTGGCGTGTTTTGGGTGCTCGCTTCATCTTCAATGTACTTTGGAAAGGAGAGGCGTATCAGGAGGGAATGCACAAATTAATCCATCATACCAAACTCATCCCTGGGGATGGACAAATGACCTCTTGGGAAATGAATGAGATGACCTACACCCAATCCAGCAGAGCATTTGAGCGCATGCTCCATGCTCAGCTTGTGGGTAACTCACATCTCTGGYGAATGCAGAGATCATGCTTGAATCAATCTTCCATGGTGCTGCTGTAAAGGTCCTTTTCCAGACCATTTTTTTGGACAAGTTTCCCTTTTSTACTCTTCCTTCTACCCTACTGATCCCCAAATAAATCTGTAGTTTTTAGTATTAAGGCCTTTCAGCCCTGATTTGTTCAAAGTGAATTTAGATTTCTAATAGACCATCCAAGATCATGATCCTTGTCAACCTCAGCATAACTCTTAAATATGGTCATAATTCAAGCACCTATGTGCATAAAATTGAACTATAGGAATCTGTACTGTGCCAATATAGAATWTGTACTGTGCCAGTACAAATTAGGGGTTGATCTGCTTGAAAGTAACTCCACAGAGAGGKAKCTGGGAGTCCTGGTTGACAAGTTAACAGTGAGTCAGCAATGGGCACTCGTAGCCAAGAAGGCCAGTGGGATCCTGGCCTGCAATAGCAGGAGTCTTGTCAGCAGGTGGAGGGAGGAGATCCTATCCCTCTACTCAGCTCTGGTGAGGCAGCAYCTGGAATATGGTGTGYAGTTCTGGGCTCCCCAGTACAGGAGGGACCTTCCAGAGAAGGTCCAGTGTAGAGCAACGAAGATGATTAAGGGACTCGAACATCCAACTTATGAGGAAAGACTAAGTGAGCTGGGCCTGTTTAGCCTGGAGAGGAGAAGACTGAGAGATGATTTTATCAACATGCACAAACACCTGAGGGGAGAATGTGGGGAGGACGGGCTCTAAGAGTCACCTTAGATGGAACTCTGGGTCAGTGGTGACCACTGACAGGACAAGTGTAATGGATACAAATGAAAACATTGCAGTTCCATTTGCATATGAGGAAGATCTTCACTGTGAAGGTGACAGAGCCCTGSAACAGGCTGCCCAGGGAGGTTGTAGAGTCTCCTTCTCTGGAGGTCTTCAAAACCCACCTGGATGCCACCCTGTGCTATGTGCTCTGGGTGTCCCTGCTTGAGCAGGGGGTTGGACTAGATGATCTCCAGAGGTCTCTTCCAACCTTAACCATTCTGTGATTCTGTGAATCCTGGAGGAGGGAGTTCTTTTGCAGGAGGTCCAAGTATGCATTTTCCTTTTCTTTTGCCCATTGTGGGGATTTAGCCCTTACTCATTTGCTCTTCACTTTAAGACTCAGACCTCTAAGCCCTTCAGGACTTCAGCTCTGAAAACAGCTAAGTGTGATGAAGAATGTGCTAGAAATCTGGAAAAGCAAGATGAATTCCTCCTTATCTGGCATGCAAAAAGCTTGTAAAGTACCAAGCAAAACATTTGAAAATTTGAAAATAACAAGCAAACAAGCAAAAAAAAAAAAAAAACACCCAGCTTTATAAAAAATGAAAGCATTTACTATAATAAGAGATTCACATTAGAATTTCAGAAAAAGGGAGGATAGGTCCATCCGACAGCTATTAGGAGCAACCTCCAGCCCAAGTAGGGTCTGCTTGATGAACAGCAAATCCAGGGAAGGTTCATTTCATATTTACCTCTTTCTTATACTCTTCCCTATACATTCAAGCCRTCAACACAGGATAGGAAGATAGGAGATCTGTTCTGACCCAAATCGGAGCAATTTAGTAGTTTACTTAGTCGATATTTGTTTTTCTTCCATGAATTCATAATTCCAAATTAACCTAGGTTCATCAATAATAAGCACTATTTTTTTCTCTTAGCTTATAATGTGAGCAAAAAGTTTTGAACTGAAACATCTAGAGTAAAATTGACAGGAACTTGGATGTATTTTAGGAGAAGGTGATATACTGACCTGGAGACTGAGAGGAAAAGTAAGTCAGATCAGATGCTCCTCTGAGGCCATAAGGAGTTCATGTTAAATCATGTCTGTGCATCACAGTTTACCTTATCTTCAATATACATGAAATTAAAGAGCAATCCTTAGGAAGAAAATAACCTCACTTACTTTGGATAACTCCATATACATACAAYTACAGCTMATGAGTGTTTTTCTTACAATATTTTGTTCAGAAAGATGATGTTTTTGATGTGAAGTATTTTCAAGCATTGCTGATTTTTTTTCTACAGCATCTTTGTTTTCTTTTTTTTGAAAGCATCTTTTTTTTTTTTTGAAAGCTCACTAACAGAATGAGATGTTGCTTTTTATTATTATTCTAATACTTTAATTTACAGAAATCATGGCCAAATTCTTCATTTTCTGCTCTGCTCAATTGTTTATGCACTTCTGTGTATTCACTTCAGTTTCATTTCCAAAAAGGTTTTGATGAGAAGCGGTGCATGCAAGACAGAGGTGAAGGGTTCTTGTCTGAATGCCAGAATGGTATCTTTGGCACAAACGTAGGGGAGAAYATAATAAGGTAAAATTTCAGGTAACTGCTGAGAATACATTAACTTAGTGTCCATAAAGCAGTTAAAATAACCCTTTCTTATTAAATTTCAATCTGAGGTTAAATTTAACCTATTTTGCTGGACACACACATCGCTCTCCCTCAAACCATCTTGTGATACGGACGTATTTCTCCTTGGCACTTGAGCTGCACACATAGGCTCAAGCTAGTGAAAGCTATGAAAGCCATAGCTATGTTGTCAACTAAATGTGCCTCCTCAGTTGACCTCACACTCCAAGGAACCTCAGTCTGCCATGCTGCAACTCTAATTGTCACCAGGCTCTATGAAATCTTGTATTTTGGGTAGCACCTACCTCCAGTCTCACTCCTCAAAAGGGAAGACAACTAGTGCTCTTTTACAGTCTAGATATGAATTATGGTCTACAAGACTGATAAGTTTAGGACTTTTATATTACTAAAGAAACACCCAAGATGACATCCTCAGCTGATACGTTTTTAAAGCTTGGAATGATCCAAATGATCCTACTGAGTATGAGATTTTGCTCTTGCCCTCACCTCTCTTTGTTGATGAACAAATTGTCATCTAATATTTCTCTAAATTTTAACAAGGCTTTTCCTGTCAGTGTAGCTTTGGGATCACTTCAAGACTTGGCACAAGTTCAAGATGCACAAGGACTGAATAAATAAATAAATAAATAAATTCTAAAAACCCTGTGTATCTGCATAGTCCATAAGAACCCATAATTACTCATGTAGTGCTACATCATATAGCATTCCTGATCCAGACAAGATTTTCTATCAGCGCTCCTAGTCCAGAGAAGATGTTGTTTATGCAATTTCACTCTTAATAAGGCTACTTTTGCTACTTTTTGTGGAATCAGGACCTCAGAGAACAAACCTTTTGACTGGACACTTGTCTCCTTTATTTGCCATTTATACCTCTGATGCTATAGAAATAACTGCTATAATAAATAGGGAACGGGAGTTATACCACATAGAGATGATGAAAGGGTTTATAATCTCATTGCTGTTATTTGGTTTTTCTTTTTTCTTTTTTTTTTTTTTTTTTAATTTTGTCTTAGGCACACTATTCCTTCAACCCAGGCTGTAATTAATTTTACTACATCACCAGTTATCTCTGCTCCCTAACCAGCCTTGTCATTTTAATTTTTCACAGTCTTTCTTTTTTTCTATCCATGTGCCTGCTCCTGTATCTTCGTGAAGTCTCATCAACTCTGGCCCAAAGCCTTAGGCAAATTTGTCTGTAATGCACTCCTCTACTTCAGACATAAGAGGAAAAAATACCACTACCACAAAAGGGTGGGGGAGAAAGAGTAGGGGAGGGGGAAGAAGAAGAGGAAGGAAGAATATCTTTGACCACGGCATTGTCTAGGAATCCAGACAGTCCTGGAGAGCTCAGTTAAAAWTTAGGTATCCTTTCAAACAGACTCTTGCTTAGGATAATAAAGGAACTAAAATGATATTGGAAATGGGGTGACAAGTTATCTCCTCTCCCTACACTAACCTAAACCAAAATCCAATGCAACCCAAAGTCAAGGGAGAAAACTATTCTGTTTGACTAAAATTAAAAATCATAGGAATGTATGTATTAGAAACCTATACACAATAGAAACACAGCGAATCAGTGAGCAGAATATGATTTTACAGTTATTTAGCTTGAGAATGTACACTGTTTTCTTATCAAGGGATATATGAACACACAAATCTACTCACACACAATCCATGCAAAGTTGAAAATAACTGCTGTGCCGGTTACATTGGGAGGATATTGGAGAACTCGAGAGTCAAAAATCGAGGATCTTGAATAGGATCACCAAAACTGCTGGTGGTAAAAAATGTAATGGTATATAGATGCTCCACAGGCTAAGTTTGTATTCTAACTATTGCAAAATAAAGCTTTTGTTTTAGATGCTGTTTTAGATGCATTTACATGGTAGCAATTTTTCAGTTGAAGAAGCTTTTTCTTTTTTTTTTTTCTTTAAATTTAGGTTTCTTACCTTACTTTCCACTATTGGTTCGTCCAGAAACTTCATCTTCCTGCTTGTGTTCTTCAGAGGAATATAAATTTTATCTTATGCCACCAGGGGACCTTGCAACCAAGTATTTTATGATACATAGAGGGCATAATAAAGTTCCTCATCTTTCAGTTCAGTAAAGCAAAGCACAGAGGAATCTTCTGAACAACTGAAGCACATCATTATTATTATTATCACTCGTAAAGTGCAGTCTTCATAACAAGTCAGTGATTTAAAGGTATTAGAAAACAGCAACATGACGGGGGTCCAGCTCAGCAAAACAGTTTAATTAAAAAAAGAAATCTTAAACACAACTTTAATTAAGATAGCCTGGAAGTATTTGCAGAAGTCACAGTGAAATGGAAGGTGAATAAATGTTTCATTTTTTCCCTCAGTAAAGTAAAAAAAAAAATCTTTGCATTGCAARCTAAAGACAAGAGTAGAACAAATAAAAAAACCCTACTTATCACAAGTTATTTTGTGAATATGTATATATATATAAATGTTTGTGTATTTATTATAAATATGTATGTGTATAAAGATATATACACATATACACCTATGAGCACCGCTCTAGCCACTAGAATTAAATCAATGACAAAAAAATAAACCGTGTCAGAGTTTGGGGATAGGAACTCAATCATCTGTAGTATTAGGCTAATCMATCAAATACTTTTGACCTAAACCAGCCAGCACTCCCCAAATGTTTTTTGGAGAGAGTTCTGGAGGTGTCAGAAGCCAAGAACATACTCAACAGGCAACCTGGATATGTCTCTGAGAGAGCTTAGCAGCATGGACATGGCTGGAGTCTTCCTGCTAACTTCATAGACAGGTAACAAGCATAGACACAGTTTTATTTGTATGTGTGCAGCATGACAGGCTGATTTCCAGTGTTAATATGTATGTTTTCTTCTCTGAAACTCTTAAACACTGAGAAGAAAAGAGGCTCTGTTTGGCATTGACTGCACCCCAGGAGAAACCTGCTTTTTGATGTCCCACCACCTCACATCCCTTCTCTGCTCACATCACATCTGCTGCTTCCATGGCAATGTCCTCTGTGGTGTTCTTCTGAAATTTTGGCACCTTTTTGATCTTCTCTCTTTTCTCGTTGTGACCAGATGAAGATTGAGAGGCGTTTTCCCAGCTGGAGAGTGGTGGGACAGTAGGCTGCTGCAGGGCCAGAGAGGCACTAGGAGATGCCCCTCCACGTGGCTGTTGCTGACTGTCATTATGCTGGAAGGCATTTGTCTTTCCATCTGAGCTGGCTTCAAGGAACTGCTGATTCAGCTCCTTTAACTGTCCTTTAGTATCTCCCATTACTCCATTTTCTTCCATATCTGTAAAAGAAAGCTTGTTCTGTACTTTACAATAACTGTAAGACCCTTCCTTTCTTCACCCTTCCTTTCTCTGTTAGCAACTTGAAATGAAAAACTGGTTGTTATTGGAAAAAATATTGTTAGAAGGATCATTTTAACAGGCCCCCAGTTTCAGTTTGGCAAAAAGAGATTGCTAAAACCCAATAACAATAAACTGCTTCCACAAATAAACATACAGCAACCAAAATCTGAAATGGAAACAGCTGCCTTTTTCATACTGATACAAAAATAGCTCCAAAGCATTATTCAATGGTTATCAAACGCTTCAATAAATTCTTAATAATAAAGCGTATAGAATACAGCTGTTTTATAAGCTGTTTATTGCTAGGGCTGATAATCATCTTTAATACTCACTACACATCTATAAATATATCATCCCTCTATAAATCAAGCTCTAATCTAACGCACAGCTTTCTGATGTTTGAAACCTACTCACAGCAGAGGCTGTAACCTGTAATGCTATTTATAAAATGATGCTGGAAATATGCGGAAAAAAATGAAATCGATCTTATGCATTTTTCATGTGGAAATGCAAAATGTTTACATCATAGCAATCCAAAGGGTTATCAAGCACAGAGGCAGAATCACTTGTAGTGTTACGACAGATGGCTTTYGAGTTGACAGCGTGTGCTATCACTTCAGTGCAAGATTGGCAGTCTGCTTCATTTGGATGCTGAAAACATTTATGAAATTCTTGCAGGCATCTCTTCCCTGCCAACCTCAGGAAAAAAAAAAAAGAAAAGATATTGGGATATTGTTAAATTGTTCAAGAAACAAGCCTTGGATGCTTGCTCCAAATCCAGACTGAGTCCTGGTCTACATACCACATCTGTTATTGGATGACACTGGTTTTACAGCCATTCATAAGAATATATTATTGGTCCTTTCCACAAGTGACTCACAGAAAATGTGTTGTTCCACTACTTATTACTGAGCTTTGTCTTTCAAGCTTAACCCTTAGTAATCTGAGTCTTTCTGCCCAATGGCAAGGTCTCAGCAGACTTATCTGCTTAGTCTTTACAAMAGGGACAGTAGAAGAGGCAGCAAAGGGGTCAGATGGTTTTGCAGAGTCTTAGTGGGAAAGCAACATCCTACACATATCTGCAGGCATCTCCCTTGATGCCAGTTGCAACTTTGCTTAGTCGAGCCTGAGACCTGCAGGGTCACCTGGAAGACTATTTTCACTATTATTTGATTAATGAGTATACTATTAGTGTTACTTGAAGAAAGAAGATGTGATTCTGGCAAGGTAGAGGCAAGCCCTGCTTGCCATTTTTTGAGTAAATTACACCTCAAGTTCATCTGCAAAGGATGAATCACCCATGCACCTGGATTGGCTCCATCCTCTACATCATTTGGCCAGCTAGGTGAAAGAGGCTCACATAACATGCATTCATGCATAATCAACATTAACCAGTGTTTTGTGTGACATTAATATCTCCCTTTCTGAAGCTCATTCTATATAAAATATATTCAGGTATTTTATTCTTTCTCTCTTTTCTTTCCTTCTTCTCTCTCTCTCTCTCTCTCTTTTTTTTTTTTTTTTTTTTTTTTTTTTTTTTTTTTTTTTTTTTTTTTTTTTTTTATCAAAGCAATAATTTTTAATTAACTTTAAATGGGAAGTTTGAATTAATTAGCTATGAATCATAATTTTATATGGTAAATATTAGGGAGATTCAAAATTATATTTTTTTTTTTTATTCCTTTCCCTTTTCTATAACTGTTTGACTTTGAACTTTATTTGCAGGCATCGTTTTCCCCTATCTTCATTTCCTTTCTACAATTTCCATATTTCTTTATGCTTGTGCTCACTTCTCCTGGTAAAGAGCTTTTTTTTTCTGACTAGTATGCCTATAGCATTCAATTTCAGAATTGTGCCTTTTGGAAATTCACTGGAAAGTTCTCAGTAAATTTTCAGTAGTCACACATGCTTATGTGCATAATAGTTTTTCTCCTCATGATTGTTTTAGCATTAGGTAACTGGCTTTTTTAAAGTACAAATTACATACACAACTGGCTTTGACTTTCTGCTTTTTACACATAAACAAAATTATCAGGTTCTGATCCCTTATAACAAATTTTCTTTCTTGCAATATAGTTAAGCTTTCTTCATCTTCCAAGATGCCATTTTATGTTGCAAAAAGATAGGTCTTACCAAACAAGTTTGTGTCATTTTTGGAATAGACTAGAATTTGATTTTGCTGATGAGCAGTTTCAACGATGAAATACTGCCTCGGTATTTGTGGAATGTAGCAGTCTACATGCCACATTTTTTCCTATTTGTAATTAAATTGAATAAGCAATATTTTCTCAATAAAACTCACATCAGCAGGATTAAGAACAATCTAACAGATAATTCAGGTAGCAATTATCAATAGGAAATACTTCTACAAGGGTGAGATGATTTGCAATACCAGACACAACCACTGACATGGATGCTATTCTGTGTTTTTATCAGTGATCTGGGATTAAAACAGAATTAAATGATTCTGATGTCAGGTAAGGTAATATCTTGATCCCTTCTCACTTGAAAATTTGGCTGTCTATGCACATGGCTTTCTTCTTCATCTCCATCCTCAGCTATTTGTCCTTAGAAAACCACTGAGGCTCCTAGCTCCATTGGACTATGCACTGTATAAGTACATACCAAACAGAAAAGCTTTCCATTGCGAGTCTAACTGTGATGATTAATAATAAAGACTCTGAACATTTAATTGTTTTAGAAAGGTGGGATTTCTTATGGGGAGAACAACTACAAAGCAGAAGCTAAATAAGAAGACTGTATCTTTGATTGCCTCTCTGTCTCCAAAACCAACAGTACTTTAAATAGTGGGAAATCAAACATTACACGTTTCCAAGTCATATGTATTAAATTCACTTAAGATATTGTTATCCTTGTTTAGATTTGAACATATCGGGGAATCTTTTTGTTTTGCAACTATTCCTAAAAGACTTTAAGTGGCTGGATTTCCTTCTTCTGACAAAAATCTTCCCATGAATTATTTACATGATGCCTCCAATCAACACTATACCTGTCAGCCTCCCCAGCCAAAATGAAAGTTCACTATGTAAAGGTGCCAAGGGAGAATGGCAGTCTCCCACTGMGAGTTTATAGACAGAACTAAGTCAGCACGCATTATGTGTCAGAGCCAACATCAGACGGAATCAGATCCTTTGATCTCAGACCTCCACAGGAAGCTTAGATCTCAGACAAATTAGATAAAAAATGAATTTATAGCAGATATGTATCCTAAGGCACACAGCTGAAYGCTGTATTTTGGAGGAGTACAGCACATATCAAAACACATAAACTGCAGAATTTCCTCTCCCCTTCTCTCTCTGCTTTTGTGATAGATGCTAATGAAAAGAAGATAAAGCTCCAACTATCTTCTTCCTGCCTCTTATGTAATCCACATGCTTTGGGAAGGAGGAGGAAAAAGAAATTCCTGATAGAGGGTAAATGGAGTGTTGAGTGGGGTTATCAGAATGCCCTTAGACATGCACTGTTGCCTGGCAAGACCAAAAAAAAAAAAAAAAAAAAAAAAAAAAAAAAAGAAAGAAAGAAAGAAAGAAAGAAAAAGAAACCATAGGAGCATTTCACACATGCTTCAGTTTTGGGAAGCCAAAGCTTTATGCTACCAGCTGCATGCCCTGGAGCCTGTCTGCTTTTCAGTGACCTCAGAAGAAGTCGTGTTTGATCAGCAGATGATGAAAAGACAAGTCTCGAGGAGGTGTGYGGGAGAGGGTTGTTTGTGAAAGTGACAGTAGGGAGTGAAGGGGGACAGGAAAACGGGGAGAATGGAGCCATTTGGGGGGATCTGGCTCTGAATCACTGCACAGAAAGCAGTGCTTTTCTCACCTCTGCACAGTAACTGACCTTGGTGTGGTCATCCACTGCCTGCAGGATCATCTAGACCCTTGGGAGTATTGCACAGCAGCTATCTCTATGCTAATAATGTGATAGCTCCYGAACATCTGGTTAAAAGAGGTCCTGTTGCTCTCAGGTGCTGTGGATACAATGGGAAGGTCATCTTGCTCCAAAAGCACTAGGTGAACTCACAGACTTGGTGAACTAGAGGCAGGGAAGTTTTGCTGCTGCCTTCAACCAAGCTAGGATTTCACATAATACATCTACAAGGAAAGAAAATACAAAGTAGACAAATATTCAGGAGAAGGACATCTCATTATGCAATCTTACCTCCCTTTGCAGAAATGCCACTTTCCTTCTCTCCCTGATTGCAACAAGGCTGGAGGTGATGAGCTGAACAAGGCCGTGCCCGGACCTGGGGTGCGTTGGYACTCGCTTCTGCCTGCTGCCATCTCTTAGACTGTTCAGCCTTTCTTTCTGCAATAAAGCAAACAGTTGCATCACTCTCAATGCACCCTTGGCACAGCACCAACTACTGCTCTAAGCAGCAATAAATTGCTGGTGAATTACCAGATAATCTAGCATGTGCTCCTTTTGCCCCAAAGGAGAGAGGCTTGTTTTGTGATTATATTCTTTTGTGCTTTTCCACTAGGGATCCCACTTATTCTCTCCAGTAAAAGCTTTCCTTATATTGTCACGAAGTTCACTAATATTAGAGATTTGGACCTCACTGCAGCTAGTGCTCATGGTGCAGTTTATGAGAAGGGCTCTTTAGCTTGGATTTGCAACGTTGGAAGAATCAGTTTAGTGAAACTCTTGAGATGATAGACCTTGGCACTGGTAGGAGATCAGTCCAAAAGACTTTATTAACTGGGATGTGCACTAGCTCTTTCCATATCGATTGCTCGTACCAATAGCTAGGTCTCAACATACCTAGATGACCAGGTTATTGGTAGTTTCCTTCACATCCAGAAGTTCAGTGTGGCAATTTGGGAATCAACCTACAGAGTAGCTATCACCAYATTCTTTTACCTTCAGTCTTTATCTTACACAAAGAGTTTTATGCCTTCCAAATTGGGAAAGCTTCCTTAGACAACTCTGTTTTTAAGGTTTTAATATCTATTTTAAAATAAGTTAGAAGAGGCCCAGATTTGTCTGGGAGAAGAGCTCCAGAGAAGATACTGCCCTCCAATCATCACTTTGATATACATGATGCTGATGATATACTATGGGATGTTAGCATGGCCACACAGCTGCCTCTGTTGTGTTCAAGTTGCAGCTGTGTCTGCTTCCTGGTCAGCACATGAGCTTTGTATTAACTTTACCACAGTAATATATTACTGTGCTACCTGTTAGGAAAACACAGTGGCTGAAAGGGTAATCTTGGCATTTGAAATCTTGGCATTTCCTTCATTTCTTAGTTTCCTAACAACACTATATAAATCAAATTTTCTTCACATTTCAAACATGATTAAAACATTTCACAGTAAGGACTCAGGCATCTGTTATAGGCACACAACCACACAACCCTGAATGAACAATGTCCCTTATTACCAAACTCTGCAGAACTTTCTCTGAGTGTCATGATCTAACCAAACAATTTTCRTAAGACAAATTAAGATGCAAGAAAATGATGAGGCAACCAGAGGAAAGAAGTGAGAGTCATGATAACAGCAGCATGGGAGATATACGACTAGACTAACTGATTGTGAGTCTTACTAAGAGAAACTAGGAAAAAAATCAGGCTATTTTGGGGTAAGGTTTATGAATGATGCTAAAAGCTCTGCTCATCTTACTTTGACATTGTTATTAAATTCAGTTGTGGTCACTCTGGAGATTAACTAAATGGAAGAGATTTACACTCTTCAAGTATAAATTTCCATGGCCATTTCCAACTTACTCTTGCTTTTGCTTTTCTTGAGACAGCAGAATGCCAGAAGACCAAGGAYGAGCACAGATGCTCCTGAACTCAGTATAATAACCATCATGCTGGACTTCTCTTGCAGGAGGACAGGGAAGATGGTAAATGGCTGAGACAGCACAGTAAACTTAGCCCCTGTGAATTCAAATAGCAGAGTTTACTACAAAAGTGAGGACACTAATTTCATAATGAAGACAGCAGTTTATAGCCTTTTAACAATGATATTGCTGTTAAAAGTGTATGCTGGAACATCCCAGAAGTCCATCTATCCCCATATCCAACACTAGCCAATAGTATTTATTTAGGACAGAGTATCGGAAAAAGGCAAAGGTGTAACCATATTTCCCCAGTTTACATTCCCAGCCTTCAGAAATTCCTGAAGCAGAGGCAGTCTCTTTGAACGTAATAATCCTTAACAAAATGTTTTCCATGACTTTGTCCAGCTGATTGCCAAACCCATAAAATACATTTGCAAATCATCTGTGTCTAAGGCCAACAATATCAGGACCAGATCAAACATGTGCACATTCTGCGTAACAAGCCAGAGAAACTGACTGCAGTGAGAATAGTGCAAGTCATGCACTATTGTTAGTCTGAATTTTGTTCATTTGAATGTAAGTTAGGGAGAATCTAGAAACATTCATCAGCATTAAACTTAAGTCCAAGATATGGAAAGCTCTCAGGCCTACAACTTGTTGATATTCTCCATTGTGTTGATAGCAAGTATTATAAACAGTTTGAGTGTCTTCACTGTTAGCACTGCCTTTTCCAGTTTTTAGGTAGTCCCAGGGTGTGGAATCAGCATTCATAATTGATCTAAAAAAATGAACCATGAAAAAGCAGTTTGGCCTATTTCAGCTTGGACCAACAAATGCTCTCCCAAGCTATGCCCAGAAGCAGTCAGGTTTTAGTACAGGTCCTGGACCACTTCCAAAATACATTTTGAACAGAGATGTGTTCTAGAAGGAAAGGAGTTTGATAAAATTGGCCATTGCACTGTCTACAGAATAGTTTGAAGGACATGGATGAGTGCACCAACATATTACCTATCATACCACTTGAACCATACTCAGTCCTGCACCCACGAACCTTGTTTTCAATGGATGTGAATTTCTTTTATTTATTTGTCTTACTCTTTTGATAAAAATTAAAAAGACTTTTTTTTCATCAGTTCTCAAAAATCAGAAACCGTATGGATGGATCAACCCTGATAAGATACCTGTCAATTAAGTATTAATCTAGGATAAGGAGTGAGACCATGCAGTAATGCAATGAATAGTCTACTCTCTCCAGGAATTACCACTGAATGACTTAAGATCATTGCATTCAACATCTGCTGCATGTTCTGAGCTTTCTCCATATCACAAGACGATTAGTAATTATGCCAAGGTATACACAGARAGCAATCACAAGAATGCACCCCAAACAAATATTATTTGATTGTTTAATTTTTGTTTATTTATATTGAATGATAAGCAAATATCTTCTAGAAGAGTCTGGCAGTATAAAAGTCTTTATACTGTCTCCAACACAACTCTCAATTAGAAACAAGTAATAGGGATTTCTTCTTTTTGGTGTATATTTTTATGATACTAAAAGCATTAATTTTCTGATTTACATAGATGATGCCTACACAGATGGATCAGCTGTCTGCACTGCTATCTGCAAACATCTCTTTGCAACACTCTTACTAGCTAAGTGTTTAATGAAAGGGATCTCTATTAGATCAGAGGAAAGAAGATTTTTGACTCCCCTTAAATAACTTTCGGAAACCATTTCATTATGCTGCACTTCCCACTGAAGGGTCTGATCCTTTGAGGTGCTGGCTTTACAACTGCACTCACGGAAGTATCATCAATGTGTGTGTCCAGCTCAACACACAGTCCTTTAAAGGCCCGCCTCCAAGTATCTCCTGCAYGACAATTGTCCCTTTGCAAAACCATAGAAAACTGCATCAGTCAGCCACTTTTGACTTGGAGGGAGAAAGTTTTCTCATTAAAATAAATAAATAAATTATTAATTAATTAATTCTGGGTCTTGACTTAATCCCACGTAAGGAAGGGATTTCTTGGGTCATAAATCCTACCCCATGCTATTGTATGGATCATTTTGGACAATATCATCCACAGACTTATCAAGTTGCATGCAAAAGTAACTTGATTATCTGCTTCCACTATTCCAAAGTATTAAGAGAGATTATTCAGAAGCAAAAGACTCCAAATGTTAGTTGCCTTCTGTAATTTCTAGCCCCTCCTAGCTAGGGAACATAGAATGAAAGAGACACTTTTCTCTGACAGCCTATCTCTGTTCTGACCCATCTTAACTTTTAGGATCTTGAATTATTGGTATAATAATCACCCTGTTTGCCTGGGTGGTGCCAACTTGGACGTGGAACAAAATTCAGGCTATTTACAGGTTTAGCATAGCTCCACTCGCACAAGTAAGGCTTAAAACTTCCTATATAAAGCACAGCATATGAAACACAGAAAACAACCCACCGGGAGGTGATGTGACAGTGAATATGAGGTTCCAGTTTGTGCCTGCTCTGGAGACAGCCAGGTTAGTAAAGCTTGCATATCCATCGATGACCTGTACTTCAGTGATCCCTACAAATAATAATAATAATAATAATAATAATAATAATAATAATAATAATAATAATAATAATAATAATAAATTAACAATTTCCAGATAAGCATACAAGCATGGCCCTAGCCACACTCCTGAAAATATTCAGGAAAATGAGCAAACCAAGAGAGTCTCTGTAACTTCAGTGGGACTTGGAAAGGTCTGAATCCAGTGTCTTGCCTAAATGCAAACTATCAAATCCAGTGTACTGCCTAAATGCAAATTATCTGTCTGATCCCAGAAATTTTACATGGGGCAAGTTCTTCAAAGTTACTTGAACAGCAAATTCCGGATGGAGTGGAGGATCTAACTTTCTGAACCCTGGTTCTCCAAGCTCTCCGGAAAATGGGGTTTATTGTACATATCCGTATCACAGATGTGCAGCATGAATAAAGATGTTAGGAGGATCACACAGAGGTAATGGGAACTATACAGATGCTTTAAAAAATTCCCAGTATTCACTTTCTGATTTCACTCATGTCTTACGTGACTAAGAATGCCACCAAGGAAACAACAAAAAAAAATGCTTAAGAGAGTGTTAGGGAGATATCTAATATTTTTGTACTGAAGGAATGGTCTTTAAAAGCAAACTACACTATTTAAAGGAAAAATGATGACTGTTTTAATCTCCTTCTGATTTACAAGTCTTAGTAATATATAAGTTTATAGCATATAGCTGTCAGAACCTATAAAAAATATCTGTCTATGAAAAGTGTCTGTGGTGACTACCTTGTGATCATACACGAGAGATTTTATCTTAACTGGAAGTATGATGGTGAAATCCCCATGGAGAATATTAAAATAAAACCTAGGACACAGATTCTCTATCATTTTACCTGTTCTTCTGAGCTATTATGGAACACATCCAACATTTACCCCATGTTTTATTTATTTTAACAGGTTCTTTCTAAAATATTTAATTGATTTTGCAATTGGATCTCTGTTTTATTGGATATATCCTTGAACACCAGCCAAGTCTTGCTCTCTAAGCAATGTTGACCAGGTCTGTGATTCATTCAGGCTCTTGGAATGAAAGGGGCAAAATCCTAAAGACTGACAAACTTTCCAAGTGTTGGTTCAGGTGGGGGTAAGAAGTCAGTACTTTCTAGGATGCTGGATTCCATCCAGTGATCGCAAACACAGACACTCCTGCTTTCTCAAAGACAACACATAATAATTATTTTCTTTAGGAAGCAGGTGTCTTGGCAGTTGAGCAGCACAGGTGAAGGTATATAAAGTTTGAAGGTAAGGGGGACATTGATGGTCTTCCATCTCCATACTCAGGATATTGAGCCAACTGGTGAAACAGTAAATATCTCTGTGAGACAACCGTAGTCAGTGTCTTTGCTACCGCAAATGAATAGGTCTGTTCAAAAAGTGGGTACAGAGCTTTGGATTATAGGTCAGATTGAGTGACTCTTTTCTACATCAGTGTTTATCTTCTTACATTAATGTTCCTCTTCTCTATCCAGGAGTGTCTATGGCACCCAGCTCAGGATGAACTGGATTTTCYTTGGACTTTTACTTGTAGGTCTAATTTGTGAAGTATCAGGGATATCAGATATGAATATATGAAAGCTTTCTTACTTGCTAGCTGCAGTGTAGAGACATATAAGGAAAAGCCCAGCTTTCCCACACTTCCCTGGCCTCAGCATAAAAACCCATCTCCTATTAGCCCAACACTTCAGCCACAGTGACTAAGCACTGCTGGCACAGTCCAAATTTTGTTCTAGAAGGGCATAAGGACAGGAATGAGTTGGGCCAGGGAACACAGGACAAATGTATGGCATTTGTTTCACTGCTACCTACAAGCTTGAGAGATACCTTCAGAAGTAACCTGGAGCCCTTACGCTAGCATAATGCTCTCCCAGCTTGACGTGTATCATCATGAGGGAGGCAGAAAGCAAGATCTTTTGCTTTATTTAGGCTGTTAGACATCTAAAGGAGCATTCCTACCTACAGGGTTATCCAAGGCAAATAATTTCTGCCACTGCTGACTTCATTTCTTTYCCCTGCTGGTTGTCTAAATCCATAAGACAAAAAGTAATCAGTGATGGGATCTGGTCTTTGGTGCCAAAGTGACTGGTATGCTCTGGCCTTAAATTCTGCTCTTAAATTCTTACAGCCTCCCAATAGAAGTGGTGCATATAGGTTGCCTAATGAGAGCTCTTCATTGATGACTGGCCTTCAGATTTGTGCCCATAAATGGCTYGCAAGAAATTGTCCTGAGCCAAAACTATACTATATTTAAACAATTTAATAACACAGATAGAGAAGTTACAGTTCCCCTGTCCATGACCCAATAMTGTTAAATTTACTAGTATCCCAGTATTTATGACTGCTTTCTCTATATGCATGCAGCATCTTGCACAACAAACCCCCAAGTTCATTGCGGGTCTCCAGACATGCATCTTATCATAAGACATATAAATAGTCCGTAATTTATACTGTGAAAAAAAAAATGCTGAGGACATAGGAATGTCGATTTCTCTAATGGCTCCATTCTGATCATCCATTTATCTCCTAAGCATATGACCCTCCTCACAGCAGTATCTGCATTGACTACCAAGAGTTTTCTTGGCTCACACACTTACTGTAACACCACTTTTATGGAAAGTCTTGTCAGCTGCGTTCAAATATTTATAATTGTCATTTCTAGTCTATGATGAAGCCTGCAGTACTGTACTGTACTTCTCAACAGAGACTATCTCAGCTTTCAGGCACATATGCTTCAAATCTCAGAATATTACAGATATATATGGGAATCTTCACAAAGATCTCTCAGGCAAGCTGGTATTTAACGCAGAAGCGAGCTAATTTGGAGCTAAACTACTTTCCATGAGGCAGTTTGGCTGCTGTCAGATGAAGCTGCCTCACTATGCTAGACGGGACCCATTTCGATTAAATGCTGCTTTCATATGCTTCAAAAGACGAGTGCAATAAGGACGTTTGTCAAAGGAAAAACTGCAGCAAACTATTACATGCAGAACATCTGTACAACGCAGTTCATTCTTTGCTGGAGTTTATTGACTATTAATTTGATGCATGTATCTTTTAAAGAATGTGAAGTGCATTTCTCTTCTGTGACTTTTCTTTCTTTCTTCTTTTTCTTTTTCTCTCTCACCATCCTTTCTCCCTCTCCCTCTGCATTTCCTTCCTTCCTTCCTTCCTTCCTTCCTTCCTTCCTTCCTTCCTTCCTTCCTTCCTTCCTTCCTTCCTTCCTTCCTTCCTTCCTTCCTTCCTTCNTCCTTCCTTCCTTCCTTCCTTCCTTCCTTCCTTCCTTCCTTCCTTCCTTCCTTCCTTCCTTCCTTCCTTCCTTCCTTCCTTCCTTCCTTCCTTCCCTCTCTCCTTCCTTCCCTCTCTCCTTCCTTCTTTTCTTTCCTTAGCTCTATATTAAATTTCCATTGCAAAAGTCAGATGAAAATAAGTTTCCCCAAAGCAGTTTTTCTTATAAGGCATACACACAATCAATAGGGAGAGGAAAGGAAAAAAAAAAAAAGGCAGGTGGATCTAAGTTTTTAAATTGCCAATTTGCTATTTTCTAACCATCAGAATCAAACAGTTGAAACATCAGCATCAAAGCTCTGGAAAAGAATTGCATAGTCCCAGTACAATTACTATAGGAGAAATATCTGAAGAACAAGCTCTGTCTTAAAGTATTTTTATGGGTTGCTTAATCTGTATAAATGCAATTGTCTTGAAGTGTATACATATTTATATGCAAGGATCTAGAAAAACCTTTGAATAGATCCCAGAATTAGTTTGCATTTTGTGGACACCTAAATTCTCTCTTACATGATACAGGCCACAGGATTTTCCCAGCTGATYATGATAGCTGGTGCAATAATCATCACTCACCTAGACCCACATTTGAAGACATTTGAGACATACTTTCCTGAGAATGCACTAAAAACAATTTTAAAAAAAAATCTGGGCAAGTTTCTAACCTGTAAATCCAGAATTATAGTGGGACAGGAAGAATTTAAAATTAATAGAAGAACAAGCTAAAAGAGTGGGAATCCTAATCTAGAGCATGAACACCAGTTACCTTCCCCAAATGCTAACTTTTTAAGTCAAATTTAATGCACAAATAATCTTCCTGCAAACAAAATATTTTACCTAATAATAGGAAACCTAACTTTTCATTGTGTGCCCTATTTACTGATGCTTAAAGGTCAGAACAAGGGAAKCTGGGATGCTTTGTTTATAATCAATTTCATTTCCACTTTCCAGTTTACAAGCATATGATCATCCTCAGGTTTTGAGTTCAGTGCTGTGCTTAAAAAACGATCTTTATCTAAGCATGTGCATAGTCTCAATAACCTCAAGGGAAATACTCACATGCTTAGAGTTAATCATGAGTTCAGGTCTTTTGATAAATGAGGACCAGAAGGGAAGCATTTAAATCCCCCATGAAAAACATTTTCACATTGAAGTATGCTAATTAAAAACAATAGGCAGTTATTTCTGTTTCTACTTGGCCAGATCATTTGCTGGGACAAACAGATTGTCATTGACTCTGAGGAAATTACCCCAATTAACATGAGCTGAAAATCAGATATCAGGATTTCTAATTCTCCATTCTTTGCCTTTTTGATCCAAGATATACATTTTCAGGATGAACTACTGGATATAGTCCCTTTGTGCTGACGGAGCATGGAAACACCTTGTATAAACTCCTCTTTCTCTAGCATGTGACCGGGCAGTTCACCAAAATCCTTCTAATTCAACCTTCCTTTTTTCAGTCCAAAGAATCACCTTCAAGTCCAACCTTTACCAGAGTGAACCTCAAATTTATCACCATAATTATCCGTGTCTACTTTGATATAACCCTTAATGTAAGAAAATATGTCCAAACCTTTTAGTATAGCCTCCGAGGAGCCCTTGAGGTGAGCTGATACAACCCAGGGCTCTGAGGGCAGCCCCAGTTTGTCAACTCTCTTACCCTGGGAAAAAGAACAAGAGAGAAATCAATCCTCACCAAAAGGAAAGAAATGTTGGATAATTTTAAGCAATTATAATCATCTCTTAATGCACTGACATGCATGTTACATGTTGCAAACAACAAAACATAACCCGCTATCACTCTCTGAGATGAACTTAACCTCAGAAGAATCAGTTCTGGCAACTTCACTCTATTTCAGCACGGTTTGGCAAATTTGGCTGCTTCACTTTAARTACTCAGTGTCCCATTCACATTGCGTATGAGAAGCATTACGAGATAATTTTGACACCACAGCATCAAAGTTCAAGGAAACAGAATGGATTCAGTCTGTCCATTTAGATAAGCTGCAGATTTAAGTTCTTCCTACGCTCACTGAAATAAATTAATTGCGATTCCTAAATATCACCGCTATAATAGCCATGCAGGATCTAGTCCATGTGTGCATGAAAAGTTCAGCATTCAGTTCTTTATTTTTTAAGAGAGTTGCTAACTCTCATCTCTAGAAAAAAAAAATGGAATGTGTGCCTGAAATGGGTGTGAAGTTCAAGGGAGGATGCAGTTGCCTAAATGGAATTTTATGAACCACTTCAGGCACCACAAGCTCCAAKGTTATCTATTAAGTCCGAGGAACAGAGATTGAATACAATATCTACCAAAGTAAGATTCTAACTCTCACAAGATGCAGAAGGAAGCTCAAAAATATGGACAGGATCTAGAAGATAAGGTATGTGCCAGTGCCACTGACTACTTATTTACAGAGAAATCTTTTGCCTTTTCTAGGTCAGTCCCATGGCTTTCGGACTGCTTGGAGATGTCAAGAATGTGAAGCACTAATAAATGTCCATACACAGAGAGGCAAATCCTACCTTCCTATCCAGGAAAATGATCTGCGGCTGCACAGGAAGYGGTTTCTCCATTTCTCCATCTGAGGGCTGAACCCGAACAGAGATGCTGTAGGGCCTCACATACAAGCAAGTTCCAGGGGTTTGTCTGCTTCCATTTCTTTCATTTGCAAAGGAAATTGAGAAAAAAAAATAAAAAAAAAAAACAGAAAATTAATGCTATGAAAACATCTGATGTAAATTCCTGAGATAATTCACACATGCCTATGTCTCATAACTATGCATTATTTTCCGTTCACAAGATTTTCTGCCATTTTTTTAATGCAGGTGGCAATACTCAAGTGTTAGTTTTGAGTAGGAAGGATAAATTAGTAGGAACAACTACTAATTTATCTTATTATTATATTTTGATACATTGCATTAATCAGTATGTACAAAAATATGAAACAGGCATCACATAACAATGCTTAAGTAATAAAGAAAAAATCATTGCTCCTAACCCGAGTTTGCAGATGGAAAATTGAGGAATTAACAAAATAAGTTATTTTCCCAGCATCACATAGGATTCATGTAGCACAGGCAGACTTGACATGTTCACAAACCCAGATTCTTATCCCCAAAGTCTTAATTCCAGCAAATTGATAACTGAAGGCTACAAAAGCTTCCTGTCCAGCTGAAAGATTTCCAATGGGTATCTTTGAGCTCCTGTAAATAAAAAGTTTCAATTCCTCTACACAAGGACAAGACTTAAAGCAAAAGGTTTTACTGCACATCTCTATTCTGTCTTCCCTATGATTCTACACTTCATTATCTGGGAAGTCCACATACTATATTAAAAGAAACTGTCTTTTCAAGACTGAAATTTAAATTCAAGCACGACCGGAGAGGGCTTTTGCACTTGAATAAATAATCAACATTTCATTCTGAATCCGTATCATTACATTCGCTCTCCTAGTGCTTTCTGTTGTTTAGAATATCTTTTATACCAATATATACTTCTAAATAATTATTACAGTGACACTGTTTGCAGTTTTTGATTTTGTCTTGAAATGAAAATAACAAAGTTATTCATTCATCTTGCTGGTGTTTGCTTAAAGCTGTTTACAAATAACACAAAAAAAAAACCCACAAATTTCTTTCAGTTTGTTACTGTGCATTACAAAACATATCCTGCCTCTCCTGGAGCTGAAGTACTGAAATATTGTCCTGGAGATGGTAAGTATTTGATCAGACCTTAGAAACAGGAAAGACGGGTTTAAGGACACTTGTGGTTTAAGGAACCGGCACAATTTAAACAGAAAGTCTCACTTCTTCTCTAGATTCCTTTTCTTCTAAGCTGCTAATTCTGAAAAGCGATAGTATGTTAGGAAATCATGGCAAAGGGACCAATTCATCTGCAGTACTCTGCCCAGCCTCCTTCCATAATTGGACATGCAGTACTGTGACTTAAATTCACTACAGAAAGACAACAGATCACTGTATTTTTATGGCAGAGATCTGCACTTTTGGTGAGTTCTCCGTATCCAACTGCATTCAGCTAAGTTCAGGTGAATCTTGGCATAGTTTATGTATGTAGACCAGAAAAAAAAGTATTTCATTTATTTATTTATTTTATTTATTTATTTTATTTATTTTATTTATTTATGTATTCTCTTTCTATTTTCCTTAAACTGACAGCAAACACGAAAAATATTGGGGCAATGCCAGACTTCACAACCCAGGCTCATCACTCATTTAAAGGAGGTAACAGGTGATCATTCCCACTCCTTAAAGCATGCCATAAAATAACAAAATGGAAAAAAAAAAATCTCACATGCACGTTAAACATTAATTTTTAGTTTGCAGGTGATCTGAATGCAGCCAACATAGCACAGAACATGGTATTTATCTTCCACATGGTCCAGCCTGCTTCTTGCTGTGAAGGAGCCCCTGCCTTAGGGTGCAGCCCTGCACACAGTGACTTATGTCCCTGCAAGTGAGTATCAGTGTCAAGAGGGAGGAGAGAAGAGCAGCCTGCTGCTCCCCTGGTGATTTGTGCCACGGTGGGAAGGATTTGCAATCCCCTGCTGACAGCACTCATCGCAGAGCAGCTCGGCAGCTCAGTGCCTTGCAGCACTTCTGTAGGTGGGCACAGTGGGCAAGCAAGTGATATCATGGTATCTTGGTCAGCAACGGACCCAGAGGCACCAACACAGGTCTGGAGAACAAKCTAGGGCTCTGCAGGAGACCACACGCCTGTTACTCAGCAGCAAGGAAGCTAYGGATCATAGGAAGAAACTAGAGGACCAGTTGAGGATATAAAAGCATGAATCACAAGCTAAAAGGAGATATTTGGGGCAGAGAGAAGAAGGTATTGTTGCAATCAAGAAGTGGTTGCCATTCTAAATTATATTATTTATAATTCTAGTAATAAATTATTATTATCTATTGGCTTCCAGGAGAAAGAGATTAGATCTAGGGCCTGTGTCAAGGTTCTATTAAAGTCAATGTACACATCAATATTAGAAAATGAAATAGTGCCAAAGAACAAGCCTTGGCAGGGAAGTTTGATCATCTCTATTGTAAACTTGCCACTTCTTGGCAAGCCTGAAGGCCCAGGGGTCCAGGCAAAATAACAAAGTCCAAGGCAACACACAAATGGTACGGAAGCATTCAAAWTGGGATTGCTGGTGAGAAGAAGACAGACTGTGGGGAAGAAGGTGCCATAATGCAGACAGGACATAGGCAATCTGAGGAGCTGCACAAGGCAAAGAAAGTGCAGCTTTACCACAAGGGTTGTGGATACATCAGCACTCTTGAATCAGAGGTATGCCGACCATATAGACCTRCATGTTCCCACTGTGGCTGATGGGAATGAGGTCAGCCAAACACGAGGTACCTGTTCCCTCTTTCTTGCATTGTTCAAGGTTTTGTCTCCCTCTGCAGATCTTATCACTGAGTGATATAGATAGGAAAGAGGGACATGAATATCCAGAGATATGCATTAAGAGTCCCGGTTCACTCCCAGTGTACGCAMAACAGCTCTCCAAAGGATGACTTTTATTTCCATATATGCCCAAATTTCCCCATGTCATACAGAAAATCTAAGCTATAGAAAAGAAACTCAAGCAGAAAGMAAGTTTCAGCTTTCCCTGACAGTGAAGAAAAAATAAAAAAGTAATATTGATCATGTCCCTTTGTGATGGCTGGGCTAATGGACTGAATGAGACACATGCAGACAGACATTAATGATATATTCCATCTTTTGCCTGGGCTGAGCYAATAAGGTCAAAATTCAACATATTCCAGCCATGCACATTGCTAACACTGGCAGGGAGCTTTGAACAAAGTCATGACCACTGTAAGTCTTTGCCCTGAAGGCTAGATGCTGTGAGGGCTAGTAGGAGTAGGTCTAATAGAGAAGAGGAGCAACAAGGCAGGCAGGACTGATGGTGAACTGGGATAATAAACAAGTAACTGAATCACCTTGTGATGGTCAGGTGGGAAAAGAGGGGTAAGCTTTTTTATCTAACCATTTTGAGCATTTCCTTTCAGACAGCAAGCAAATTCGGATTAGAATCTAGTTATGCCTGTTTAAAGCATCAGATAAGGTGGTAGATAGCAAAAGAATAGCTTTTTTTTGGCATATATTTTAATTAAACAAATAAACAAACAAGTCTTTCTGAATATGAGTTCTGACTTTAACCTACTGGGTTAAAGATCCACCATCAGATCTCCATTTGCTAGATGTTGGATCTACAACAGACACTATCCCTGCTCCAGACAGTTCCCAGTCTAGCTCAGGGTGAATGTTCTCCCCACTTTGAGGAGAAGGAAAGGGAGCAACTCAGCATGAACACAACTTTCTAGGAATATACACACGTCTCTCCTCCATATGGCAAGTGCTTTCTTCTGCTTAGAGTGCTTTCATTTACTAGTTTATGATCGCCATTGTACCTAAAACTGAAGACAAACATCTACCTGGTGGATGCAGTTGGTGGTAACTGTCATAATTCAGATTCCCATAGTCTGGAAAACGCAACTTAAAAAATATCGGAGACTGGAAAGAGCCAACGGGTACACCCAAGGGTGAAGAGGCATAAAAAAGGGCGATCTGCAATCACCAGATGCCTTCAGAATCCATCCATCATACAGGAGAGAAACATCCTCCAGATTCATTAGTGAATTACACTAATTACAGAATCACAGAATGGTTAAGGTTGGACCTCTAGATATCATCTAGTCCAATCTCCCTGCTCTAGCAGGGACAATTGTTGGAGAACAGGGGAAATGCCCGTACTTTACAATGCCGCCTGCTAGTGGTCAGGGACTAAGCCAGACTAAGACCTCCTCCATAACACACTCCTGAAGTTTACTGTTGGAGGGACGTCTTTTATTAAATGCAAACAGAATCACGCCAGAGGTCAGAGCCTTGCCGCTGCTGCGTATCCCAAGGTAATACCACTTTAAGCTCCACATAAACTCTTAAACAGTTTCTATCCTAAAACCAGACCGTAGGTGGTACAGTTTTTTACGATATGTTATAATAGTGCAATAAATCTGTTAGCTTAAAATCGAATCTCCGTGGCCTTTTAGAGAAATCATCATTAAATGCAAGGTCCTGTTAATGATGCCATCCCAGTGAAATTGTTTAATCTGCTAGGGGGGTGAAAGGTCACCAAATGAATTTTTTATAATACATCAACTTGACACGCAATAGGGAAAACTGTAATAGATAAAAGCAAAGGAAAAGGGCACTGTCTTCTTCTGATAGGTCAATAGCAGCCAAGAGAGTCACTCATCCACTTTTCCTTCACTACYGTGCTCCTTTTCCATTTAATATGGACACCCAATTAATACCTCAGCACCATAGACAACCTCATTTTAGGTGAATTATAGCAATTTCTTCCCCCTTCTCCGAAATGAAAGTGATCACAATACATCATAGCATTGTGCGAATTAACGTTAATTGATTCGAGTTACCAAGCATTGATGGGCCACTTCTATAATCTGGCCCTTATTGGGAGCTGGAAGGGATGAAGGGAAGATTAGATTGCACCGTCCGTTGCTTTGACGACGGCGGTCACCTGACGCCTTGTTAGACAGTTGTACGGTTCTATTGCAGGCCCCAGTGGGGTCGTCAGTAAACTGGAGTGATGTCCAAACATCATTACACGCTGCTCCGATATTAAAGCAAAGGGATTAGCACCTTATTGCAAGCAACCTGGATTTGTCATTGTGCTGTCGTTATCCAATTTCCAGATGATAATGTGACTGTGGCCTGCGGGCGTTTGGTCCTACAGCCAAACTAAGGTGTGTGTGTGTGTATATATATATATATTTATTTATTTATATTTATATATATGTACAGATACCCCCACAAAGACCCAGCACCCAAAGCCATTTAACCCTTCAGTCACCAGACTCCTATTAAAAAAGCATGTGAAAGAATTTTTCTTTTGTGTGTGTGTGTGTTAAGCRCTGGTCATGGGCACAACRCGATGGCAGAACAGGCTGGCTTCAGAGCCGAGATGCCTGTCATTCACTTTTAATTTTCCACCAGCTACACTGCACTAATAGAAGTGACAGTATTTTAAATAAGGCTAAGTGGGAAAGGATCAATCCCTTAGAGATGGGACTGTCGGCTCCTCTCTCCTGTGTGCACCCACGCTATGTAAATCATCAAATGCATAGCTTTACTTACGCTGCTTTTAGCAGAGATTCCAGTAATTGGGATCCCGTACATATATGACATAAAGCCACATCCATAATTGACATTAAAAAAAAAAAGAATCTTTTTTGACAGTGATACGATGCCACCTCTGGGACCGGGTCTCCTTCCAATCCCCTAGAAAGCCTGTGGGGTTTCCTGGGATCTCCTGGCTCTGAGATGTGCTCCCATGTGTGTATGAACATCTGTCACATCATGGGAACACATGGGAATTGGGAAAGGACCTCCTTGAGCTGGTCTCCTTCACTTTGAACTGAGATATAGCACAAAATTCTTTCTTTCAAAGAGGCACACATTGATTGGGCTGACTCATAGTCTTTTAATGACAATATATTCCTTGTTCACTCCACATAGACCTGTAAAGCTTCCTGAGTGTCCAAAGAGTCCAAAGTCTGCTTGTCCTGAGTCTTTTCTGCCCTCTGCACTCTCCTCCTCTGCTCTTTCCTGCTGTCCTTTCTCTTTTCCTGCTTCCTTGCTCCCTTCCTTCCCTTCCTGCAAGGGAACCACCTAGTTTTTGGAAGCTCACTGACGTAGCAAGGTGCAACTTCAGTCAGTGTTACAGTGGAGGTGAGACTTCAATTCTCATTGCCTGAGTTTTGTAATTTATGAGAGTCACTTCTGAGAGTGATTGGTGAGTTTTCATAGCTATGAGGCACAAAGTGATACACCAGAATAACAAGGGATTTTTACATACTATGTATAGTAGATATTAACCTAATAGTAGCTTAAAAGTAAGGCTCAGCTTAAGCAGCAGCTCCATTTTAATTCAAGGGCAACTACTGTTGAAAGACTGACATAGTCCAGTGCTGTTCCGACTGATTTAGTCCTATTTTTCTTTTGTGATTAGATATTTTCCCCCGTAGGTGGGGAGAACGGAGATTTCAGTTAAGTGCTTCAACATTCTTAGTGACTTTCACAGATCATTGTGCCTAATTTCCCCCCTTTGCTTCCCTGTACAAGGTAGTAACCTCCTACAAGGAGGCTATATAAACTCCTGGAAGTCTAACTGTGGGAATGCTTACAAGATCATTTCTCTATTCACAATAGGCAGAGACATCAAACTACCTCCTAAACATCCCCAGACTGATTTCAGTTTGAAGAAAAGTCTTAAAATAGCAGTCCTGGAATCTAACACCTGCATAGTCAAAGACCTTATGCAGTGTCAACAACACCACTACAATTGTTCTTTTCTGACTCCACCAATGTGCTGATGGTTCAGTTTTGATACCCACTCAATTTCTGATTTTTTTTTCTGCTAAAAGTGTCATCAAGAAAGGCAGTTAACCAAAGGATCTGTGATAAGAAAATTTCTCCTCTAAGTTATGGAATAAATTCCAAAAACTTTGCCTACACAAGCCACTGGTTACTATCTTCATCACAGAAAGATATGTCTGAACCTCTGAGTTCATGTTGAACACCTACGTCTTGTTGACAGATCCCTGAGCTACCCATTACCCCAGTTTGAAAATAAGCATGAATTGAGAGTAAAAAAAAATGAGTTGKCTTTGATTCCTAAGTGGAGTCCTATATGATCATGCAGTGGCATAACTCTGATTATATATTTATTAGTGTCTATTTTAATCTCATTAAGTTGCTCATTCCATTTCTTGATAGACAGCCCATTAAAGAATCTCACTTCTCTGATTAGAAAATTTCTAAGTTTCACCATAAATTTATTTATTAGTCTCAATTAATCAGTCCTTAACTGGTTCGAAACTTAACAAAACAAACAAACAAAAACAACAAAAACAAAGAAAAATAACAAAAAAAAGGAATCATGAGGATATTATTGTTGGGCTGAAGTGATTCTCTTCAAGGAATCTAGCCCTGTTGGAACTTTCTTCTAGTTTTTACAGTTTACTGAGTAGAAAATTCCTTTAATTTTAAATGCAAATTTCTCTCTTAATAATCTACGCCCATTTGTTCAAGTTCCATCATTTTTCATAGTGTCTAGAGCTTTTCTTCCTCTCTGATATTTACTCTTCCAACATATTTGCACAGATAGGATTATATTCCCCCTCAGCCTTGTTTAGCCAAGCTAAACAAGCCAAGCTCTTTTATTCTTTATTTCTTAAAATAAACTCTATTATTTCTGTGATCATCTTGAGAGTCCTTCCCTGTAACTACTCCTAATTTAGACTGTCTTTTTCATGCACAGATAAGCCAAATAGCACATAGTTTTTCATAGCATTCCTTCTGTAGTGTTCCTATGTACATCTGACCAAGTTTAATTAAATCACAAGCTCCTGAGTGACAACCAATGCCTTTTTGGCATTTTCACTACAGGTGTTTGTGGCAGATAAATTTCCAGGTGGTTTCACCCAAACTGGGCACATTCCAGTCCAGAGATGCAGGAGCTAATTGTGACTTTTCACATAATTGCTCCTACTAGCTAGTCCCAGACACCAGAATTGGAAATCTCAACAAGTCCTTCCTTCACTCACAGCTCAAGAAAGTGAATGAGAAAGCAAGGCAAAAAAAGAGGCAGTGGGAAAGAATATGATCGGGAACACTGTGCTGAAAGGAGGAATAGTTGCATGAGGCTAAAATGCCCTTTGGTGTCTAACTTCATCCTGAATAATCACCTATATATATTATCTTTGGTTGTAACAAAGCCCTTGTTCCCAGGTCTGGACAACACAAATTTTCTCTGGAAAAAAATCTGGATTTTCTTTCTGAGCAGAGGACCAGGTGGATACTTGGAGCCCCTTGAACACAGGGAGCTTCGTAGCTTCTTGATAACGGTGTCATGAACCAGCTGTGCAATACCCAGATGGGAGAAATCAGGTCTGCCCACTTAGATACAGCCTCAAGCATCTCCAAGGTCAGGATTTTTGCATTCTGTCCTTGGCTACCAAGAGGGAGCRAAGTTGGATCCTTCCACAGAATGACTTTTCATCTTCCTTTTTTTAAAACCTTTTTTAAAACCTTTTGCAGTTACTTACAATAGTCTACCCAAAACTGTATGAAAGTTATCAAGTCCAAGCACTTTAAGCTTAGGAAGTGTCAGAATTAATCAAGTTTGGACCTGTAACTCTGCCTGCCTCCGTGTAAGCCTTGTGACACAGCGAATGAGTACTAACTTCTCATTTAGTCCTTTGGATGGGTATTGCTCTCTGAAAGAGCACTTCTTTGGCAATTTGCTTCACTTTTATTGCTTACTGTGAGTCTCAAACATCATTATTTCCTCCACACACACTATTTTTCACATGTTACCCCAAACCTAATGTCTGCAAATTTCAGTTTGTAACAGGTTAAAGGTCTGTCACGGATGAGCTAGGTACTTGCCTTAGAGTGGGGAGATCAACCTAATGGTTTCTGGATGAATGCCCAGCTTTATATTTCTGATTTTATATAAAACACACACACAAACATACACCATGAATTTGCTGTTATGTTTTCTTACTCTTTTGCATAATATTTGCACTAATACATGGCAAACTTTTCAAAATAGATTATTATCTGTAAATATATTGCAATATATGTTTATAAACACTCATTCACAGAAAGATCACCTCTTTCTTTCATTGGCAAACCCTCATGACTTAAGTGGAGAAAAAATAAAATAATGTAAAAAGGCATTGCAAATCATAACAGACAACTGATTTTTTTAATGGCATGGCAATGGCATACACAGTCTTATTGCCTTGCAACCACAGCAGGTTTTCCAAGGCTACCTTCAGCATTGCTGTCCTGGGATGCAAAGAACACCCCAGTCTTTGCTTATCAAGCATCTTTTCCTGTTGTCTTTAAGCAAAAAGAGCAATGAGTTTGAAACTGCGGGGAGCCTGGCCCTGCAGGAGGGCTATTTCTGTAAATATCTGATAGCTTGGTTGGATTTTGCATAACTCAACGGTGAAAATATTTCTCTGTTCCTCCCAGAGAATAAATGTCATGGGGATACTTAGGCTTACTTGCAAATCCAAGCCCTGTACTAGCATATACTACCTAGGGAAAGACAGATAGACAGTGGATATTAGGTGTTCCAACAGGAAAACCCTGATTTCATTTCCCAAGTTATCTGTGGCCTTATTGTATCACAAATGTCAGCCATGAGTAAGTTCAGAAAAGCTATGACTGATGGGGAGTAATAAATAACACTGCAGAGGAGCCCAAGCAGCAAAGGTGGTTGGGCTCTGATGTGGTCACTGATTAGGTGATTTAGTCTTCTGTTGAATATAGGTCCCACGTTTTGCCTTCTCTGGGCTGAGCTACTGAGACAATGAATCCCTGGCTCTAAGTTGGTACTGTTCTTGCCCCTCTAATAAAATAGCCTCCTTCACAGGGGCTTGACCTGATCCTCGTTGCTTGGAGGAGGTCACCGCCATCCACATCGCCTTGTCCACTGCCAAGGAGCAATGGGGAGGGCTGGTGCCACAGAACCTTTAATTCCTGACGCCCAGAGAAGGCAGGAAAAACTTCTCCATGTGCCACCCCAGAGAGCAGTGCGAGGTGCAGGGATAGTATGAGTTGTATTTCACAAAAGGTACTCCTACCTGGTATGCTGAAGAGGTAGTGAGCCTTCCTTGTAGGTGATCCCTCTTTGCCCATCCTGATGTTTCTCACAGAGGTATTGAGGAATCCACACACACATAATAGGGTTGTGTCGGATCTCCTCTGAAAAATTATAGTTTCTACATTTCCCACAGTGTAGCTATCACTGCTTCTCTTGCACTGTTTACCAGTAATCAACACAGGGAATGAGAGGTCATTTATCTGTCAAACTCTGCAAGATGCTGGGCATCTCAGAAGAGCATAGAGAAAGGATAATATTTGCTATCACATGCTGCAATATTTCCTATAACTTTTCTTTTTTCTCAAAAACTTTGCATCAAAACAGAAGTATCCCCCGTTAATTGATGTTAGTGACTCTGTGCTGATGATAGTGATCTTGTGTCTATAAACATTATTCTGCACATTCCAGGTCTGGCCCTAACTTAAGACCTGATCTTGCAAAGAACAATTTCTCACTGTACTTAATAAGAAACCACCTCCAAAYAAAACCAAAAACAATCAAAAAACAAAATCTACAAAAGAAAAAGGACAAAGTAAATACTCCTGGGATCCAAGTTTAGCAAATCTTCATGTGGGAGTTTCACTACCATAAGCCACTCTGCTCCCAGTAGAAAAGTTCAGCATGCAAAAAGCAGCTTGCATCACTAGCAGCCAGCAGACATCAGGACAGTACAGGGGTCAATGGTAGGAAGAGGATATGGTATTAATTAGGGGAATAAGTCTTAGACAAATCCAATTTCTTTCTCTGGTTAATAAAGATAACTGCATAGATGGAATACGCCTATAGGTGGGTAAGGCTCAGTAGTGCACAACATCAAAAAATAACATTATGCAATATCAAAAGAGTACACAAGAAGGTTGCCAGGCATTAAATCCCATGTCCCCTATTAATAACAGATGGAATATTACCTTTTTCATATTTTCCCATATGCTTTTAATATGGATCCAGGATCTCGAGTTGAAAAATATTGCTGTCTGCTGCCTCCTCAGCCCTGCTCCTCACAGCATTATCAGCAGATAAGGGCTGCCATCTGGACTGTGCAAACAGTGGCTGCAAGAGGCTGAACAGAGCAAGACAGGGCCAAARGAAGGAAGGGAAGTAAAGGGCTGCTTGTCACAGTGGAGGAAAGGAAACCCTTTTAGAGGGGGAAGGAAAAATCCTTTAAATGCTGAGCTCTCATTGAGCCTCATCAATAAAAAAAATCAGTATATACAAACCTCATTAAGAACTAGTTAACAGGCAGAGCTCAAAGTGTAGTTTCCATGGGGAAATGATGATCAGGCAACAGAGGGTCCTGTGGTGGTGTGTTATTAGCTGCAGGCTTGATGCTGGGGGATATTTACCTCAACAAATAAAGAGAAAATCACTTCTGATGAAATCACAGAAGTTTTGGTGAGCTGGTAAGTTGTGGGGAGTTGAGAAAGGCCAAACAAGGTCACTTAGGTCACATGGTATGTTGAATCTGAGTGAATTAATTGTATTTTTATATAGTCAAATGAACAACTATGTACTTAGTAAGAGTTGTTTTAAAACTTGGAAAGCCGCAACATAGAATGGAAGACYGCGTCCTGGAAAGAAGTAACTAAAAATGAACTAGAAAATATAAKGAAAAAATGAATGATCAGGAATTCTCATTTTTCTGTGGAAAAATGGGCTAATGGGATCATTGAATTCTGTGAGCAGAAAATAGGATATAGTACCACTTTTTATTTTTATTTTTGACACTGACATGAAGTAAAACTGCTAGCAATTTAAACATCCACACCTCAAAAAAGGATTGGCAGATTGATTAAGGGAATGGAACATCTCTCGTATGAAGAGAGGCTGAGYGAGCTGGGCCTTTTTTCTCTGGAGAAGAGACGGCTCAGAGGGGATMTGATTAATATGTATAAGTTCAGGAAGGGAGAATGCAGGGAGGAAGGGGACAGGCTGTTYTCACTGGTGGCCAGCGATAGGACGAGGGGTAATGGCCACAAACTGAAGCATAAGAAGTTCCGTCTCCAGGTGAGGAGSAACTTCTTTACTGTTAGGGTAACAGAGCAGTGGAACAGGCTGCCCAGGGAGGTTGTGGAGTCTCCTACTCTGGAGGTCTTCAAAACCCGCCTGGATGCCACCCTGTGCCACATGCTCTAGGTGTGCCTGCTTGAGCAGGAAGGTTGGACTAGATGATCTGTAGAGGTCCCTTCCAACCTTAAATATTCTGAAATATTCTGAAAAAAAACAGAGAGGAAGAAGGAAAGGAATCAAAAACAAGGATTTAAATACTTSACACTGACCAGAACTCAAACTCCTATATTTATTAAAAACAGACAGGCAAGTGTTTTTATTGCTGTGGTGGCATCTTCAGGAGAGGGAACAGTCAATGCCCAGCAGTTTGCTAATGGTAGACAAAAAGACAGAGCAAGAAACTCTCACAGAAAGCTGGAGATGGAGGGATTCACAAGAGAAAATAGGCAAGTATTTGTGACACAAAAATAGGTATAACCTTCTAGCTACCTATGTCTCTATATATATATTTGAAGRAAGAATTGGATGCTGACACCACATTTTCAAGATTGGTTTTCTAGATTGCTATATTTCAATCAAACAAAAAAAGTCAACAGCAAGGTATCAAACTAAACAGCAGTGGCCTGTGTCATGCAGGACATTAAACTAGAAGATGAAATGGTCCTTTCTGGCTTTAAATTCTGTGAGGTTTAGAATCAAGGTTTAGATCTGTAAGTTACTTAAAGCGACAATATATCTTTCACAGCACATCTCTGGCACGGCATCAAATTCTAAACATTCATAGACTTAATTAAGTGGTTAAAAGTAAAGAAAAAGAAACAAGATTTTGAACTTTTTTTTGGAAATATTGACCTTATCCAATAGCTTACAGTTTCAAGGCAAACTTCTGGAMACACTTTTACTGGCTTAAGGTGTCATAGAGTGTACATCGATTATACTGCAGAGATCCATGAGCCCCAACAGAACATCATAGATTACATTCAGAAGTCTTGCTAACCTCTTGGACACTGCTATGCCAGGAGATATTTATAAGGCACTGTGGTTAGATATATTTCAGTCAATGGAAAGAAGTTATTCCCTATCCTAATAAGCAGATCAAGTGGYTAAAATGACTAACTCCATTTAAATGAGTGTGAACATCTTTAATGATACTGCAGCAAAACACCTACCTGTGATTATCTCCTTCTGGAGACAAGAAGGAAGGTTGAGTCACCATTAAAGCATCAACTGGTAGGTCCAGCCCTCTCTGAAGATCTCCAGTTTGATGAGTGATAATAATAGTTCTGGCCCAACTTTTTAAGCTGTCAATTGTCAAGGAGTGATGAAATTCATTTCTTGCATGGCCTGGTGGATCACCAAGTTCAATGACCAGTACTTTTGATGGAACAGCTCTAGCAGATACATTCAGAGTTCGGGATCTTACTGATCTTCTCCTCACTCCCTGTGAGCCAGGCCTGGTATGAGAGGCTGTACAAAATGTCATATTAGGGCAGTGATATCTCCTCTTGCTAACATTGGATGAGATGACTTTTAACATGTTTTCATCTCCCAGCACACGATAGACTATTCTAATTTGGTCATGATCAACCTGCAAGAAATCAGCTAATCGACTTATTATATTTGTTTCACCCTCTTCCCCAGTGGTCTCAGGTACAGAAAAAGCAATGTGAAGGGAAAGACCAGTGACTATTTCTACAGGTTCCTCTTCATGAAGGAGGACATAGAGAAGGTTGTTCTCAAAGTTAAAGTAATTGGCTCCAAGCCCTTCATTCAGTGAGAAAGAAGACAGGGTTGGAGAGACATACTTCCCTTGAATGAAAACACGAAGGCTGAGGGGTTCATTGTAGAATATAGCAAGAGGAAACTTGGTTGAGTTTTGGCCACTGAGAAGGTAAAGTCTGAAAGTCAAAGGTGGTAGGTCAGGGAAGCAAACTGTAGTGAGTTTGTTGGATGGCAAGACAGCAGAGAAAGCAGGAGGATGCTCAGTTGGATAACATCCTGCGTTTGAAGTCACTTCACTGAAGGTATCCATAAAGCTGTCAGTCAGTGCTACCACTGGAGACAGTCTCTGGTTGACTCTATTGGGGTCCAGGTTTTCAAGGATGACAAGTGCATGAGCTGTCTGCTTGCAGAAGTAGCCTTGTACTGAAGGGTTGAAGATACACTTACCATCTTCTCTGTAAATTCCTGGAAGAATAAAGAGAGATGGGAAGAGAAATTAAACACATAAATAAATAAATAAACATAGAACTGATTCAGATACCATTCATATTTGTGCTATAGCTGTATATTTTTCCATTCAGTGCTAAAAGTTGTTTCTGTGGATTCTAAAGTTTTAGTTTTACGGGAAAATACTAAGGGATATGATATGAGCAGAAACCACATCTACCTCAAGAAGTCCTTGACCTGAAAATTGTTGGAGACTGGTACAGCATGAGAGAAAACCACCATAAATTCACTCAGGTTTAGAATTGTGTGAAAGCTCAATATTGAGACACACACAGTATCTATAGCAAAGACCCTGCACTCCAACTGTCTAAGTTCCCATTACAGTCACTGGAGATCTGGAGTTTAAACTTTTTGCCCCCAGATAGGCATCTAGTATCATGAGGTGTGCCCTGWGCTATTTGAGATATCTGCACAGTCTGACAGATGTGACTATCCCTTCTTGGGTGGCAGCTGGAGGCCAGRTGGGACTATAAAACCTGAAATTACCCTAGACATTTGGTTTTGGCAACTGAAAGCCCCCATTCCCAGCCATTAATACACCCAYGGCAGTGTAGAAAGTACATCAGTTACTCTTAAATAGGTACCCATATTTTTTCCATTGAGTTGCTCTCTTGACTCCCTTAACTGTTATGACTAGAATTAGGGTCCTGTCACCAAAACACAGATGAATAGTGTTACTTGAACTTCTTAGGGTAGCTAGAGCATTCATAGATACTACAAAAGACCTATGGGAGTTCATAAGATACTTCAGGTAACAGAAATAAATGCTTTTCTCATTTCAAAAAGCTAAGATTTCCATCTGTGTCAGACTCTGCAGCAGAATCCCATCCTACATGTCTACCATATAGCATCTGTATGGAAACTAGTCAAGAGGAGCCCTTTACAGAAAGATCTATATAAAGGACACCTAATCCATACAGTCTTTGGAGTGAGGACATGATCGTCCGGACCAAATATAGGGCTCTGCTTTAAGATGAGAGAAGTTGTGCCTCAGGCTGTAATGATGAGGTCATCACTGATTATAAAGAAGAATAAAAGTAAATGACCGCAAACAGGGGCACCAAAAATGTAAACATTTCTCCCCAAAGCACCCCAGGGAAAGATGTGTGTTTCTGTTTTCCCTCCCTCCCTTCCTTGAAAATAAAATCAAAGAAGGAATTTACTACTGTAGCCAGTTGTAATCCTCCTTTCCTCCCGAAGCCTGCCCTTTTCCTGTTTAGTTGTGTGCATGAACGTGTGTTAGGCAAAGCACGGGCAATATCGCAACCAATTCTGCATTCCTCATTCAACAGCTCTGGAGATGTAAGGCGTAGCATTCAGGATAAAAAGAAAGATAACATACTTGAAGGTCACAGACTTTTGAATGTGTAAAAGGGCATTCACCTTAGTAAGCAAATGCTAGAGCTGTGAAACGCCCTGCTGGAAGGGAACCACAGGCTCCCGGAAAAGATATGAATTATGCATTGCCAGAGAGGAATCAGCCTGAGTTCACTTTATAGTTACATCTTAATGCCTGAATCCTGTGGACACTTAGCTGTGATTTATTTCAGGGGGATTCCTCAAGTGCAGGAAGTTGCTGGGGTCGATGAGTGTTTCCCAGAACAAGCTCTCACTGTGCACATCACGGAGGAGCGCTATGAAATTATACAAATGTCGTGCTGCCTTCAGGGAGATGGTCCAAGTAAGATAAGATCTCTGCAAATGCACCTACTTTTAGACAGCAGCGTTCTATCTTCTCCATTTTACGTGCACTTTTTCCTTTTTTTATTTTTTGCTTTGCCTTCCCTTTCCCTATTTTTTCTTTATTATTTAATTATTATTTTATTATTTACTTATTATTTACTTATTTCTATATTTTGTTATTTTTACTTTATMATTTATCACTCTGCCCTTAGCACCTGCTAGGGGCAAGGGAGAAGGCAGCAGAGACCTCACATAGAAATGGAAGCACAAACACAGCGCTGCCAGAGGCTCTCAATGGTCCTTGAACGATCCTGCTCTCCTGGAAACTCCCACATCATCCCCCACCGTCCCCTGGGGTCACATCGCTCTTGTCCACAAATGGGGCTCACCTGTATTTAACCATTCCTGGGATCTTCCTTTCCCTCACCAAACAGCGGGATTGCCGGTGGGTGGTGACGGCCGCGCGGCCGTCCTCACTCATCTCCTTCCAAATGGCCTTATCTGCCAGTCACAATTTCTGCAGCCAGCAATTTCGATCACTTCTAAATGAAACCCATGCTGGCCTTAGTAATCATAATGTCATTTGCAATTTACCACAAAACACGTTTATCCAGTTAGTAGCACATTGCAGAAAGAGAACTCCATATGAACTCGCCGCTGAAGGCCTAATCTGATTATTTCCTCATGAAAATCCAAGCAGGGGTGCTTGTAAGAGGGGCCGGAGAGAAGAAGCAGGGGGAAAACAAAAAAAAGAGAGAAGTGAGGCCTGGCCACAGCTGACTTTCATAATCGATGCGACGAGATAAGTGACATGGCGTGTCAGGACCAGCAGCTAATCTGCCCCCAGGCTCTGCTCTCCAAAAGGCCAGAGTGGACAGGACTTAATAAATCCAGAGTGACCACCGAATATTGCGCTGACATGTGCGATTTGCCTCTGCGGTGGACAGCGGCAGTGATAAATTCCAGAAGCCCTCCTGCTAAGTGGGTGCAATTAGATTAAATGGGCTATATTTGCCCCACATGTGTGTTAGAGAGGGGGGAAAAAGTGGGGAAAAGGAGGAAAAATGAAGGTGTGGGCCAGTAAGAGTGTGGAAAGGCCCGTAGGGGTCATAGATGGATGTCCATGTCTACGGGAACATGTGGCATTAGGAGAAGGAGAAGGGATGTTTGCACTGTGCACATAGGCTCGTGTCCACTTTCCTAGGCTATTTCCTTAGCCTCATTGTCACATCAGGTTCATCATTTTGTGTGTATATATACATATGTACATATGCACACACAAACACACTTTTGTATATATATATATACACACACACACACATATACTCATATATATGCTTATACAAAATATCAAATCTCTCTCTCTCTCTCTCTCTATATATATAATATATATATATATATATGTATATATATATATATAAAGATTTAAGAACTCAGGTTGCTTCTAGGGCTCCTGACAAATATTAACTTTGTGTCAATATTTGTCCTTCCTGTCGTGAAATGAGGATTTTCCACCTCATTTCACATTTGAAAAGAAAAATGCGCCGAGGGGGTCCTCTTTGCTTAGGAAAAAAAAATAAAGAAAAATATAAAAAGGAAAAAAAAAAAAAAACAACCCAACAACAACAACTACAACAACATCTTATACCGTTTATTTAGAAAAATGGAGCAGGAGGGAAAAGGAGGGAAGAATATTTTTTAAATAGATGTTTTGACTTAAAGGCACACAGAGTCCCTTGCAAGTATCCTGCTTTTTTTTTTTTTTTTCTCTAGTTCCCTCATGCCAAATAAATAAAATAAAATAAATTCTACATTTAAAATTGAATGAAATACATCAACATTAATGATTTTCCCCTTCAGGTTAACACCACCATTTCCTTCAATAATTTTTACCCATTTCGTGATAGATTTCACAATTCATGGTACGAGGAAAAGTATAGTCAGTTTTTGACAAAAACAAAAGGCAGCATCAGTTTTTTATCAAAATAAAATAAATCTCCCACAATTTTCTTTCCATCTGACTGGATTTGCCCGTCAGTTATTTCTAATTTAACTACAATTGCCGTTACAAAAAAATACAGAAGCGAGGAGGGAAGGAAGGGGGAAGGGAGAGATAAATGGGACACTGTTTAGCAATTGCGATTCCTTGGCCCTGGGCTGGCCAGCACATATCTTTGCTGAAGGGGAAATATTCATCAGAATTAACTGTTCCTTTTGACCTGCTGACATTCAAATGTGAAACAATAATAAATATAATAATAATAATAAAAATAAATAATTAGAAACAAAAAAAAACGGCAACAAGACTTTAGAAATCAACTGTGCCATGAAGGTCAATTATTCTAAGGTCACTCACTTTTGCTATGCACAAGATTTTCTATGTTTCTTCAGCTTGGATGTTCCCTGTAAACAAGGCAGGCCCCATTCCTTCAATCCAATCCCCATGCCTACACGRTCATCCTTTGAAAGTGATGGCTCTACCATGCTGATCATGTACAGCTTTATATAYGTCATTAAAACAGGCCTGTCAGCTTCACTGCATGCTGAGGCAAGGAATCCAGGCCAATTTTAGAAATGCCACTGATWATAATTACAAATTATTATGGAATCAGTCTCACCAGTGAGTTTTAAAGGGCTAAACATGAAAATCTGCAATGATAAGTAACTCGAGAATTCATGAAGGCAAGTGTGATTGAATGTATATTTGTTTAAGTTTGTGAAAGTGAGGTATATGCCCATATATATACGTGTGTGTGTGTGTGTATATATATATATATATGTATATGTATATGCCAGGGACTGTATGAATAAAAATGAAGTGACTGCTTTAGGTTGTTGATTCTTTCTTCTAAAGAAAATGATTTTCTAAGGAAATGAGTCTCATAAGATCACACTGTATGTGCTTTTATGCTCTTCTGTTTATCACTCTTCCATAAAAACCTTTGAACCCGCTGGTCAATTCCAAACATTTTTGTGAACTCAGACAAATCATGTTCATACAAGTTCTATAGAAGTCATTGCACAAGTAGAGCGAGGAGAGCTATTAGTATTCGCATTGAAGGAAAACCTGTAGTGTAATCTCACCTTTCTTTAAACATTGCTGCATCTGTGCTGGCCCTTCCATTTCATATACAAATCCATAGAAAACCAGATCTCCTAAATGAAATAATTGTTCTTGTATTCACAGCTGGTATTCATTGATCTGACCACACACTTTGCTAATATATTACCTGTGAAATCAAGTATCATTTGCATCTTTAATGTTTGTGTATTTATTAACATAGCAGCAACTCTTCAGAATTTCTCCATAACAGAAAGAGGGGAGATATATGTTACAGATAAGCTAATATCTCAACATTATAACAAAAGCTTGCTTTTTTATTTTCATCTGATGGAAGCTTGAGTAATACTCGTTTCTGACATTAAAGCTCCAGTGCACGAGTAAAGTCTCAATAGGCAAAATCAGAAGTCCATCTAGGCAAGGATGCTCTCTGACAGCATCCAAAAATAAGTTCCTAGAAACAGCATGGGTTGACCAGCTTGACCAGCAGCTTACTAAACCTCAACAGAAGGTCACAATGAAGATTTCTTTATTCTCCCCTATTTTCAATTAGGGGATTTGCAGCAGTCAGCCTCACAAAYGAGAAAGGACTAAACAGTGGAATTACTCTGATTTCGTGCATTTTCAGATAGTCCCAAACGTGCTGTAAATTAAGCCTTAAGGTGTAGCCTTGAATTAGAGATACAGAGATGCTGCAGGAATCATTGCTTTAAATCTGCTGCAATGCAATTGAACAYGTGCATGTGGGGTGTTCATGGGGGCAGTACCAGGGGCAGAGCAGGGCAGTGTCACTCTCACAGGATTGCATGGAAAAGAGGAGTTCGGTCTCCACAACATTTTTGAGGGCCTGGAGCATCAGCCAGGACACAGCCTAGGGCCCAAGCACTTCTGCAGAGCCTCCAACAAACCTGAAACCAGACTCTGCCTGGGACTTTCAGATGCTCTCATGAAACAAAAAATTAAATACAAACTAATTTCACAACCATCTTTGATTCTGTTCATCCACAGGAGCCAACAGCTGGAGAGGGGCAGTAGGTGCAATTCTGCGCCTAGGAAAGACAATTAAAAGAAAAAAAAAACACACCCAGAACCATCTTTCGGGCTCAATTATTTCACCTTTGAAAAAATCATGCTATTCTCAGGTAATGATTTGTTTAGCTTGTCACTACCAAAGCTTTTTGCATTACACTTCCCCCTTCCAAGACATTCCTGGTTTCTTATACGTGCACGTAAAGCCTAGGAGCCAGGAGGCATTTTCTCTCCTTCTGGCTCCACCGAAGGAAGCTCAGACAAATTGAAGCTGCAGTTTCACTGGGTGCTAGACCTAAAAACGGATGGGGTTTGTGCCACGCGCAGTGCGGAGATGTGGCTATAATGAGTTTTGAATGGGAAGTCCCGGACCCAATAAATCCATGCCATATGTGACCGTTTCCTGTGTCAGTTCCTTTCTCATAACCAGCGGTGCCTTCCCCCTCCCCGCTCCTCCTCCTCCTCCTTCGTGACCCCACACCAGGGCTCTGAAATCTTTCAGGGCTGCCTATGGGCCCCGGGCCATTCCACRGTGGCTGCAAAAATAAATGATTTTGACAGCAAGCATCGCAACGGTTTGCTGTAATGCGCGCTCTGCACAAGTGCCGGCACCGCTTGCTGGAGAGCCGGGCAGAGGAAAGAGCTTGTCCCCATTACTRCAAACAAAAGTATGTTCTCTGACAAGTGGTGAAAGAATTAGTCAAATAAACTTGAATTCTACTAGGACTATTGCTGCCAGGTTTTGTTACGGGCTGGTGCTTGGCTTCTCCTCCCCTGCTTGGCTCGGTTGCTACTGCAAAGACAAATTGACGTTTTCTTCTGCAAAAATAAATTTCGGGGAATGAAATGACGGCTTCAAAATAAAAATGGTGTGGAACTCTGCTTTGTTATTCTTATTAGCATTTCTTCCTAATGAGAACACTTCTTTAGGCTTGGGAACCGGCTCACAGAGAGATGGAATGATTTTCCATTAGTATCAAGCCAGAAGGAAAACACCAAATACCTGCAGAACCTTCGAAATTTTCAGGTTAGAATTAAGCTTAAAAATAACAATTATTTGTATAAGACATAGGGAAAGCAGAGGACAGTATGGAGACCACCATTTGCCCTGAAATAGTCTCCCCCATCTTTTGTTCATTAGCAGATCAAGCTTATATTTAAGTATAAAGATTTTACTCAATTTTCAGCTTTATCCAAGAAGTGATTATGTCTCTGAACAGTGTTTTTATTTTTTTCTGTAAAACTATCTYATTGAAAGAAAAAGCATTTTTTCCTCAGATATGCTTTTCATACAAAAATATTCCGTATATACCAAATTCAGTCCAGAACTACAATTTGCTCAAGGATTCAAATGTGCTGACTTACTATTATCTCTTAGGCATACTATTTTCAGAGTAAACTAGTAACTCTGAATGCTTTCAGCTTTGTATACCTAATATCAGAGTTTTAGGAGACTTGCTTTCCAAGAGAGTAAGGTACAAAATACCTGCACATTAAAAACTCATCTTTCATGAAATATAAGAAATTAAGAAAATTGAAAGATGTGAGATATCCAGGCATTCTTTAAGAATTAGAAGGATTTCTGTGTGACAGTGTTTGGAGACCCATTCACTGAGTAGTAGCTGTGATAGATCCCCATTTGTACTCTTGAAAGTTTTCCACTGGAAGAAAACCAGCAATGTGGTTTTCTTCATCATCAGGACTCTTGGCATAGCTCAGTCCCACACTGACCCACAAGTCAGCATGATGAAATAGTTTAAATGGGGTTGCTACTGTGTTGTGTTCAACTCTTCCTTCAYCTTCTCTAGATCACAGGCCTAAGAAATTGCACAAGTTGACTTTCTCCTCACTCTCTCCCCACATACTGCCTTAAATTCCAGTTCCAATTTTGTCAAGTTTCAGCAACATAAGTAAACCTTATTTTTTCATGCTTTATTCMTCTCAAAAAAAGTCTTGTATTAGYTTCTGGTGGCAATGCAGCTGCAAACTCTTGCAGAATTGCTATGCAATTTCATGCAGGTGCCTCTTACTGCACCACTATTACTCAGCRGGGCAATAAGACAAAGTCTTATTTCCTCTCTCATCCATTCCTCATCCCTCCAGAGAGCTCCTTGTCAGAAAGGTGAAACAAGATCAAATTTGGCATCTGACCCTTAGGAGAACCTCAGCACTATCAGTAGGTAACAGCTGTGACAAACCCAAACATCTAAAATCCTCAGACGAGGACCAAATTCATACCACCTAAGTGAAAGACTTGAACTAACGTGCTTAATTTAGGAATCCAGTCATCCTAGGCCTTAAGGGGGCAATTCAGTCTGCCTGCATCTGARTGCCTGTCTTCTTTCATTGCATGACAAGGAAATTCAGGGCAATGTTAAAAAAATTGAATATGAAGTCTCTAGGTCTTGGTCCCTGAAAATCACAAGAAAGACTGAAGATCATTACAGCATTAGATATTTAGTTTCATGATTTCATTGATTATTCCAGTTTCCTTTTTCTTTTCATCCCCAATGGTCTTTCAACCAATTGTATGTAACTCTTTAGAGTTACATCTCTCTTTAGAGAGTTATCTCTCTAAAGTTATCTCTCTAGAGTTATCTCTCTTTAGAAAAAGGTGAAAAAAAAGAACATAAATCTGGGAATTTAAATTAAATTCYCTAAAAATATTGGAACTAATAACTTAATAATCTAACAAACTGGAAATATTCATAGGACAACAAGGAGTGACAGACAKCATGGATACATGCAGAAGAAGTTCATCTATCTAGCTTTATTGTAATATGGCTATATTGTCATGATAGCAACAACATCACATGTGGTTTTGTTGGCAGATGTAGTCTAGATAAGATTAGTGCAAAGAGTTGCTAAGAGTTTGCTGGCAAAATAGAAGGCTGCATAGAATGGACATTGKTCCTACTTTTGGTCATGGTGTAAAGAGCACGGTCATGCAATCTCTAGGGGACACTGAGCTGAGAGGAAGTTGAAGAAGTTTGGGGAACATAATTTTGAATTCAAATTGGGTTCAGTAGATTGTCTTAAAACCAATAAAAAAACTAAATACTTAATTAGGGAGAGTCAGATATAGACAAACAAATGGTAGGCCAGGAGAAAATTCTTCACAAAAATGATTGGTGATTACAGTAGATTACAAACTGAACATAAACCTATGTTTTCATGATATTTCTTGGGAAAAAAAAAAAAAAAAGAAAGAAAGAAAGAAAAAAAAAGATTATTCACCTGCTGTATAAAGTGAGAGAGACAAAACCTCCATTCTCCTCAGCACAGAAAAGGTTGCAGTCCGCTTTGCTCTTTGAGAATGAGCAGCTTTCTCTCCCACCCCAGGAAATTATACTAAACACTGCAATTCTATTTGTTCCTGCTGTGGTTGGAGGTCCAGTCCTGCAGCCTATGCTCATGATAGAACAGATCGTAAGCACCAGAGTCCCAGTGACATTATTAGGATGATTTTCAGTAATATTAGTCCTGAATTTGCTACAGAGTTGAATCTTAAAGCAGAAGGATTTCATTACATGTACCGACAGCTATATTATGCCATGACATATTTATGGCAGTGAACTGTAATGAGAGGCCTTAGAAATGGAAAAGAATTTGAAATCACAGTGCAGAATCCAAAGACGTATGAAAACACAGAGAAGAGTTAAAAATTCGAGATACAAAGGCTAGAGTCATTATCTAAGAACATAGAATGGGATTCATCACATTAATTTTAGCTGCCTAAATGTTAAGCATCTAGTCTAAGCTAATTGTCTAGTTTAAGCTGCTCATCTAGACTATAATCATTAGAGAATGGGGAGAGAGGGAGACTTTTATAGGATCATTCATTCCTGTTTTCCGTTGGATAGATTGAATCACTTCTGGAGATACTCRTCTGTACTAGCTAGATAGAAAACATAGACAAATAGATTGCACTGAAAGCCTGTATTTTGGTAAAGCCAATTAGCTAAAGTTAGGTGCCAATCTAACCATCCAACTCCTAGTAATGTAGCTTCTAACTGTAGAACTAACTATTAACCTCCACAACCAACATGGGTGCCAAGTTAGAAGGTTTGAACATCACTTTCATGAATGTGTAGGCAGAAGCAAAAAATGCAATTCCTATTTGCCTACTTAAATTTGAGAAAAAAAAATAGGTCATGAAAGATCTATGGTGGTCCTCTAGTTCAACTTCCTGCTCAAAGCATAGATAGCTATAAGCTCAGACTATCTGTATCTGATGAGGTCAAAATCATTGTTTACTAGAACATACAGTATAAATTCAGAGAAATTTCACTAGGGTTAAAAAATGATTTAAACAAGGTCTGTGATCCAAGTGCCATTTTCATACATGACTTCACATACAGGCAAGATGGCATGAAGCAGTTTTGAGGCTCAATTTTGCACCTGTTTACTTAAGTTTTAGGTAAACTAGAGCCTCTTAATTTACTCATCAAAGCCCTGTGCACATTTCCGTGAGAAAAGGAGTAGGTTCAAAGCTGGAACCTCKCATGTACTTTACCATAACTAGAGTACAATATAAAGATGGATAAACACAGATGCATCTTGATCTTGGTTGTGTGGTGTGGTGCCCATGCAAGGAGAAAAAGAAGAGCTAACCTGGCAGACCACATCAAACACCCCTGCAGCCCCTGTTCTGGCTGGTAGGCATCCCTCCCTTTGCATTTTATTCCAGACTTACCAGGAGCTGTTTGAAATTTCACACAGCTCTCAGAGTTATTTTGGCCAGGGAGTATATTTAAAACTCATTGTGCCTAATGTTGTCTTCCCACAATTGAGAAGTAATCAGGAAAGACATGAAAATAAATAGACAAGTGAGAGGTAAAATGAAATATGAAGTGGCTAGAAAGGAGTCTGTTCTCTAATGTATTTTTTCAGCTTATTATTGTAAAAGCCCAGAGCGAAAGAATAGCTTTGAAGAGTCTTTTGTTAATAGTGGCAAGGTTGTCCGTTTTTTTTTTTTTCCTTTCTCCTTAAACTTTTATTTATTAACCATGCTGTGCAGGGTACTTCCATAAATGATGGCTGAGTTCAGGTTACAGGGACTTGTTTGGTCTGAAAACATCCCAGTCTGCAATGGGAAACAGAAAAGAGAAGCAACCCATTGTCCAGTGCTTGAAGGCCTGGAGACCAAAGACCATTTTTCCGCGGCTTTTCCTTTGGATTTCTGGAGGTGGAGCTTGCAAAGGTTTGAATGTCTCTGTTTGGATGGTTAAAATGCATTCCCAGCAGGCCAGTTCCTCAGGTGGTCTATTTGATGACAGCTTGATGCACAAGCCCATATTAAACATCTGAGGCTTTGACCTTTTGTGGGAATAAAATTTGAAAAGCTACATTCCTACATGGGGCAATGGTTTCATCCTGCAATTCACTGTAAAAATAACCATTGTGGAGGACRCTTAACTTATACTTAAGCCCTAAAATATTGGGCAGTTGTTAACATTTTGGAGACTTTTTGTGTTGATGGTACTACATACTCTTTTATCTTTACCCTGACCATGTGGTTATATATATGAATGTTAACTGCTACACAACTTGCATCAAAGCTGTTGTGTGGAAATAACCTGTTTGTGCACAGCAAACCAGACAAGTGCACTAGGCTAGTAGTGCAGGTAAACAAAAGGGCACTGAAATAGAGTTATTTTAAGATAAGCAGAGCAATACAGGATTTCCTAAGACTGCTTTGTTCAGACATCCTGACTGTATCAATGGGATGTTCTTCACACATCCTTTGATAAAGAGTATGGCCAGGATGGTCAGTTTTGGGTCTAACTTGACRATATAACACCACCATTGTCAGACAGGCAGATAAGATAAGCAAAGGAATGATTTTTACTTATTTCTTCCATTGAATAAACAATATCAGAAAGACGATGTTTTTCTGAGCTTATCTGGCATGCTCTGAGCAGGAAGCTGGAAAGGTCCTTCTGCTGGTTTGGGACATCAGAAAGCATCTCTGGTCTGAGCTTATATGATGCCATGGTGCAGGAAAAACAGTTGAAAAAAAAAAGAATGTTGTCTGGCAAGATTTGCTAAGTTTTCACATATGGGATAATTGTAGTATACACCGAGCTGAAGCCTTGTAGGTTGTGTTCATATTCCATCAGTACATAAAGGCTCACTTCAGAGCCAGTGTACACTAGTACTCAGATCAATCCAGTTAGGTAGTAGGAAATGGTCTTGGCCAACTCGTTTTCAGAATTGCATAGCCCTGAGAGACTGACAAGATATTTGGACATTAGCTCTCCTTCTTTCCATGGGAGCTACAGGAACTCCAGTTAGACATAATTTACAAGAACTTTTAGCAGAGATTTTACTTGCTGACCCAATCCCGCCCAAAAGGGTGGTACACTGTGCACATTGTCATCATATTTTCTTGTATATTATGTTTCCCTGAGTTCCCTAGAAAAGTTCTGACAAAATTCTAACAATAGTCTGTAAGCTGAACATCCGATCAGAGAGAGGAGCTGTGGAAAGGATTGGGATGCTTTTAGGGACACTGAGGAGAGCAAGAACATGAGGGAATCCTGCTTTTCTCTTTTTGCTGCTCCCTGTGTCTCTCAGGGAACAAGTGCTCAGACACAGAGGCCTCAGAAATAGAAATCTGAATTTAATAAAGATGTCTGGAGGGGGAGGGAGACAGAGTTAAAAAAAAAAAAAGATCATGGAGATAAGAGAGGCAGAGATAGGAAGAGAACAAAAGAAAGAAAATTAGAGCTGATTGTTGTGTCTTTCTAGACTGAAGTGGCCAGAAATGAAACATTTGTTTGAGAGGTGAGACACCAACTCCTTATGGAAAGAATAACAAAGAAAAAAAACCCAGAGAAAAAAACCCAAAGAAAAAAAACCCTCCCAAAAGAGGAGATGAGCTCTCATGCAAAGCACTTACCACTGTGGTGAGGTATGGCAGAAGGCAAGAAAAGGCAAGGTGAAAAAATGCAACACAAGGCAAGATCTGCCTGCCTATATATATATTTACATGTATATATATTTACATGTATATAAACAAAAAATCAATTTAAGGATCAGTTCCACAGATCAGGAAAATGAGGGGTTCTATAGGTTTCAACATTTCTGCATGGAGAATAAAAGTCATATAGTCATGTGAAGGGTAATGAGGAGGTGGAGGCTCATCTTCTCCCCACTGTCTGACAAGGGGTTAGACTGACTTCTTACAGAAAGCAAATGCACAGGCAAAAATCCCCTCACATTCATTTTTTCTTCCTTTCTTTTTCTTCTTCTCTCTCACCATCCTTTCTCCCTTTCCATTTCCTTCCTTCCTTCCTTCCTTCCTTCCTTCCTTCCTTCCTTCCTTCCTTCCTTCCTTCCTTCCTTCCTTCCTTCCTTCCTTCCTTCCTTCCTTCCTTCNTTCCTTCCTTCCTTCCTTCCTTCCTTCCTTCCTTCCTTCCTTCCTTCCTTCCTTCCTTCCTTCCTTCCTTCCTTTCCTCTTCCATAAGGTTCTGTTTGTTACAAAAGCCAAAAAGACACCGGAGGGAAACTGCCAATACACTTACTCACTTCCTACATTTCATTTTCTGAACGTGGCGGGCACTTCAACGCCGCCTGCTAGAACAGCAAGGGGGAATTTATCTAATCAGTCCTCTGCAGCCCCACTTCATTGGCATAATGTGGTGCTGCCGATTAAAGCACTGGGATCGCAGCTCTGAATTTTTCTTCTACTTCATACTAAAATTATTGATGTGCTTTGTACAATGTGTAATTGCCATTATTGTATATGTGCCTAGAGCGTGTGCAGAGCTGAAATTGAAATAAATAAGCAAACAAAAATCATGCGATAGGGAGTCTCTGATGGTATGGTGGGGGGGTGGTACCAGCATCGCTAGCTGAAAATAGGATTTGATCCTGCTGTGACTGGGTTTGATAGAATGAGATTTGATAAGATGAGAAGAAAGGCTGTTATGATCATCTTGCCCGAGTCTCCCCACTTTCTATAGCAAGGACCCTCATCAAACACTCAGATATGAAGTAACTTTTTTTAATATCCTAAGTCCAAGCCATCCGGGGGCATCATTGGAGCAGTTCTACTGATTTACACCACCTGAGGATCCTTCTCRTTTTCTCCCCACCCTGCTCACACACAGAGTAGATTTCTTCTTTACATTTAATTTATGCAAGTGAGGCTCAGMATACATTTCAGTAACGCCAATTAGATACGCACTAATTTCTTCTCTGTGAAATAGCAGTAAGTAATTAATCAGAATTTTGATCACAACTCAGTTGGCAATTCTAATTGCACTTGCCATTTCCACAGCAAATATGGAATCATTATCTTTCTCGCCTAGTCCTCTGTTCCTAATCACCCAGGGTGCTAGAAGCAAAACATTTCCAAGAACTCGATATTGTCTCTATCAACAAGCAGCCTCTGGACCGAGGGTTAGTGGGTTCAGTCCATGGCTGTGCTTTATTTCAAGCTTCATCATAATTTTAAAGTGAACAGCTAGTGGCAGGCTGGCTGTTTGCCTGCAGGAGGGGGAATTCTGCCTCATAAAATTATGAGAAAGGATGAAAGCTAGCAGTGCCTTCCATTGAAAACCGTATGGGAGAGCACTTGAGACACCTGACCTTTGCACAAGTGTCCAGCGTGCACTGAAGGGACATATGGATATCGATCACATCTGTGTCATCAGAACATCTCACCACAAYCACCCGTCAGCTCCAGATGTTAGCTACCACCTCCACAGTGGTGAATAGGAGGAGCAGGGGACACCAGGCTTAACTGCAACACTGCTGACATGATCATTTAGTTATTATTTTGTCGATCTGGGCAAATCTGCAGCATTTGACTGGAGGAGGAATGGTAGTATTGATGAGAGGTGTTATGACCTGGGGGATCTGTGGTGAGAGGACTCCCTTCTGCTGTGCTCTKAAAAAGTATTCCTCATCTCAGACAGCCGAAGAGATGAAACAGCACAAGAAATGGAAGTGAGTTTTACCATTTAGGAATTGACCCTTACAGGGAAACGAGGGAATACCAACCAATAGTTCAAGTGTGGCCTTCAGGGCTCTGTCTACCTACCCGTTCTAGGATCAAGATGTGGTCCTAGGTAGAAACCTCAGGGAGGATGCTCTGAGCCCAAGCTATAGCAAGTGACTGGAGACACCATCAAAAAGGTTCTGCCTGCACAAAGCCTGCTGCTCACTGAAACCTGGCTAAGTAACTTATTAAAGATAATGGTGGAAACATCAAGTACAAGAGATCAGGGCTTCAAAACTAGCCCAGAGCTTACCTTCTCTCACTGCTGGAAAGAAGGGTTTCCTAGGACCTGGTAACCACAGTCTGGCTTAATAATCAGGATCTTCACATAACGCAAGCTCAGAAGCTAAACATTTTTCCCAGGTAATCTCAAACCATGCAGAGTAAATGAGCAAAACTGAGATACCAGTTCTATTCACTTAATAAAAGTGAGAAAAGATTTATTCCTTTTTGGGGGGGTGGTCTCCCTGCTGAGAAAATACCTTGTGAAGCGCAGCAATGTAGCTTGTTCTGGTTCTGACCTTATATAACATTTGAAAAGAGAGCRTTGACAGAAACTGCAATTTTGAAGACCGCCTTAGCATCTCCTATACTTTCCCAGTCTGTGTCTTGTCTGCATTGATCACCTAATGTTGCCGTAAGAACAAGAAAACAAGGTTCAGCCCTTTCCTTTGCTTCCTTGGAACTTTTTGTTAATATTCTTGCTTTTATTCAGTAACCAAGAGATGAATGGGAAGTATTTGAAAGAAACTGTAGCCTCTCAGAGTCTTTTTCCTTCAAGACACCAAGCCTCTACCACRGAGAGGGGACATCAGTCTCAGTTCTAGTGACACCAAAGAGAATTAAAAGGGGACAAAAAATTGCAGAACTTGGTTATGAGGATTGCAGCTGGGAACAGCTGAAGTCAGACTTGGCCCAGTTGATCCTGGAGYGCACACAAAATCCCAGTATTTATTCTTATTACAGAATGTCCTTGAATGTCTGAATTTTTGATGGGTTGTGTTTTCCTCCATCCACAGAGGACAGAGTAATAGAAACAGAATAAATGTCCGAATTGCCACGGAGATATTTCTTCATCTGGAGTTGTGGGTAAGGATGGCATGTGAGACATGCCATCAGAGTTGAAAACACAGAAGCTGTGGGATTAACCACACATTTTACAAGCTCCACCCTGCCTTTTGGGACACAGAAGTTTTCTATCTGCAAGTGGGTATTTGGAATGAGATGCCCTGAGGCTACAGCTGCCCTTGTGAACCCAGCAGTGCTGTGCCTTAGGCCTGAGTGCTGGCATTCAGTCCTACACATRTTACTCTGCTAGTAGAGTGGTTGGCACAGGTTTCTGTCTAGGTCAAATAACTGACACAAACTGTCTTAGTATTAGAGTGTTCATCAACCATTCCAGTTTGGATGTAGCCAAACTATCCTGGAGGAAAAGGGAATTTTAGTAATGATGGATGTGTCCAGACTGTACGAGTTGGCTTTGGGTCTATAGAGTGGGCTTTGGTGCTCTGTAGTTTATTAGTGCTAAGTAGCTGGAAGATGGAAAGTCTTTTTGGTGCAGTCGCATTGTGAAGGGAAGAAKCACTGTGTTCCCAGCTCTTCTTCATGAGAAATATCCAAGAATCCCATTCCAACCAATTTTTGGTAGAAAGGTAGAGACGAATAAAAACCTATTCAAAAAATGTAAACAAATAATCTGCACCCGAAAGCACACATTTTCATTGACGATAATCAGAGTTGCTTAACCATCTCAGAGCAAAGAAACCTCCTCCTTGGAATCTGAGCATGTTCAAAGACTGTGTAAAGCCRAACAGCATAAATTTACGAAGACAGCAGATCACGTCCCAAATCAGTTACAGCAGCCAAAAGGAAAATAAGAACTTTAAAACCAGAGGCAGTGGGATACAATCAGGCTAGCACAAAAACAGTGACTTCAACACAGATATATAAGTAATGGCTAGTCCTGAAGAGACATTCTGGCTACATCTTCACTAGTAAATTAAGTGTGCCCAGGAGTATTCCCAGACACCACGGCCACCCGACATGGCCTGACTACATTCATCTATTAACTCTTTCACCTTTCGAGAGAAGATGGATTCATCCAAATGACCAATTGGGAATGATCTTTGGTACATTTTAACCCCAAGAATCATTTACGGGAGTATTAATTAGCCCTGGAGAAAAGTGCCAGGGGCAGTTCTCACCATGTCAGGGTGCAGCTGACTGCATGCAAGCCTGGCACCGTTTTACTGATTTTTAGGGTGAGCGTAGCCTCTATCATGTTAAGTGCTGCCTCTGGAGATGGCTGCTATSACCACAGATTTACCTGCAGAATTTAACAGGGCACAGGCCACATCCAYGAGAAAAGTATCTCAAGCCTAAGGAAATGAACAGGGAAACCTGCACAGAGCATTAATTCTGGGTCCCCGCAAGACAGCAGTTCGCACTCACTGGCAAAAACTAAACGGACACTGTGTGAAACATTCGGCCTTCTCTAGGCATTGCTGAATCTTTTTCACACTTATGCCGTTTTAATTTGTTTTGTACTTACTGCAAACAGTTTCTGTGCACTCAGCAGATTACAAAGCTAGAGCTGATGTTTTCATGCACAATAAAAAATATTTTAATTGGAGAAAAGCATAATCTGAGGCCCTCATTAACAAAGATATTAGTGGGGCAGGAAATACACAAAATTGTTGTGTGCTATCTATTTGTCTCAAAGGCAGATTGAAAGAAAAAAAATAAATAAAATGGAAGTGTCAATTTAATCACCTTCTACCTGCTATCTACCAGTTGGAAATGAGCAACAGATTAGCAACAGTTGAAGAGAGACATGTACCTTATGCAGCACACATGCACCTTAGTGCATACACTCATGCACCTTAATTAATATGAAATCTAGTGGGTTGGATGGGTTTGGAAGGATTGGACAACAGCAAACTCGGGGATAATTTTCTATCTCTACATAACTAGTGTCTCTTTTGGATTATGCATCTGGACCCAACTCTAGTCTAAAACAATCAGTTAAGTCTCTATGTTGAGTCCAGCTAGGTTTGGACCTCTTGTATCTGTGGAAGATACATTTTTCTAGGTCATGCTGCTCAATAAGCTGCTTCCTCAACATATAATACATGAGTATCCCTCTAATCAAGACGTCCCTGAGCCATGGGAACACAGGCACRTGGGTTGGGATGGGACAGGGAGCAGTTACACCACCACCACTACTTTGCTGTCAGTAGATCTTGTAGACAATGGTTTTCTRTCTTGTCTAGGAACCATGAGCAAAATGCGATGTGCAGAGCACTTACTAAGTCATCAAGACCACACACAAAAGAGTCAGGAAGCCTGAGCTATTGGGGGCTTCTCATGGAAACATGTCCATAAGAAGAAATGCACATGGAGATGTAGGAGTGAGGCAGGTTTCTTTTGTGTCTCCTGTCTGAGCTCCATGATGCTCRTGCTAACATTTGGGTTGTTAATGGAAAATGTACTTGGCTCATTATTATTCTTATCTAGGTGATGTGGAAGTAAAATGCACACCTGCAAAGCGAATGGAGGACTAAGCTGGTGCATCTTAGACTGATAATGTGGGGACATRTAGGGGCACAGCCAGTGCCAGGCTGGGTGACTCCAGAATGTGGTGCCGTTACAAATAGCACTTTGCCTGGAGGCCCATCCAGATGAATTAGGAAAAAAAAGAGCCATTAATTAACTTGACTTAAGCAAGGGCTGATGCAGGGCAATGTGACCTTTTCTCTATGTCACATGCCACACGGATTTCAGCCTCTCTCTGATCCTTTGTCACCACCAATCCTTGTTTTTAGATCACTGGATTGCATGGGGGGTGATGGTGACCAAAGAGCAGGGGCAGCAGGAGAAAAGAGAAATGGCCTCACTTTTTCAGCAATGTGTTTACCAAGGAGAACATAAWCTTACCATCTATTTAGCAACTTTTACATTGCACAGTAAATATACATATATACATATCCTATTGTAAGTAGTACATATACATGACACATCATGAGTACATTCAGCCAGTATACTCACATCGCTTAAAATAGTTTTGACAATACTTTGCAGAAAAACAAAGAATGGTATCAGTTGACAAAATTGAGAGTGGCATTGTTAATGCTTCTCACCTTTTATATAAACATAGTAGTAATGGAAGGAGCTTCCTGCAGTTCCTGCCAGTCAACATAGATCATTGCTTCAATAGGGAAACATTTTCAAACATGTGATGCTGAACTTGCCTATCTCAGTGATTGGTGGGAACCTGCTGTAATTAGCAGCCTCATTGAAAACTGATGAGAGTAAAGAGATATTGGATGAATAAAATAAAGACTTTCAGCAAGGTTTCTTCACTCCCTCTGGCTGCCACACATATGCACATGCCTTGAGAGCCACATTTTCTTCTTTGTGCACTAGCCCTTTGTAAGTTCTGAAGATTCAGGAGGATATAAGTGAAATTGTATGCTTCTAATTCACCATGAGCCTTCTCTCTGATATTCCTGAGGTCAAGACTGACATATGGCTAGATCTGATAGATGTGTGTGGCTGACAGTAGGTTGAAAACTAGATTTTCCGCAGTTTCTTAAGGTGTCCATGCTATCTAATTTTAGGGAGGTGTCATACCTGAGTTCCAACATAACAKTTAATTCCAGGCTTGTCGAAGAGGAAGAAGTGGAAGAAGTGAAATGCTGTAGTCAGGTATGTAGATCTAGGAATACGAGGCTGAGGATAAGCAGGCAAGTCACTCCTTCAGAAATGCAGACACATTTTTATTTTAGACTATCATGAGCTCTACTAATCTAAAATGGGTAATCTAGAGGTTCAGAGTATTTTCATTTAAAATCTCTCTCTTTTTTTTTTTTTCCTTCCTTTAGTTGAAAATTCTTTTTGCTGGATTTCTTGTGGAAAAAARGTCACATCACATATGAGTTCCTCTATTTTTGACCTCACATGTCCTAGAAATTTTTCAGTCCATTGACCACTTTCATGCAAAGTAGATAGGAGATATATTTTCAAAACATCTTTAAATAGGAAAGCCCTCTCCTCCCTCATTCTTAAGATGAAGAAAAGCTTCCTTTWTAGCTTTCAATTTCTTCAACATCAGAATCAATCAGTCATTAAAGACAAAACCATAGGAAATGACATTTCCCTAATGGTCATGCTGCAGGACCATCTCTTAGTTTTGAAACCAAGAAATTTTATGTCAACATTCAATTTTTATTTTTTTTAATCACAACAATAATAGTTTAAAAAAACATAGTTGCATCTAATCTCAAATAATATTTGCAAGAGTATTGCATTTGCCCTWCTTTTATTGTTGCTTTCAGTGAAAAAAGAAAAAAGTCTCAGTAAATGCCAGTGAGAAACGGATGAAGCTTTTCAACCTCACTGAAAAGTCTAAACTTTGTGGTGCAACAAGCTGCTTAGAAAAACATGGTTTAGCATYACTATACTTTTATGAACCAGGTTGTGGTGGAGTCTCACAAAACCAGTTCAGAGAATATCTCCTTGAATCTCACAGGAAATAGCCACCACACAAGCTATCTTCTTTCTGAAAATCCCCTAGGGCAAGCTTCCTCTTATCTAACTTTACATGTTTAGGTGTTAGCAGTAAGTCTAAGCTCAGATCCTTCATCTGAGTCTAAGCTTAGCTCCTTCAGCTGAGAGAAATCAGCACTTTCCAAGGGAAACGTATCCACTTCAGACACCTCAGAGATCATGAGACAGAGATGAATGTTTTAAGTAGTATATATATCTCCCTTTGAAATAAAAAAAAAAAAAAAACTCAAGCAAGTCTAAGCATAGGCATTCAGCCTCACAGGATACAGGTAACCCTTCTCCTTACTGCACCATAAGGTTTCCCTTAAGACTTGACCCCCAGAGACAATAAATCTACAATTATGGGGCCAAGGCACATTGGGAAACCAGCTTTTAAGGGCTCACAAGACACATCCTCGGGTTGAAAATGTGGAAGCAAATATGGTGTCAAAGAGCCACACACAGAGCTGAGCACACCTGGACCTGGTCTGTGGGTGGCTGCGGTTTTCTCTCCTTGGCTCCTTCTGTTGTCTTTGTGGGGATGAAAGGTGATGGATCTGGGTGCTCATCAAGTTCTGGSTTTCTACCCAGATCCCTCTTTAAGAGTGGCATCAACACAGACATTGAGTTCAGAGGTGCAGGATTTCATCCTCTGAAATACAGATATTCTTTTTTGCCCACATTGTTGAAAAAGAAAACAAAAGGGAAACCACTTAAATTCCATTGGATAACACGGGCAAACAAAGACATGTCGACATTCTACAACACATAAACCTGACGTGGAGCAAAAAATCAGAATGGCTTAAAAATACTTGCCCAGGTCCCTTTAAATCAATGTGGTCTAAAGTATTGAAAGCTGTTTTTGAAACTTCTCTCAATGAAGTTTATGCTTTTATCTCAGTGAAAACATTCCCTTCTAACAAAACAAATATGATGTGATCAGCAATGAACTTCAGAAAATCCTCTCACATCTCATTATCCCACAGTTTAGATTAGAGCTTTTATAGCTTGACTTCGTAATTCAACCACAGGATCAGTTCTGTTCCCCTCTGCTAGAGCCTTTGCAGCACTAATATATTGTTTCTGTAACATGAAGAGAAGGTTAAAAAAGGAATATAACACATTCTTGCAGCAACGAGTTAATTTTGAGTTCGCCTTCTAGTGCTTGACATTCTGGACATTAACACTTGGAGTCCACACTTGGAAACACACAGAGAAACATCAGGCAAGCAAGTAATAAACCCTTATTCAAACAAGAGCCTTCTAAAGGTAGTGGTTGCATCATTTCTTGCAGTTCAAAATATCTTCTAGTCTGTCCTCTTGGCAAGATAAGGTTATGCCCTCTCCAATGCAAGACACCCCCTGGTGTCCCCCAGGGGTCAGTTCTCGGTCCGGTCCTGTTCAACTTATTCATTAAYGACCTGGATGAAGGGCTGGAGTGCTCCCTCAGCAAGTTTGCCGACGATACCAARCTGGGWGGAGTAGCTGATAGCCCTGAGGGCTGTGCTGCCATCCAGAGGGACCTGGACAGACTGGAGGACTGGGCGGCGAGAAACCTCATGAGGTTCAACAAGGGCAAGTGCAAGGTCCTGCACTTGGGGAGGAATAACCCTGGACACCAGTACAGATTAGGGGTGGACCTGCTGGAGAGCAGCCCCACAGAGAGGGACCTGGGTGTCATGGTGGACGACAAGTTGACCATGAGGCAGCAGTGTGCCCTGGTGGCCAAGAAGGCCAACGGGATCCTGGGGTGCATTAAGAAAAGCGTCTCCAGCAGGTCKAGGGAAGTGATCATCCCCCTCTACTCAGCCCTGGTGAGGCCAYACCTGGAGTACTGTGTCCAGTTCTGGGCTSCCCAGTACAAGAGGGATGTGGAGCTGCTGGAGAGAGTCCAGCGCAGGGCTACGAGGATGATCAGGGGCCTGGAACATCTGCCCTATGAGCAAAGGCTGAGAGAGCTGGGYCTGTTCAGCCTGGAGAAGAGGAGGCTGAGGGGGGACCTGATCAGCGTGTATAAATACCTCAAGGGAGGCAGTGAGGAGGAGGGGGGCGGCCTCTTTTCAGTGGTGGGCAGGGATAGGACTAGAGGAAATGGCTTCAAACTGAAGCATCGGAAGTTCCACAGGAACTTAAGGAAGCATTTCTTCACTGTGAGGGTGACAAAGCACTGGAACAGGCTGCCCAGAGAGGTTGTGGAGTCTCCTTCTTTGGAGATCTTTAAAACCCGCTTGGATGCAGCCCTGTGCCACGTGCTCTAGGTGACCCTGCGTGAGCAGGGGGGTTGGACTCGATGACCTCTGAGGTCCCTTCCAACCTTCGGCATTCTATGATTCTATGATTCTATACATCTGATTGATCCTGCTAACCAGGAAAGAGATAAGCTGCCAAACAGGGTCTGAGGCTGAACTATGGGGCACTGGAGCCGTGTGTCCAAGGACAGCCCAGCCACAATAAGGCTTCTGGCACTGCCAAGGATGTGTTTTAAGCTCACAGTCCTGTCCAGGCCTCAGCTTCTCCTGCAGTTTTTGGTTTGTCTCATTTGGATCTATAAATTCCTTGCAGCAGGATAATCTCTTTCTAGGTGACGGGGCCTAGGGCAAAAAGTCTCTTCTCCCCTTTTCTAGAATATTATAGTTCTTAAGCAATGTCAAATACACAGATTGAGGCACAGTTGGGGAGTGGGACCACAGAATTGTGTGCTGGGCATTTGCTCTTGCAATTCAAGCCATGATTGCTCAGTTGGCAGTACAATTCACTTCTCACTTTCAAACTTCTTCTTCTCTTAAACCCCTTCTCACACCTATGATAATTTTAAACTCCTGGACACATCTAACTGGTGCCAGGTTACTTTACAGAGAAAGTTCTCAAATAAGACCATGACTGTAGAAACACCAAGGAAAAACATGGATGTATTTATGTCCCTTGGAATTTAGGCCTTATCTATTTCCCTCACAGATCCCAGACACCTTCTCCACATGCTCCAGATTTTCCGAGTGGCAGAGGAACTAACTGCCTGGTGTCTAATCCCTCATGAAATTTTATAAGATTTGGACTTCTTCTCTAACAGAGGGCATTGATATAGTTCTATGTAGAGAGAYCCAAGTTCTCCCAGAGGTCGTTTCTAGATGAGCACAGATGAAACATCTGCAGATAGCCCAGCACCAAGTCCTAGTGAATAAATGACACYGAGATAAGCACAGTAGAGCTGATGAGATGTGGTCCCATCCTTACACACACCAGGGTCACAGTCAATGGAGCACAGGCAGAGCACCCACTTGTCTCTTTGTAAAGGGTCACATAGACAACCGCAAGGAAGGAACAGCTTTGGCTTTGGATTAGGGGTCTTGGGTTGCTATGTTTTGTTTGTGTGTGTGTGTGCGTTCTTTTTTTTCTTTTTTTTTCCAGCATCCTATCCTATGCCACTCAAAGAAAGACACCTGAACAAAGAGAAGTTTCCTTTTTTAAAGATCTTTAGCATACCTGTCTCCCACTGAAACTAAGAGAAAGGAAAATTTATTTTCCTAAGCAGTCCCCAAACTGTGAAAATGAAAGCATACAACTGGAACACCCACAAAAATGAGGAATAACATAATAACCCCGGACAATGAGAAAATTGCACAAGTTTGCTTTCCATGTCAGTATGTGTTTCCCTTTAAGAATTTCCATTTCCCTTTAAGCAATTCTATTATTCACACATAGCATTTCTAATCATTCTTTCAAGTGTTTCTATGTAACTTATCAGGGTTTAATGAATGCCAGAATAAGCACTAGAGGGAAAATCCACATAACTGGACAGTAACCCAAAGGTTTTAACAAGACCTCTACATTTTTCTTTTTTAATATAATCTTTATTCAAGCATTTTCTCCTTTGATCAGAAAGATGGCTTTTTTATTGGTATTATTATTGACTTTTTCCCACCCACCCTCTTCCATAACCCACCATCCTATAACTTGTGAACCCTCCAGGGTTGCAGTGAAGAGTTATTAGCTACAAAGGGCTTCTTGGGGAAACATAATCTACAAGTAAAATCAGTCAAAGTAAACACATTGGCTTGTATACYGCTTTCTACTGAATCAGGCCCCACATCTATTCTTCCTTGTATAAAGAATAGACAAATCTACCAACTATCCAACGTGACCCATCAGTAGGTCGGGCAACAAGAATGACTTACTGCGTCTGCCATAATATGGAGATGGTTGTTTGATATTAATAATAGTTCATACTATTAATATATACCCAGAAGTTGTTAGTCACACACACCAAAAACAAGCTAGGATGCCCTATCACAGGAGGTTAGAGAGGCCAAAAGAATAGATGAAAAAATACATCAACTCATAGCCTAGGAACTGGATCTACTTTCAGGCCAAACTGTCCTTGAATGGCTGATTAGGAGGATATGTCTATGAGAAAGAAAACTCATTCTATAAATGGTGGGGTTTTAATAGTCTTCCTGAAGCAATCACTACCTTGAACAAGACACAAGAAACTTACTAAGTCATGACTCTGATTTTTAAGCCAGTCTTGGAATTCTGTAGGATTTGGCGAAAGGAAGGAAGGAAGGAAGGAAGGAAGGAAGGAAGGAAGGAAGGAAGGAAGGAAGGAAGGAAGGAAGGAAGGAAGGAAG
>NW_020454106.1:350131-414548 GCF_003342845.1 Nothoprocta perdicaria
GAAAGAAAGAAAGAAAGAAAGAAAGAAAGAAAGAAAGAAAGAAAGAAAGAAAGAAAGAAAGAAAGAAAGAAAGAAAGAAAGAAAGAAAGAAAGAAGCTTTGAGCAACAGTGCACTTGTACTGAGGGACAACCCATAAGCCCCAGCCAAGGCTGGACACCTTTCTTCTGAGTGCTATCAAGACATAAACACAGTCAGCTATTCTCCTTAGAGAGCGTTGGTCTTTCCAAGAATGAAGAAGAATGGGTTTTGCTGGGACAGGTCCCACTGACTTTCGTGTTCCAGATGTATATTTCAGTGACTGAAGAAGTTTATAGCCTAAGGAGGCAATGGAGAAAGTAGGATTCACTCACTACAAAATGGTCCAAGCCAGCCTCCCACAGCAGCCTGCACAGGGAACTAGGGAAAATCGTCTCTCAACTCTGAAAATYGTCTCAGGTGTCTCACACTGGGGATGCAGATAGTAAGGAAGACATCATAGCATTTTCCTGCAATCCTTTTGCATCCTGGTGATGCAAAAAACAAATATTTCTGCTGACTCTACTTTCATCTCTTGCAATTTATAATAATAGCAAGTAGTATTCATAGTCAAAGGTTTGGAAAAGTCTTTAAGAAGTAACACACCYACAGTAACACCCCACAGTAAAATAGGGTCTACCCTGTGCCATTGTTGTCAGGTAATTTCCTGCTACTGTGATTACTTTATATCTTAGTTCCCTCTCCAGCAATGGTGAAGAATAAAGCTGTGCTCATCTCCTAGTGGACAGAGACCAAAGTACAGCCCAGCCTTCCTCCATTTAAGGGATATTTTTATTACGGACACTCCTCAGAGCAAGAAGAAGGGAGAAAGTTTAAATAATTTGCCACAACTTGCAGCAGATCAACAACGAAGGTCCATGAAGAACCAAGGACACTTCTTGGCTATTCGGAAGCTTCTTTTTGACTAAATATTTATGCAATGGATCTGTTTTGTCCATGTCTCTCTGGTTTATTCTTGGTGCATCTCTCAGTCAGGTTGAGGCCTCTCATCTGCTAATGCTGCAATTTCCTTTCGACTCTGTGGGGGGGAAAAAGAATTGTGCTTGCAATAAGGGTCTTAGAGGGATAAAAATTCTCTTTCAGTACAGTAACTGTTTCATCCTAGTGAGCACAGGAAGAAAACAGTGGGGCAGACATGCTCTAATTTTGCAATGTGTTTGTTAATTTCAGAGAAACCACCGCAGGAACAAAGTTTATTAGCGAGTAGGAGGACATTTCAGGAACAGAGCTGAACTGAAAATAATCAGCTTCCTCTAATTAATTGCATACAGTTTTATTGCATAACTGATGTTTTTGAACCTTGGCCAATTAGCTTGTCAAACACGAAAGTTAAATCCTCTATTGGTCTCTCAAATAAGATCGATGCCAAAGTTTTAATTCAACTTGCCTTATCCAGGCAACCAGAAAACAACGTCCCTGAAACTGAAATTAGTGGGCAGTTACCCAGAACTGTAAAAAAGAAAAGAACAGAAAAGACRTAGAAAGAAAACAAAAGCACAGAGAAATCACAGGCAGGAGCCAATATCAGACTGAAATGCATGATCCCCCCATTCTGGGGTGCATTATGATTGCAGTTATTTTATATTCACATATATGTTTGTACACATGTATATAAATATATGCAAAACTTCATGGAGTAAGTTAACAAATGTGTTCCTACTATGATCTTAGACTTCATATTCAGTGTCAATTACCCAAGATGGAAATGTTTAGTTTTCAAAATGTCTTAAACACAAAGCCAGTAAATTTACTACATTTCCAAAGGACTGACCTGTTTCCCTAAAAATGTACTATTAGCTTCTTTTACTTTTTAACTATTTCTTTCAATTAATAATTACATTAATATTCATATCACATATCCTGAGCACCCTATGGTGCCCACTGTGTCAGTCACACGTGTTTTGAATTAAGGATTTGATTTGGCAGAGTGATGACACTGTTCATAGTATCAAATTATTGTTTTCCCAGTGTTTCACAGGAGCCCAAAGCTAGTGTGGGGCCCTGGCACACAAGTTGTTACAGAAACACTTTGTTAGCCACACCGCAGAAGAGTTAAGAGCATAAACAGACATGACAAACAAATGAGTGAAGAAAAAGAAAAGAACCTAATTTCATAGGAAATCAGAGTCACAGGAGAAGGTTTTAGCAGAGTTTTCTAGGGGAACTTAGTCTATTTGAGTTCTTTTCCRGTATCAGACTGTTGTCCCCTCTCATTCCCATATATAAGTTTTCATAAATCACCCTCCACATGCCGTTGGATGAAATTCCTGGATACCAGCCTGCCCACAGTGAAGCCTCTAGCATGACCTGTTGGAATCTAGGAGACACTTAAACTGCCCTTTATGGATAAACCCGAGATTGTGCTGCTCATAGTTCAAGCTAGAAGGACAAGTGCTTATTCTGAAGTGGAAGTTGTTTAACTGAATCAGCTGGGAACTGTGTCCAACCTAGTAAGTTCTTCCCTTCTTTGATTTTGTGACATGGTTGACATGKTTTCTGGTTCACGTCCCACCAGCCTGAACCACAGACAGACTAAGTATGAGTTTGCTTGAAAGAGGTCATGTCAACATGACCAAGCTGAGATGTTTCCCAGAAGAAATTGTCCTTTATTTCTGCATTCACATCACTGCCTTCCATGCACAGAACAGTACTGTCCATCTTTTTGTTGTGTTTCTTTTACAGCACTGAATCAATGTGGAAAAATTAAAGAGGATTTATCTGAAACATCCACGAAGGAAATCCTGTGTCTCTGATGAACCTGACTTCCTCAATTTCCTGTTTGCTGCACAGCTGTCTGCAYTGGATGGGTCTCAGGGACATTTTTTTTCCCCTTTTGAAATATTTGTCTACCTCAGTTGGAAGCCAGGCTCCTTGAGTTAGAAACATAAGGGTTTATAATCTTTTTTAAAAAAAATTACAGTGAAAACAGAAAGAATGAAAAGAAAACAAACCAATAAAGAATCTATCCTGTCATAACATTTGAAGTTCTGGTATTTGCTGGCCTTGGAGTAGGTTCAAAATAAATGAAGGAAATGTGTATTTCATTAAATGCTAATATTTGGAAGATAAGAGGGAAAAATGATGAAATGCTTCCAAGTGCAGTTGTGAGGACAGTGTCTCTGTGTGTGTGTAAACACACACATACATTGATGCACCCACACAGTCATCATTCTCCTTTTGCTCAGAAAACTGCTACCTAGGAAGAAGTGCATGGAAAGGCAATGAAGGGAATTGTTTCCTATCTGATTGTTCTTCATGTGCAGAGCAAGTGTCTTTACCTTTCACATTCCCCATCTCTTTTCAGAAGTGAAGCTGAATCCTTTCATATGGATCTATTCTTTGCAACCAAAATTTGGATTTATAGGCAAACAGTCAGCAAGATGTATAAGTATTTTTAACAAAAACTCTGGCCATGCACAGCGTAAACTGTGATAGATGCCTTAGCAATGAGACTGGTTGATGAAAATCTAACTAGCATGTTCCCAGTTGATGGTGTTACTGTCGACTGAAATCTCTTTTCATCTCCACCTCAGATGACTTTGTGTAATGTCTTGGCTCTGAACTTGCCCAATCTGTAATGTTAGGACATAACACGTGCCTGTCTCTTAGGGACACAGAGTTTTGTGCAGCAACAGAGGTCATGAAATGTACAGGAATTTTTCACTAATGGACAGATGCGATCCAAGGGAGCCAGAGCATGGGACGTAGTTTCTAGAGTTTAGAGATTTGTTTTCTAGCATAAAAGAACAACAACAACAAATAAAGCTTCATTTTTTTCTTTACAGCTCATCCATTTCTGATCAAACTTGCAGACAAAATCTGACCCCAGGTATATTTCTAGCATAGGAAAAGCAAAGCATCAAGTGTACCAAATTGCATAAAAGGATACAGTCCCTGCTGGAGCAGGGGGGTTGGCCTAGATGATCTCTAGAGGTCTCTTCCAACCTCAACCATTCTGTGATTCTGTATCCTTCTCCTAGATGGGACAGCATCTGTATCCTTCTCCTAGATGGGACAGCAGCTGCCAACAAACTAATTTTCAGGATTTATGTTTCAGGTAAGGCAAGAAGACAGTTCGGTTGTTGGTTTGGAAGACTGTGGAGAAATTTAGACCAAAACTCTTGGTTTGCAGAGGGTGAGGTAAATTGTAGGAAAAAAGGAAGAAACTGACATAAAGTGGGAGTTTTGGTTTGGAGACAAGAAGAATTTAGATGTCCTGTGATACAGAGAATGGAGGTCCTGACCTGTGAAAGCCAAACTGGACTGGAGATCTTGGATGGGTTAGATGGGATGAACAACATGATGCATTCAGGTTGGGGTCCTGGTTTAGGACTCTCAACTATATGAATACACTAACCTAGGGTGAGAAGATTTTTACTTTCTCATGCTAGATTTCTTCAGAGCTGTCCCTGCTCCCTTGCAGTTATCTCCTATGTTTGTACATSATGTAACACATCTCTTCACATGCAGATGCATTGAAATTAGGAGATTTTATTAACATTTTCTGTGAAATAAACATTAGCAGGGAACAGATTCATGGCAGCCAGTTACTCAGTCCTACTCTAATCAAATAAAATTCTTCACTGATTTCATTGGAAAGGAATAGAAAAGATCAATTTCATAACAAGACAGTCACACACAAAGGTACAGAAAATATCTAGTAATGGTTTCTGGAAATAYTTGGTCATTCTTTCTGCTAATTCATGAAAGATTACAATGTTTTAAAGTCTCTTCACACACATTTGCACCAAGAAATATAAATCAGTCAGTCCCCCACCTACAGAGATGCTATTTTCCCAGCAACACCTCATGCACAAAAATTTTTTAATCAGTTTTATAATTCTAGATAGATTGAGGTTCTATCAGATTTATGTCATCACRAACGAAGGAGAACATGGCCTGCAACATTTCTGAACTACACACAGTAATTAGAGCTGGCTGAAAATATACAGAGGAAGTAGCATTTCTACGTTGTTTTTGAAGGAAAACCAGGTTTTTGACTAAACTCAGGTTTTCACAAATGCACACACACACAAAGAAGGATAGAAAAAAAGAAAAACAAAAATATTTTTGCTGAAACATCTTAAGTGTTTCCATGGAAAAAAAGAACTCTATAAGCTCTATTAGAAACACATTTTATGCTCTTTTTGATTTATTCCAGAAGAAAATAAAAATTATATGTCATCATTCAGATAGCTTGCTATTTTTCTCCTTATTTATAGTTTTGATTAGGAAGAAAAAAAAAAAGACTTGAGTTTTCTCAATTTGATTTTCAGATAAAATCTGAAAAATCTAGCAATATGCTAGAGCAGAGGAGAATCAGGAGTTAAAGAGAAGAACGAGTTTCCTGCGCAGAGGAACCAGCGACTTATGATGGCTCTGGGTAGATTCCCAGTCATCTACCAACGTRCAAGTTCCAGTCAAAACTTTTCCTTTAGTTCGGACTCAAAAATGGAGTTTCTGTCCATAGTGCATTTATTGTTGTCTAGCAGGGAATCCACTTACAGAGCACTTTGGGGAACCACCAATAAAGGTTCCTTTCACTTCTCAGCCCCCATTTTTTTAGCCTGCAGGAATGTATTGCCCTTGAGAACTTCTCCCTCTACTACTCTGAGTGAAAATGAAAATAAATTAGAAATTAACAAATGACAAAAAATACTGTGTGGCATATGTACATACATAGTGATTGCATAAATCTCATACTTTAAGGAGCTAATCTCAAAGAAATGGAGAGCAGCRTGCTGATTCACATCACAAATTTGAACACATTCTCTGTACTAGATGGCATACTGCTCTCCAAAAATTTAGGCTGTAATCCACAGACTACCAACCACTTCCAAAGATCCAGCAGGTCTCTTTGGTGCTCCTTTAGAAATATGTCCCCTGCCACCTGCCCAGTACCTTCTAAAATTCACAAGAAAGCTGTTTTGCTATCCATAGCATGGTCATAGTCCGGATCAGGCCCATAAAGAGAGAAAGAGAGGAAAAAGAGAGATATCCCTTGGTGTTTGTGCCTGCTTCTCTTTCATATGGAATTAATGGTGGTTTAATGGGGTATGAAAGGATGTTTTACTGGAAACAATGAGGAACAATTGTCTAGCTCACGTTTCATTTCACAGGTCATTATTGCATTAAGAAGTAAATCGACCAAGTCCGGTAAATAACAGTCTGTGTTTTGCCCAGAGCTTCAAACCAACAATCTTAGCAGTCACCAACTAATATCTTTGTCATTTTTAACCCTTGCAGGGATCTGCTGGGGGCTAAACAATTACAGTCTTCACCCACCCCTGGCAGGTAAGCATTATTCATTTTATTTCTCATCCCTTCTCCCTGCAAACCCCACGAGGCTGGGTTTTTGCATTGTTGTTTTGTTTATTAGCCAACCTAGCCAACTGTGTGTCTGGTGGCCTTGAAAAACAACATATATTTTAGTGACTGCTGCAGGCRTCTTTAAACAGGCTGCTTCCTCTGCAAAATTAATTGTTGCAAAACGCAGTGCTTCCCCTGTAAAGCTCTGCAAAGTAGCACTCAGCAGTTTGGTTGGATTATAGATACGCTSCTAGGATCTCAGGAAAAGAATACAGTTATCCTTGCAGGATGCAATTCACATTTCTTTTTTAATTGCATGAACACAGGCAGCGAGTCTGCTTCCAGGTAACTGCTGTCAAGCCTGAAGCTGTATGATGTAAACTGGTGCCCTAAACTCTGTCCCCAACTTATTTGGAGGCAGTTCACTTCTCCTAGACTTTCCTCTATTTCTCCCGCAGCCTTCTGGGTTGACTATTAATATTAGTAACTTTTTTTTTCCAGAAAGTAGATTTTTTTGTAGTTACTAGTAATAAATCCCAGCTACTGGCTCAGATTTGCAGGCACCTCTGATATAGAAATCATTAAGGAGAAGGGAGCAGTGCCTCATAATGAAAGGTTTGATGTCTGAGCTACCAAGACATAAGAAGAGAGGTCTCCTGAGATCCCAAGTTGGGAACCTGCCTCAGTTTTGACTCCCTGGTGCTCAGGCCAAGTGCATCATTTTCCATGAGACAAATCTCTGTATTTATATATATTTCTCACTCGTTCCAATGCATTAGGATTCCAACAGGAAAGCAAATTGGCTAAAAGGAACCAAGCACATAGATTGTGAGAAACTCTGCACTAATTACCTATTAGTTTCTCTTTGTCTTCATCAGTAGTATTTAGAAAGTCCTAATTACCAGAACTTCCCATTACTTCACCTTGGCTTTTTGGGCCATTAAATCACTGTCAGACCTAAAAAGGTTCTTGCAGACTGCTAAACATCCTAACAACATTTTGAAAATAGGGCCAGAAAGGGACATCCAAGGTTACTTAATCCATTCTCCTCCAATCAAGACAGGCTTGGCTCTACCTATATCATCTGAAGGTTTATGGCCTCTCTTGGCATGGACTCTACAACCCACTTAGACAATCTACTTTCAGTGCTCCACTATCCTACTTACAATATTAGCCTCCCCAACATCTAAAATTATCTTTTCTAAAATTTCAGCCCATCTTTTTGCTGATCTTACTGGCATGGGGAACAATTTATTCCTTCCTACTTTGTAGCAGGTTTTTACATTTTTTAAGTCAGTTCTCAAATCTCTCCTCTATTTCTTCTCTAGACTAAGAACTTGTCAGTCATTCCTCATATGTCTTGTTTCCCTGATGCCGAAAGATTCTTTACACCTGTAACTGATGGGCTACTAAATTAATCCATGGATGATGTGTGCATCAGTCACTCAGGCTTCATGGACCACCAGGGGTTTATAAATCACTTCTTCAGAAACAGTGACAAGTGAGAGAAGCCTCATCATGTCAAGGATAAAAAAGCTTATGGTCAGACTTAGGACAACACTTGTGAACAAGAAAGAAGGCAGGTGGATATTATATCTATAACTCTCTCCCTAAGCTGGAGTTTTGGGTCACCAAGCTATTTTTCAGATCACAGGGAAACAAATGGACTCTGCAAATTTTCATATATTCTAAAAATGAAGACATTTTTGTAAATAGCTCCTTAAACACAGGAGTTCTTTTGTGAAAATGACAAACCCAGTGTTTTATCCTCAGTGGTTAATCCTAAAAGGAGGGGACAGGAATTTCTGATTGTAAGTGTGGACTCACTTAGCTGCCACCTTTCCATAATGGACTGCCATGCTAAGGGACAATATTATTGTCATTTGTCCATTACTAGGGATCTGATCTTGCATTCATTTCTTCATAATTTCATTTTTCTTGATATATGTATACATATTTTATATATTATGTAGCTGAGCATTGGTATCTATCCTTCCGAAAGTGAAGACTTTCTAAAACAAGAAGTAGAAATGGTGATAGAAAATGGTAGTCATTTTCAGTAATAAATATGCAAGATGGATGAATTTGGCCCAAGGTTTTTTTTTGATTTATCACAGGAAACGCATTTGAGTCTCTCTATGGGAACATAGAAGATAATTTTTGACAGGCTTGTGCACTTGTGCAGCTGTAGGCAGAGACCAGAGACTCTACTACATAAATATGTAGAAGAATCCATCTTTTTCATGGGTTTATTATCCTGGTCAGCACATCTGAATTTCTGTATGAGTTAGTCCACAGTTAGCAGTGCTCTCTAGCTCAGTAGATTCCTGAGTTATCCTAAGATACCTGAGTCTACTCATACCAAGTATTTATGATATGTACAAGCGTGATTTATTTTGTCTTGGCTTATTTTAGCCAAATACAACCTTTTTCTCCCCAGAGCAGCAAACGTACCCCCACAAATAGGTTCTCGGTTTCAGCTATGCTGAGATCTTCACGAGGCATGTGTTTTCACAAAAATTAAGTAAAAATCAAAAGCATTTTATGATTATATTAGTTTAGGGTTTTTTTTAAAAAAAAAACAATAAATTGGTAACAGCAATTTTAATTCCCTCCATTGTCACTTTCAACCCATTTTGCAYGGGCCATTTATCGTAGAAAAAGAAAATTTCTATTTGTGAACAACAACAAAAAGCTTCAGTGGAAAACAACACACATTTTAGGCAAATATTGCAGTCATTTCCCTCCTTGTAAATCACAAGAATCAAGTAAATCTGTATTCTCTTCTCAAACATACTATACATGATTATGCACAGCAGGTTTATTATAGAATGTATAGCTAATCACAATCCTTGCAATATTAAATACATATATCTATACCCACACACATACATACACATATTATATATATATATATATATATAATGAATTTTTTCTCATAACTTCAGCCCCAAATTATATTGTCAGACAGCGTGTCAAAATGGTATACTATCTCTACTACTATTTCAGAATTGTATTCAATACTAAAAACTAACAGAAAAAAAATCTAGGCTGTTTACATTTAATCTAAGATTTATGTTTTTATCTTATTTTTTTAATGAAACCTAGCAAACCTCCATGTATTCAGCTATTTAACCTCAGTCCTATGCAATCTTTTAGAGAGCTTTTTTTATATAAACAATAAACAGGACTGGGTATATAAAAGTCTGTCCAAATTAGTTTCAGATAAGCATTTAGATATGTAATTCCTACCTGATTTTGATCTAGAAAACATACTTTTTAATGGAAGCAAGGAAGACATTTATAGGAATTTCACGGTTTTAGATTTATCTGGATTGAAAGCACCATGGGAAAACATAGGTTTAGATAGTTGTTATTCAGATTAAAAAATCAATTACCCACAAAGCCTTAATCCTTTCATCAATAGATTTCTACTAAAGCTATTTTTTTCCCAATAAAACATTTCTTCAGCTTTTTAAATAATCATAAATTCTTGGGAAATTTTTTTGTTGTTGTTTAAAATAAAAGTCAGGATTTTAAGTATTCAAGTTCATTTAAGTACTCATTTAAGTATTTAAGTATAATAAAATCCTGAAATATGCTTCAGGCTTTTTTTTTTTTTTTTTTTTTTTTTTTAAGTAGTAAATAAAATACACTTTGGGTTGATTATAGTTAATACAACCATACTTTTCAACCTTCCTAACCAAGAGGAGATGGTTTTAGATTAAGAATCTGTCTGTCAAGGTTTGGAAGGCACATGCTTTAATTCAGTAACTAACCTTGGGCAAGTCACAAATTCTGTTCTCTGCCTGGGAAACCAGTATCAAAATATATGTTCACTCCATGAGGATATTACAAATCTAAACTTCATTGATGCTTCTACTGTATCTGGGGAATTTACAAGGTGATGACAGGTTTTACTACTGTAAGAAGCACAATTATTCACAGGAAATAGGTGCAATGCTTATTCATAACAAGAAGAAAAAGTTGCATAATGACTAAAYGCTATAGCCCGGATAATCCTTCAATAAATCAGAGTTACGCTGATAAGTAAAAGTATGTAGAACAGAGCCTCAATCAGTTAAACTATTATAAAATAGTATATGCAACCCTAAGTATCTTTCCCCATCTCTTTAAAAATCTAGTAGATATTTTGAGAGCTCTGAATTATAAGTAATGRTTTCCTTAGCCATTGGAAGATTATTCTTCTGGACATGTTAAAGAGGAAGAATATGTGGACATGTTAAAGGGGAAGAATAAAAACAGGAAGGACTGACTTTTGGATTGATACAAGATCAGTAAGGGCTGGATCCCCCACTGGATGAATGCAGAGAGTCAAAGGCACGTATCCTGAAGAATGTGTGTCAGCCTGCCTGTGTGCTTTAGTACCCTGGCACCTGGAATCCTCAAAGTCTAATGTTTAACCATAAATATCTGCTGAGATTAAAGGTCCATGCAGCAAGTTGTCATTTTGGGGGCCAAAAGGAAAAAAAAAAAAAAAAAAAAGAAGAAAGAACATTTTCCCCTGTAGCTCTAGGAAGCAACTTAAGCAAATATATACTCATTTTCTGCTTTCTTTAGCCACCTTATCACTAAATCAGGCCACTTACAGGGATAACACCTTATATTCAGATTAGCGTATTTAGCCTGCATTCCTTTAAGCACATCTAGAATGTGTCTACAAGCAGACAGGAAAGTAAAGCTGTCCACAGGCAACAGGTCTAGACTAAGACTGAAGTTGGATGTGCTACTCAATCCTAAGTGCCTGTGACAGGCAAATGGGAAGACTTTCCTCTCCTTGCCTTCCCTGGTTGCCCAGACATCCTGTTCCCCACTCCGTTTGCAACGATGCTTTGCAGAGGATACATCACTTCACCTAACAGGTCTCTCTTTGTTCACCAGGGAGGACACTGAAGGCAACGAAATGGGTATCAGATGAATTCTCCATCAGTCTCCAGTCCTCAGTCATACTTCTACCATGGGAAGAAGATATAGTTTGATGAGAGCGTCCATATAAATATTGTAGATAGTCAGGAAATAGAAATTTACAGAATAATGGCTGAATCAGCTTGATCAGCCAGGATTATATACAGAAAAATTAGCTGAAAACATAAATTCTTATCTGTCCTTCTTCAACTAGACCAACTCATATTTACAGTTAATTCCTTTGTACAGCTTGTGATCCTGGTATTTCCCGTGTTATTGTACAATGTAGTGCTCAAGGACTGGCCCCAAGCTCTTTTGTAAGAGGTTTGGTATAGCGATGAGCAAGAGTTTTATGAGAAAAACACTTTTTCATCCAAAAATGGCAGCTCAGAGAGATTAAAATAATTGCAAATTTATGTCAAACTCATTAACTTGTTTTGGGTGTTGCAAAAAAATGACACTATGAAAGTTCCTTATAAATGTTTTAGAGGATTTTGTTGGAAGATATTTAATCCTAAACATTTGCAGCATTATTTAAAAGAAAGGGGAAAAATAGCCAAAAAAAGAACACTTACTTAAAAACAATTATGTTTTGTTTGACTCAAAACAACTTTTCTATTGTTGTTTCTGATTACTTTAACATAAATAACTTTAATAAAAATCTTGGATTTGTTCCCTCCTTTCTTTTTTTTTTTCCTGAACTCTGTGGTTTATCCAAGAAAACCAAAAATTCATCTTTACATGCACCAATCAACTTTTACAGAAAAGCACAGTAAAAAGACTCAGTCCATGACCCAAACAGCTAAAAGAGCAGGTAAAAGAGTAGACACACRGGAAAACGAAGAGATTAAAAAAGGGGTACATGATGAAATATATATAATATGGCTGTTTGCAACTGTAGTGGGCCCCACTTTGGTCTGTACTACAGAGACACACATAGACCCATGCACAGACACACATATATATGTCTAACGTATTCTGTGCATCAATTGCATCTTCAATTAAAGGCATCACATGGATTCATTAACATTAATCTTGTGCAGGGTGACCCATTCTGCTCCAGTCATGGTGAGCTCAGCCTACTTACCYGGAAAACATACAGATCATAGAATGCCSAAGGTTGGAAGGGACCTCAGAGGTCATCGAGTCCAACCCCCCTGCWCACRCAGGGTCACCTAGAGCACGTGGCACAGGGCTGCATCCAAGTGGGTTTTAAAGATCTCCAAAGAAGGAGACTCCACAACCTCTCTGGGCAGCCTGTTCCAGTGCTTTGTCACCCTCACAGTGAAGAAATGCTTCCTTAAGTTCCTGTGGAACTTCCGATGCTTCAGTTTGAAGCCATTTCCTCTAGTCCTATCACTGTCCACCACTGAAAAGAGGCCAGCCCCCTCCTCCTCCCTCCCTCCCTTGAGGTATTTATACACCTTGATCAGGTCCCCCCTCAGCCTCCTCTTCTCCAGGCTGAACAGGCCCAGCTCTCTCAGCCTTTGCTCATAGGGCAGATGTTCCAGGCCTCTGATCATCCTGGTAGCCCTGCGCTGGACTCTCTCCAGCAGCTCCACATCCCTCTTGTACTGGGGAGCCCAGAACTGGACACAGTACTCCAGATGTGGCCTCACCAGGGCTGAGTAGAGGGGGATGATCACTTCCCTCGACCTGCTGGAGAYGCTCTTCTTAATGCACCCCAGGATCCCGTTGGCCTTCTTGGCCACAAGGGCACACTGCTGCCTCATGGTCAACTTGTCGTCCACCATGACACCCAGGTCCCTCTCTGCGGGRCTGCTCTCCAGCAGGTCCACGCCTAATCTGTACTGGTGTCCAGGGTTATTCCTCCCCAAGTGCAGGACCCTGCACTTGCCCYTGTTGAACCTCATGAGGTTTCTCACCGCYCAGTCCTCCAGTCTGTCCAGGTCCCTCTGGATGGCAGCACRGCCCTCAGGGCTATCAGCTACTCCTCCCAGTTTGGTATCGTCGGCAAACTTGCTGAGGGAGCACTCCAKCCCTTCATCSAGGTCATTAATGAATAAGTTGAACAGGACCGGACCGAGAACTGACCCCTGGGGGACACCACTAAGTACAGGCCTCCAGCTGGACTCCGCACCATTGACAACCACTCTCTGCACGCTGCCATCGAGCCAATTCCTAATCCACCTCCCCGTCCACACATCTATCCCACACCTTCGGAGCTTGCCCAGGAGGATGCTGTGAGGGACAGTRTCAAAAGCCTTGCTCAAATCCAGATAGACCACATCYACCGCTCTGCYCTCATCTATMCAGCTAGATATTCCTTCRTAGAAGGTGATCAGGTTAGTCAAGCAGGATTTCCCCTTGGTGAATCCATGCTGGCTACTCCTGAGMACCTTCTTCTCCTCCATGTGTCTGGAGAGAGCAGCCAGGATGAGCTGCTAGGGAGTGTTTTCCCTTTAATTTTCCTTGTGGAAAGTAGAGATCTAGCAACGACTAAGGACCAGCAATTATGAGGATGAGCAAAGAAGAGCTACTGAGTTGGGGGATGTACAAGTTCCTAAACTCTGGAAGATAAATTTCCAAGGGCCAAATTCTGCTTATTGGCATCACCTGGAAGTAATGCTACACCAAGAGAGAATCTGGTACCACAGAAGTCCTGTGCAAACAAGAAATGTCGTTTCTTTTTCTTTTTCCTTCATTCTCCAGTACAGGTACCTGCATTTTACTGTGCATAATATCCAGTGTTACAACATTCAGGAGAGTGAAGGAGCAGGGGGAGGGAAGAGAAGGAGACAACCAGGAATTTCTGTTAGTATCAAGCTGTGCCTTTTCAAATGCCAACTTTAAGCTAAATAGAACTGCAGATCAAGATGAAAAATATGTAGGAAAGAAATGCAGAAATGGGAAGAGAGGAAGAAAAAAAATCCCCATTCATATTTGGGCAGTAAGAAGAAAACACTGCAATTTTGTTATAGCCTTGGAGGCAGGCAGCATTTACCATATGCTGTTACCTCTGTTACACAAGAAGATAAACCCTGTGGAGTGCAGGTTGTACTGTCAGTGCAGTTTAGATGGTGGGGATTCCTGGCATTCATTATGAGCAGGTGCCAGGGCATGCAAAAAAAAAAAAAATATATGAACCAAAATAAAGTCCAGGTTCCTTGTGCACAAGTATTCATGCAGCAATGTGCAAGTACTAAGTGGTAACACTACCAGGATATCAGCACTGGTATGCAATTTATAACCAGGGTGGAAAAGGTTGAGTAAAATGTAGTGTGTTTGTGCCTAGACAACATATTAATCAGCCCTCTAAGCAGCCAGTTAGAGAGGGATCCTTAGAGGAAAAGCCTTTCCTGGGTATAYATTAGACATTTTGTTTAAAGATTAAAGTTCTTGCATTTAATCAGTTTTAGAGCAGGATGGGAAGCGGGGTTAATTACAGCCCCTTCCATCAGTCTCCCATACTGCTGGAGTCACAAATGATGCGCTTTTTCGGTAAAATGGCCACCGTCAGCAGCGGGCGCAGGAAACGCTAATTGTAATTAAAGAGTTTATTTGGAATCACAGAGCAGAGTTGTAATCAGGAGGAGAACGGAGCCTTGCTGTGTGAACTTTCAGAAAGTGCTTATGGAGCCAAATGGGTCTTTTTAAAACAGGGAAAGAGTTCTTCAGACTTCTGGAGTGGGGATTCAGCTTGATTATCTCCTCAGTGGGATACAAATAAAAATCCTTACCAGGCCAATGATTGTTATTATTTCACCCTTTCCTAGAAGTTAACATGATATGTCTTACTTGGGGCTCTCAGAAAGACTTTGCAAAGGGCAGATAAGTTCTGATCTGGTTTTAAAACAAATAAATGAAACCATAGGAGGGATAAGGACCAACAGATGACATGATTATGCAAAAAGAAAAAAAAAGAAACTTGGGGCTCTCAGAAAGACTTTGCAAAGGGCAGATAAGTTCTGATCTGGTTTTAAAACAAATAAATGAAACCATAGGAGGGATAAGGACCAACAGATGACATGATTATGCAAAAAGAAAAAAAAAGAAAAAAAAAGAAAAAAAGAAAAAAAGAAAAAAGAAAAAAAAAGAAAAAAAAGAAAAAAAGAGAAAAAAAAAGAAAAAAAAAAGAAAAAAAAAGGGCACTTTTGGAAACATACTTCTACAATGCACCTTGCTACCTCTGTTCTGGAAAAGCCTCATACTATCTAGGATAAGAACTATCCCAAATTCAGCCTTGCTCTCAGCCAAAGCCTGGGCTTGCACCCAAGTCTTGTTGGTCAGGGGTATCGCAAATACCTTTGCAAGTACTCTAGACAGCACAGGAACTTACCAGTTTGTGCGTAAAACTGTGTCCATTCAAATTCTGACTTTGGGAAAACGGAAGCAGGTGGCTCTAGGTCCAGGATACCTCCATCCAAATCCTTGAAAAGGGCCTTTCTTGAACTTTTGCATCTCTTCTCAGGGACTGTGATGTCCTCAGAAGGATGTACACTGGGAAGCAGGAAAAGTATCCTCATTTTGAGAAAGACAGCAAATGAAATTGCTGTGTTGTTGCTTAGAAGTTATTTACACTAGCAGCAAGCACTTTTACATATACAAACAAGGTTTTGRTATTTATTAGCATGGCCCTTAGAGCCAGCTGTACAGTTGTATTTTAAATATTTCTAGTTTACTTGTGGATTTCCTTATACAAGGAATTTTGGTGAGGTAATCATCAGTATCCATGTGCCATTAATTCTTGACCTGCAGTAAATCAAGCTGTGTAGTTACTGGGCATAGCAGAAATGCTATGTGTCCAGGAATGTCTCTGCTGCAGTAGTCAGTGCTAATAGGGCACTAYGATTGTCCAGTTGTTGCTCTTCACACATACTGAGTGATAAATTGTTTTTTATCTTAAAGGCAAGTGCAGATATATCTTGCCTGAAAGCTATGCTTGAGACAGGATTTCATCACCCAGTCACAAAGATCTGATAATAAGTGATTAGTCCACCTACTAATGGTAGACTCTCAACTAATGATTAGCTATTTCTTTTTTTTTTATTTCTCTTGGCAAGTTCAGCTTCTAAGATTAGAAATAAAACATACTTCTAAAGTAAGAGTAACAAGTTAAAAAATGCTATACTATTAGTTCAAGCAGGATTTCMAAAAATCTATTAATTGATATTTCCATATTAAACTACAAGTCTGACTTCCTATTACAAAATGTAATATAATAATCTGTATTCCAGCACAGTCCATGCGAACATGTTCAATTTCCTTCATGGATACTCTCTAAGTCATGATGGAAATTAGAATTCCTTAAACTCAAGTTGGAACAAAACCTTAATTGATATTTTCAGTGAGTTCAACTGATATAGGCAGAGATCTCTGGTAATGTCAGAGAAATAAGTAGGCAAGTGCATTCAGTCAGCAACAACTCAGAAGAGGTGGACAGTCAAGATAGTTCTTGTAAGTCTAAGAGTTAGTTCAATTCCTGAGGATATCAAAAGAGACTCATCATTTCTGTTGGTTAGGTCTACCAAAGGGACAAGCAAAATGCTTCAAGCTCCTGCCATATTCCCTGATGTTTCTCTTTCACCTCCTGCGCAAAAGAAATCCCCACCTTCTTCTTGACAGGAGATATTCATCAAGATATTCCTTYGGGATGCTAAAGCAGAGCAATGAGGCCACAGCAGGGATCAACCACAGCAGTGAAAAGGAGAGTTAGATAAATACATGCAGATAATGCATGAGAAGCATTAAAATGTCCCTCAGAGGTCTAGTGCACTACCRAGAATGAATTCAGTAATCCGCGTGCATTCATTGTGGTTGAAAATCACCAGCTCTTGCAGTGGACTATACATTCAGCAGCTCACTAATAGCCTAATATCATGGGATGGATACAAGAGTGTAACATAATGGGAGCTGACAAGCTGGACAGGTCTCAGAAATCTACACGCAAACTAATGCCCAGAGCAAAAAAGTAAAAATATAGAATAAAATAAAAGTTCTGGCAGAAAGCTGGAGGGGCTTCAAACATAGCAGAGTGGGACACCTCCAATTATTTTTGACTGGCAAGTGGAGTCTATGCTAGATGTATTTGCTACTTCAAGGCTTTCCTGACATTGCTTCTATATTGTGCTCACCAGTTGTAATAAATAAATTGGCATGTGGTTTCCAATGTCTGAAGTGCTGCAACCAGCGCTGAGTGAAGGCTGCAGATGAAGCTCCCATCCATCCTGCTCCAAGTTCTTCCACATGCAGCCCAGGCATGAGCAATCCTGGCACTCATTTGACATCTCACAGCCTGCCTGGTACCAATCAACATTCCTGATGTGATCTCATAGGCAAAAATTAAGCTCTGCTTCCCAGACCAAGAGGGCACTAACTCAGGGTTTTCTGCTGGAGATCCTGACATTTGTGTGAAGCCTGAGGCTGAGAAGCCAGAAATGCTCAGGACAAAGTGTTAAGAAAGGGGATATGTGAATCTTATTTTGCTATACAAATGTTAGTAAAAGGATAACTCCAAGATGATTGGCRCAGAGATACCCCTTGACTAAATTTTTGAATATCAACTCTTTCAATATTGCTCTAAATGAACAGAAGTTTGAGGTGTTGGGTTTTATTTATTTATTTTCCCTTATATTCAGGCTTTTTGCTTGTTTGCTTGATTGAGGTTTTGGTTTGTTCTTTTTTGTCAGACAGGAGCCATACAAGAGCAGAAACAGACAGAAAGATGGGACTGCCGTGTAGCTAGATGTCCAGGCTAAATAATCACTTACACTTTCTATCTAACTGTAAAGACAGCAACATGATTTAAACCAAAACATCTCCCAAAACTGAAGCATTTATTTATTAGCATAAATAATTATTAAAAAAAAAACTTAAAAATGGGTTATATTACCTTGCTGGTGGCTGATGAAAGTAGAACTTGTCCTTCTCATTGACTTGTAACATCCTTGATCTCTCTGCTGTGATAAGAGGCATGATGTCTAGCTGGTCAGTGCTGGACATGATGCAGACGTCTCTATCTTCACTATAGCAGCTCTTTATAAAACCCGTAAAGGTGACTTCTGTTAATGGTTAAAGAATAACAAACAAGGAAAGAACCGCAGTGAGAAAGGCTCTGTTCTATGTCTTTGTCTTCTCTATCTATATTAAATTGCTATCATATATACATATAAATCATTTTTARTCAGACTTATTGCATTGGTCATAGACTTTCAGTTTTCTTTGGAATGTTTTACAGAAGAAGTTATATCTTAGGTTGGCATAAACCAAATCATGCCCATAGGAAATACAATCAAAGGATATGTTAATTGGTGAGAAGGAAACATAAGCAAGAGGAACTAATGGATTTTCATTGGAATCAATCAGAACCAGCTTAAAGACAAGCTGACATTGATGGTATATCCACCTGTCATATGTTAATAAAAGATGAGGTGTGTTCAATGACACATACTTGACTAAGAACTGCCTGCACAGTTCCTATATATATATATATATATATATATATATATATATATGTAACAAGACTATTTTCTCCTTGGGACTTTGTCTCTGAAATTTAAGAAATGTTTGTATCTAATAGACTGGCTTCTATAACTGAATCATCTGAATTTCAGACTAGGACTTTGTAAAAGATTTTATTTATTTTTGGGAGGTCTGTTAGTATTAAATTCACTACTTCTGTATTTCATGTATATATATTGCCTTATGCATCATCTCTGTTGACTCGTCTGTGCTCTTTTACTGTATTATGTTTTGGATTGTCATCCTAATTCAATCCATTCCAGAAACTGGTTTCTCTGGACAGACTCTTTGAATTCCCTTCATTCCTAGATTATCTTGAAGATCAGCAGAGTTATTAATGTCTGTGAGGAACCATATTTCAAAATTTAGGTTTGTTTAGAGGAATGGGTATGTATGAAAAGTATTTCCTGGTGCTCTTGCTGGGTTTGAGTAGGATGCATAGATTTTAAAACATTGCTCAGCATGTTGAATAATCACAATACCTCTCATATTGCATCAGAGTGATTGTTGCAATCACTCTATGTAATGGACTCAAGGGTACATTAACTAACAAATTATATAAACGAGGGACCTATTTATACATCGACACTTAGAGCAGGAACAGAGAGAATTACTGTTTTTAAATAAACTATTTTAGAACATCTTTGGCAGGGAGTTCAGATCTGGGCGATGTGCAAACTGTGGCAAACAGTCCCTGTTTTGAGAGCTCTATGTTTGTACTTTGTGCTGCATAGTATGGAGAGGAACTGGAACAACTCTTCATAGCATGAATCCTGAGAATATATCAGGTGTGCTGTGTAGGAAATTCCAAACTCTTTCAGATCAAGGAATTAAAGCTACCAACCCCAAGGGATTCTGTACAGATTTATTGTTTACAGGCTTCAGTGCTTTGATAACAAAGCTAAAACATAAAGTTCATGCATTACAATATTGCTAAAGAGAAATACCAGTACTTGAAAGGCAGGGATACTATTTAAATATGAATGCACGAATGACTGAGCAAATGGAGGCACCGAACAAATTCAGACCTTAAAGCATAGCCTGAGCGGAGATGAGGCTGACAGGTGCCATGTTCTGCAGACATAAATGCACATCATGTTAAACAAAAAAGAAGTTTCTTTCAGAACGGTGTGAACCACTGAAGCCACTTCAACCCTAAACCTCAGTATAAACCTCAGGATAGAGCTTGGATTCTCCTGTATGTCAGAGGGGAGAAGGTTAATGAATTACCTCCTCCTCCTCCCTCAGCTTCTCGYTCTTCAACTAGAGAGTTGTATCAACTCAATGAAGATGCCATACTAGATTATCTGAACATTACTATTTCTCAGCATTATACAGGTACTTTATTTATTTATTTGTATGTTTGTTTAAAGTGAGGCCACTGTCTTCACTGGAACAAGCTGTGATCCAACAGCTAGACAGCAGCAATCAGCTTCTTCTTTCCTCATTGTCCCTAGAGGTTCCCAGTTCCAGTTCAGATATCATCTTCTACCATGCCACCTTCCAAGCGTACTATAATTATTTATTTTGCTCTTCCTTTTAAAGGAATTTTAAAGGATGTGCAAACCTACATTGAGAAAATGTTCATCCTAACCTGCAAATAAACAGAATAAGGGGAAAAGATGTTTTTTTTTTCAGAGTTAGGAGGTCTAAACTCAAATCCATGCTTTGAACAAGTTTTCCATCCTGCCCTGAACGAGTCCGTTTGTCATCTCTGCCTCCTTTATTCTTCAGAAGAAAGGAGATAATGCAGTTTCTCACAACAGTGGGCTGCAGTGAGTTATAAGGACATGAAAAACTATGAGGTATTTAGATCCTACCATGATAACCATCTATTTATGTCTAGTATTATTCAAACATTATTATTCTGGGAATTGTAAATTGAACCGTAATGAAAGACTCAGGATATAGAACTTATTACTCCCTTCCTTTACCATGCTGATGGAAATGAAAGACCAACCTTTTAACTTCATGAGTCCCAATACCTTCAGACAATGCCCAGTTTTGTGCCATGGGCTATCTGGTCTTTGGCTGAATGTGGTGGTAAATGTAGGCCACAGTATCCCAACACGGCCCCTGCGGGGGTAGGATGGTGGTCGGTCCCCAGAAGTTGGGTCAGCAGAGAGAGGTTTGATCCTGTCCTTGATGCAGTCAAATGTTGAGCTTGTTGCAACAATGACAGAGTTTCTAAGTTCTATGTATCTTTTCCCTGTGTGGCACTGCTCAGCATATAGACAGTACACTGCTGGCAAGAGACCAACACTGTTGTCCACCAGCACCACATTGTCCATGATGACACTGCTTCCAAGATGGAACATGATACCATARTAATAATTCTTGTACGACAGGAATCCTGTGATTTTAGTGCAGGTCTGAAATCCATCTTCCCTGAATAGATGAACACCATGGAGACTTGAATGGGCCACATTTTCACTGTAATAATCTCCATCAAGCAAGCACTCTTGACCCTTGATATGAAAGGCAATGCGATCAGATCCTGCCACAACATTGCCATGAAGAGAGACACCAATGACAAGGTTGACTTTGATGCCAGAAACCCAGTTTAATAACCCTTCTGGCTGCCTGCTCAGAATGACAAGGTTTCTGAKGAGAGAATGATTTTGCCCTTCCAGATCAATGCCAGGTCCAAATGTGTTGAACACCATGTTCTCATGCAACAAGATCCCATTGCTCATGACTGCTTTAATGCCACCTCCACAGCTACCATGAATACTTGATGAAACCATCAGTGATCCTTGGGTTACATTCCTGAATTCGACGGCAGAGAGCTGAGGGGGCCCAAAGTTCAAAAATTCAACATTTAAGAGTTGGAGGATACCTGCAATGAGATGGAAGATGCAACCTGAATGAGATGGAAGCTCACAGTATTACCTGAGAGCTCATCAAGTGACAMCCATTTAGATGCAAGACAAACACATAACAGCAGAAAGTCTTTATCAGTGCTTTACCATTTATGGYCACTTATTTTCATAAAGAAATCTAAAGTTATGGGGAAAAAAAAGACAACAATTCATGAATATATTCCAATGTTATTTCTGTAACATTTTGAGTACTTCATACATGCAGCACAGCTGTAGTTTGTTTAGCATCATATAGCACATACAGATGGATACATCTGCTTTTGGTAGAGTCCTGTTCTGGGCAGAAGTGGACTGGCTCTGTAAGGACAGTTAAGTCTCAAATACCTTCAAACTCTGTTCCACTGGAATCTCTAAAATGTCCCACCAGAATCCTCCCAGCACAAGCCACATCAGACTTGATCTGCACATTGCGTGTTAGGAGGCCAACCTCTGCAGCCAAAGGAATTTGTCTACCGTCTTCCATGTCATGGGAACACCCTGGGGAGTTTCAAGAGAGAAAAAGTGATAAATGTCTATCATATCTATAAACCAGTGCTTCTGGGGACATCACGCCTGACAGCTGATGCATAACGTCTCTGCAGAATCCGCACTGACATTCAGGTATGTTTTCCTCCAGCATAGTCTACATGCATCAACACAAAAACATAAAGGCCACCTGTCCATCAAATATTCACCAGGAGCTTAGATTTTACCAACATATTTTGTTCTTCACAAAAAAAAGGTGCTAAATCTATCCCCTACAGTGTGCAGATGCCAAACCAATGAATAGATTCACATTTCATTTTCATAAGCTATATGTCCAAGCTTTGGTACATATTACAGAGCTGATCTCCATGAGTTTTTTGTTATAACCAAGTTAATGGCAGTGCTGAAAAACAATTTTCTATAGAGATTTGCTTWCAGGTCTTTTTTTAAACAAAATCTTTGTAAATGAAACTTTTGCAAGAATCAATGCAGCATCCATGCAGCTTAGAATTTATCTCTAATAACTTTGAACATGAACAGATCTGATCTAGTTATTCAAACTGTTTTTGTATGTATAATGGAGAGCAATAAGCAATTCTCAAGTGCAGATCATCATCTATTTTAAACATCTACTTTAGGATGAGATGAAATACAAGTGAGCAATATGTATTATTCTGAATCCAAATATTTAGGCAGTTCTTATTTCTTCCATCAGTCATCTTTTCTTCTCAGCTATGCCTTACAACTGCTGTAGTATGTATGTAAGCAGTTAATCCCAGGACACACTAACTACATCTATATTGCCATTAAAAAAAGAGGTAGAAGTGTTCTGAATCCAAGGTCAATTGGCAGTTTTCCTCAATCCCTTCCCCACAAAAAAAAAAAAAGAGAGAGGGAGAGAAGGATCTGCCCTAACTACTGGAAATGAGGCCTAGCCTATGGTATCCCTTGAGCTACATTATTTGGAAAAAAATGGTAGCTGTCATACCAAAACTGTGCGAGGAGGGCTGGTGCCAATTTAACACTATGAATGATTGAAGAACAGGTCTGCGTTCCAAGAGAGGTTTAGTTTAGTAGCATAGATAAGCATGGAAAACACTCAAATTCACTTGTTACACTAACTTTTGCGGCTACTAGTTTGAACAAAAGTTGAGGGAAAAAAAATCAYRAATAAGAAAAATCCTACCACTTTTAGAAACTTGGAATTTGAATCACAGATAATTATTTTTCTTGGTACAGAAATGGTAATAGATTTCTCTTATATAAAATAATAAAATTAAATAAATTACCAATAGTGCATCTCTTCTTACACTTAAATACAGATCACATGTAATCTGYATAGGAAATAAAGTATAGTAGATTAAGAGACAGAGGCACCTCTCCAGGTACATTATATATATATTTTTTATTTTCAAGTACGCATTATATTACAAATATATCAATTTCGAGCTATAGAGTTGGTCACAATTTTTCCTCTGAAGTTTCATGAAATTTCTTTTTCTTAGATTCAAAACAAGTTTTGTAAAATTGTCATCCTTTTTGGCACACTACAGAAATTGTCCTGAAAGTCTACATTTAGAATTAATGTTAAAATTTCAATTGCTTTCTATGTTAGTCAGTTGTAATTATACATATGAAAAGCTAGGAAATTAATTTTATTCCTAGAAATTAATGTTGGAATCCCCTATTTGTGAAATTTTGAACAACAAAATTGCAGTATCAAAACAAGAAAAAAATTACAGAGAAAGAAAAGAGATACCCCAAGATTAGTCAATGCAAAGCAACCAAATCAAAAGTCAATGCAAAGCAATACAGAATAAAGAGCTCAGAAGAAAATGTTCTCAGATGGCAAGACATTTCTTACCAATATGCCTGTGGAGAAGGCGTTCATGAATCCTAATGCTATGGCCATTTACTTCTTTAAGTGTAACTACTTCAGCTTGATGGGCTTCATAAGAGGAGGAGCTGATCACAATATGCCCACCATGATTCCAGTCTACTTCATCCTTCAGCAAAATCCTGCAAAGCCCAGATATTAAATGTGATGGCATTACATTATGAGAGAATTATGCTCATAGGTTTCCTAAAAAGAAAATTATACTCTTGCCAAGGCAGATCTAAAAAGAAGCTTCAGGGTATCCTCTAGGAAAAATCCTTTAGTGTTTACTGCAACCAAAAACAGATGTCTAAAATAGACAGGATGAAATTCACTGTGAATCAAACAATTTGTCCAACAAGGACATATCATGGCATTTTAGGAGCTAGAAACATCCTATTTGGCTTCCAACTATTGCTCTAAAAACCTAACATTTTTGTAGATGTTATATCATATTTGCCAGTGTGTGATGAATGATTCAGACGCTCCAATTCACTCCACATTAGACACCTATATCTATAAAACTGAACCAATACCCTTCCTTTAGACAATTGATTTAATTTCTGGAAAGTAAAAGTCATCTCTGGACTTCACAGCAAATATAGGTGTCTGTTCACATGTGCACTTCACGGTTAAGCTTCTGCTATATATCATGATTCTGTCAGTAGAGGGTAGATCATTGAACAAATTCAGAGAATGAGTCAGCTTGTGGCACATGTTTGGGACTTTGAAACTTCACATGCAGTCACATAAGGAGCTAAACCTTAAGTGCAGGCCCAGGTATACAATCCAATAATAATTCACTTCTTGCAAACACATCAAATTTGCTTCCCAGGGCTCCTGAAATTCAAAATCTCCTAAGACAGAATCGTAGGCAAAAGAAGGCACGATTTGTATGAGACACCATCTAAGTCAATGACCCGATCTGCTGAAATACTAATTTAGATGCTCACAGTCTGTTCTTTTATGTAAAGAAGCAATTCTTTTTGAAAGCACCACTCCTTCTCTGACTCACTTGCTGATTCATGTTATAAAACTGAAACGCAATTCATGACATTTAGAAAGATACAACAATTTCAATCAATTAAAAAAAAAAAAAAGACATTTCCTTTAGCTTTCATATTCTAGTGCTGATTTGCCCAATTTCTGTATCTAGCCACATTAACTCTCATCTGGTTATTAGTAGGTCTGGAAAGAATTTCTTTTTTTTTTTYYTTTTTTTTTTTTTTAATTAACAGTGGAAACAATTGTTGTTCCACTACTTAACGCAGATGAATGCACTCCAAATACTTGTATCTTAACACTTTATGATATTCCATATAAAATATCTGGGCAGCAGGCCAACAGTAGCCTGGATACATTTCATTCAAGCATTTAGCTGGCATGCTTCAGTCAACAGTCTACTTGTCATAGATTCCCATCCTAATCAAGTGAAATAGAGTAATTTCCAGGGGGTCCTGCTGATGTTGCATCAACTGAATTATAGTTTGAAGGTATCTGTCTCTTCCGGGACTACACAGGAATCCTAAACAACTTATTTACATTGGAAATTCAGCTCTGTAAGAGCTATCAACAAATGAATCCTACCTGTGGGGTCTTTGTGCCTCCATTTCCCATTTCCCCATCACTTAAATCCTAACATTTCACCTCTGCCTACAAGGGAAATCTTCTGATGGGTTTTGGTTAGGCATATCTRGATTTTTTTTTCTTTGAACACATGTCTTTTTACTAAAAATGACATATTTGGCAGAATTTCAGCAAATCCCAAAGAAAATTTCATATAAAACAGTATAAAGAATGAAAGATCTAGAAACACAGGTACCAAAACCTGCTAACAGTGGCCATTTTCAGGAGGGATCTGCATGAAGACATCTTCTCCAAATCAGATCAAAAGCTTGAACATCAACTCATAGAAACACACTTATTTAACAAGCAGCTGTGACAACTCCACTTAACYAGCCTTAAGAAGCTCTTCAGGCTGAGCCTAGATTGAAGTTGCTGATTCATGTTCATGTCATGGTATCACTGCAGGGGATGTAGCAGTTTACACAGGGGCAACAATAGGGAAGAGGAAGGTAATATTTTAAGTTATTTTTACAGCTTAAAAATGATATTTCTTTTATTTATCACYTAATAAATGAAAATGTGTGTTTACCTTGACATCTTCATATCCAAGGCAAATATCTTACCCTTCGGGTTATACATATAGCCTTACTTTCTTTGAGATAACTACTACTTAATTAATACTACATACATACATATATATATATATATATATACACATTTTTATATAAGCATTATATATAAAAACATTAATATAATAATTGATTGATTTATAATAATTAATTAATATTTAAGCATTATATATATGAAGTAGACTTTAAAAGAAGAGATTAAGATGTTCACTCCACAAGCCACTTGTTGAAGTGTTGTTCATCTCAGTTCTGCTTAATTCAGAGATGACATTTGAACACAGGTCTCAAAATTAATATCCTAACCACCAAAATACTAGCCATGCTGGAATGCATTTTTTTTCATTTAAAAGTGAAAAGGAGAGGGAGAGGGAAGAAGGGAAGGGAAGAAAGGATAGAAATGRAAGGAAGGAAGAATAGGATGAAGGCAGAAAATGTTAACTTCTTTATCTTTAGGACTAACATGGCATAATTTTCTTGCATAYTGTAACATTTTTTTTCTGCCTAGCAATAGTTTAAAAAATGCCCATCACAAAATAAAATGCCAATATTAATATCAATTATAAGCACATGATCCCAAACTTGGCATCTGAAGGCATATTTTGGACAAAATACCACCTTTCATTGCCAGGTGCAACGTCAATTCCCAGATGTGTCCAAGATCTCCCAGGATAAGCGCTATGAATTTGCACCTTTCCATACACTCCTGGAAAAAAATAAATAAATAAAGATCAAAGATTAGAAATGAGAAAGAACTCAGCTCATAACTAAAAGTAAACAAAATTTTATGTATGTTAAATCATGTCTCTATATGAAACATATAAGAATGCCATATAGTTTCTATTTAAAATAGAAAGTGAATCCAAAAAATGTCACTAATAAAGTAGAATGACCATCATATGTAAAGTCAAGAAAGGGCATTGAGTCACACAAATCTGGGAGTTTCAAGCAAAGGTACCTAACTTTGAAAACTTTCTACCTAAGTCAAAGAAACAAAATAAAAAACAAATAAAAGGAAGAAGAAGAAAAATAGAACAGAATGAAAGATGTATTTATCTAATATTTGTACTTCTGGTGTGTGAAAAATGCCAGTAGTTCAATATTTATAATATTTTCTTGGTAAAAAAAAATTTTGCTTTTTTTTTCCAAAAAAAAGAAAAGACTAGACTCCTAGTTCTAATGCAACCATTCGGCACAGTATCTATCAAAGCATATCCTTGTATTCTGTGGCAAGTGTGGGCAATTTGAGTTAGATTATCCCATAAAGAAAGAGGATTAAAATAAGTTGAATGATCTTGCGTTTGTGGTCATTTAAGATCATGATATGGACAGCTGAAAAGTCTCATTTCACTTACGATATGCTAAAATGCAGCAACTCATCTATCTGCTTTTCTAGCCCCTGAAATCATAAGAAACCCAATTGCCAGTTATAGTTATACTTTATAGTTATACTATAAAGTTTATACTATATATATAGTATAAAGTAATATTAAATAAATTAAAATTTAAAAACAAAACTGAGACTCTATTTCCCTTCTCAGCTTTCTTCCTCATCTTCCCAAAGCATCCCATTTAGCTATTTGTTAGAATTTCCTGATCAGCACGTGCAACAATTTCTCAATGTCACTATCAGAAGCAGGCTGGTAATTTCAGTTTCCTCCTCTGAATTGTTCCAATATTCCACAAGTCTAGATTCTGGTAATGTCTCTTGATAACACTTTGAATTTCTACAGTGTCTWCATAAGAATCCACCAATTGATGAAGTCTTGTAATAAAACAGGTTGCTTGTTTGCTTAAAACATGYTTTAAATCATGAAAAATGAATCACACAAAATTAACTTAGCCTTTTGATTATGATCTATGAGGAGATTTAAAAGTTCTGTTGCTAATCAATATAGGTCAAAATATTTGGAAGTATTTAAATTTGAGTATTCAGATTCAGCCAGTTGTTTTTGAATATAAGTTGTTTAACTTAAATCAGGCATTTAAAAAGAGTCGTATAAATTTAAGCTCATTGTCCTAAGCTAGAAACTCTGAGGGAAATTGGTCTCATCTTGAGATACCGATCAAAAATAAGTGAGATGAAATGCCCTCTGGATGTGTGTATTTCTCCCTACTTGATAAAATGATTTTAGTTTGAATACCTTTGCTTTGACAATTACTTTTTATAAGTCTAAAACCTAGAACCTAACCATGGACAGTTCAAAATGAAACCCATGTACGTATTTTTGAGTCGTTTCAAGTTGTCTCTGATTTCACAGATTAGAGCCTCAAGATCTGATATCTAGTTGTTAACTCAGGAGAACTCTTATTCACTTCTGTTATTTTCTTMCTGAAAATACCTCCACAAAATCTCCAGGATTTGACCTGCTAAAATTGAGATAGTAAAAGTACTGGATTGCTTCATCCCCAAAAAGTATGTGCAGCTTTGTTAGATGTTTTCCTACACGACATAGTAACCTGCTCAACAGCAATTAATGTGGCATAAGATTATTCTCCTACAAAAAGGTGAATTCTTGTTTCATATACCAATACTTCCTGCGTGGATATTTATTCCTTCCAGACGATCACAGTAAATTTCCTCAGATGCCTGAAGAAGGATCAGTAGCTTCACATTTCTTTCTAGAGGATGCTGAAAAGAACCTGCCATAAGGGAAAACAAAAAACAAACAAAAAAACAAAAAAAAAAAAAAAAAGGAAACAAAAAAACAACAGAGATGTTAATGCACATGTTTCATAAAGTGCAGAAACTAAGAGGACATGAAACCAAATTTAGACTCCCCAGAAAAAGGAATCTAAAGGAGTTTGACCAAGGTCACACAATGAATCTGTGGAAAATCAGATGGCTTGTTTTCACCTCCCCAATCTCTGAACTACTGTTTCCTTCCTCAGCCCAAACTTCAGAAAGTTTTGGTGTGTGCAATCTTKCTCTTATCTTGTGGTGATAAGTCGGTACAGTAAACTGTATTCCAACTGTGACTTCATTTATTTCACCAAGGGTAGTTTACAGTTTCAGAAGAAAATGGCCCAGCACTAAATAGATAGTAGGGAGGAAAAAGTAGGACAGTTTTTGCCCTGGAGAAATGTATGCGGAGTCCAGTAAAAGAGTTCAGCGTTGCTTTAAAATTAGAGATTAAATCAATTATGCAACAGAAAAGTGCAGCAGATGTAGAACTAAAAAATATATACATATCTGTACAAAATTAGCTGGCCTGTCATGATCTTTTAATATTGAAAAATTACTAGTTTGGAAAAGAGAGGTGATTTTATATCCTAAAGAAAGAGGATTCTTTTTCAAAGCATTTTCAAATGAAGTGCAATCAATAATACATATATTGGTCCTCAACAGTGCTTGACAGTTATCTGTGGATATTTAAATTCTCTGTAAAGCTTTTAAATAGGAATAAGACAAACACTGCAAGACTTGTGGCTTTCCATCTGGTAGCTTCTGCAGGGACATAGAGTATTAGACCTTTCATCGACTGTTTTCCATCCAATCCATCCTTAATCTTCCTTAAAATCCCATATCTGTAGTTTGCACAAAAGAACATCAGGAAACATGCCATAACCAAATGCTAGTTTCAGATGAGAAAAATAGTGGTAAGCATCTTCACCACCAGTGGAAAAAGCTTAACAAGTATTCAGAGAGAGCTACAGAAGAGCTGTATAAAAAGATCTTGCCTGGCTTTGCATGCAGAGTGCTTTTTCCCCATTTTATCTTCACAGCCTAAACAYATCCAACTCCTCATCTGTGAAGAAAATATCAGCTACCTTGAAGACCAAAGAAAGGCTCTGCAAAATGTTTTGGATAATTTTATACTGATATTACTGTTATTGATGTCACATGATGTTTATAAATCACAGAATCACAGAATATTTAAGGTTGGAAGGGACCTCTACAGATCATCTAGTCCAACCTTCCTGCTCAAGCAGGCACACCTACAGCATGTGGCACAGGGTGGCATCCAGAGTAGGAGACTCCACAACCTCCCTGGGCAGCCTGTTCCACTGCTCTGTCACCCTCACAGTAAAGAAGTTSCTCCTCACCTGGAGACGGAACTTCTTGTGCTCCAGCTTGTGGCCATTACCCCTCATCCTATCGCTGGCCACCAGTGAGAACAGCYTGTCCCCTTCCTCCCTGCATTCTCCCTTCCTGAACTTATACATATTAATCATATCCCCTCTSAGCCTTCTCTTCTCCAGAGAAAACAGGCCCAGCTCACTCAGCCTCTCTTCATACGAGAGATGTTCCATTCCCTTAATCATCCTGGTTGCTCTTCTCTGGACCCTCTCAAGAAGCTCCACGTCCCTCCTATACTGGGGAGCCCAGAACTGAACACAGGACTCCAGGTGTGGCCTCACCAGAGCTGAGGAGAGGGGCAGAATCACCTCCCTTGACCTGCTGGCAACACTCCTCCTGATGCAGGCCAGGATCCCATTGGCCTTCTTGGCCACAAGGGCACACTGCTGACTCATGGTAAACTTAGTGTCAACCAGGACTCCAGGTCCCTCTCCGCGGAGCTGCTTTCTAGCAGGTCAACCCTAATCTGTACTGGTGCCTGGGGTTATTCCTCCCCAGGTTCAGGACCCTGCACTTGTCCTTGTTGAACCTCATGAGGTTCCTCTCTGCCCAACTCACCAGCCTGTCCAGGTCCCTCTGGATGGCAGCACAGCCCTCCGGAGTGTCRGCCACTCCACCCAGCTTGGTGTCACCTGCAAACTTGCTCAGGGAAATATGTTTTTCTTAATCCTAATGGTATCCCTTTAAGGTGGGAAAATAATTATCATTAAGAATTATTATTGGTATTATTATTTTATTGGTAGACATAATGTGTTTGCTATTTCTTCCTGGTAAGTTAGTAAAAAATAGCCAGGTGATATATCCAAGCCTGAGCTTTCAGTTAAAGACCAGTTTTAAAGTAGATTTCTAAACCTAACACTCAGAAAAATGCTTGGAAATTTGGATGCTAAAAGCTTGAATTGGAAGTTATCACTTCTTAAAAAGAAATATGTCTACCTTTAGATAAGATCTATGATTTTTAAGCCCTAAAAAGCATGAGAATAGGTTAGGGAATGTTACAATTGTTAAAAACAAAACAAAATTACACACACACACAAAACCAAATTATGAATAGAATGAGAAAGAAGATAGCTATAATAAAACTACTCATAATAGCTAATAGCCAGAATCTACAGAAATACTTAAAAGGAGGAAGATAGAAATGCTTCAGTGGCTGCAAACTGTAAATAGCATATGATACAAGAAYATAGGGGATTTTTATGTCTAGAAAAAAAATTCTTAATGTATGTTTAAAACAAAAATAATTCTAATAAGCTCTTATTCATGATAATAGTACAGTAGTTTTATATCAATATACTTAAAACTTGAATACAAATACTACAGAAAAGTTGACCGAGAAACTCCTTGAACTATTAAAGTGGACTTTTCAGTAAGTTTTGAATCACTAAGAATATGTTGTAAAGCACTGAAAAAAGCTAATATTGTGCCAATATTTCAAACAAACATAAAAGCAAGAGACCCASCTAATTACAGGCATGTCAGCTTGACATTGATTGCGAGGGAAAAATAAATAAAAATGGAATGTCCAACCTGAAACACAATTAATAAATCATTAAAGGTAGATGATATAATTAATGCCAATCAACATGGCTTTATAGAAAATAGGTCCTGTGAAATTTCCTTGCTATCGTCTTTTGACGAGATTACAAGTTTAGGTGATAAAGATTATAGTTTGATATAATTGGCTTCTCCAAGGTATTTGATTTAGTAGCACAATTTTCTGATTAACAAACTGTATTGGTACAACATTAATAGGGCACACTTTAATTACAGTGAAAAGGATTCACAGGATCAAGTAAAATTGCGGCTTTTACTCAAGTCCAAAAAGATAGGTCTTGAAGAAGAAATTCAATCTGGATGGATAAATGGAGGAAAAAAAATAAGACAAATGATCTGAAAGGAATAATCTATATAAGGTGTGARACATCTGTTTTGGCTTACTGAAAATACTGTCCCACAGCAGAGCTTAAGAAAATGAAGATATGGAAATGGAAGCTGCCTCAGCATCCTCAATGCAAAATTCRAAGTAGCTACCCAAACAATTCACTGAAGCTGAGAAATTTTCATCACCATATGAAATAACTGGCATGCAAAATCACAGCTCCTTTAATGAGTTGTTTAAATAAAACTACCAAATTGCTCTGAAGCAGCAAATAAAATCTCTGAAGCACACACCTGTAGTATCTGGGCTTTAAATATCTATCTCTGGATATGAAAACTTTAGGTGACTTTTACCACTTTGATGTGAATCRCTCTTAGATGTAAATCAACTTGTCAGATCAGCTGTCCTATGTGTGAGAGGCATAGAAATGGTCCCCACTTGTTGTACAAGTCCTGCTAATTAAAGGCTCATCAATTTGATCTGAGTGGTCTGATGAATCACAAATCATCAATAGCAGAAAACTAAGAAAAAAAGTAAGTAGGACCAGAAGTTGCCAGAAGTATCTGGTGATGCTTAGAAATGCTATCCAGATTTTGAAGGGTTTGCTCATCTGTCCTGATTTGCACTTATCTGCAAGTCTAGGCACAGCTTCTGAGCAGAAGTCTGACTGCTCTGGAAATCTCAGGCATATCTTAAGCACAGGCAAAGTTAGATAATTTGGCGCATAGGTGGGAAGCACACAACTTCCTAGAAGATGGATTTCAGCAAAGACATTTCTCAGTCTTCAGTGCCCTCAATATTAGTTCAATATTTGACCTCATGTCAAATGGCCTGAAACCAGCTTAAGCTGATGTTCTTCCAAGGAGTGCTGGTACCGTAACATATGCCCAGTGCAGTGCTGGCAGACAGAAGAATATGCTATTCCTATGGATGATAAACAACTTGCACTGCTGATCAAGTTACCATCGATTACAAGTTTTCCTGAAGACATGTGAGGGCCAGGTACCTTGATGCAGTTCTGTTAGTGCAGTGGTTTAAGCTGATTCATAATCCTTCATCAAGTCAAGCCACTAGAGAGGATAAAATTCCATCATCTTAGTAACAACATCTTCACAAAAACAAAACAAAACAACAGAGAAAGAAGTATATTTTTTTCTACATGTATTGCCCCTTATTCTAGACTGCAACCTGGATCTAGTTTGCTTTTGGATTTAAAAAGCATTTTCCATTGTTTTCACATTTAAGTTTGCTTCCAGATGTTCTTCCCAATAGCTTTTGTTGTGTTTTTTTTTCTTCTTTTTCCATATCAAATCTCATTCCATTCTTTCCTAGAACAGTGGGTGTTTCCTCCCTTTTAGCCTTTCCTTTCTTCACAAGACATAGTGCAACAGCTGTTATATATAACAGCAAGGAAATCGCTGAGATAAAAGACCCCCACTTTCCATTGGCGAGTAGACTTTGCTAAGTATGTTGCAGTGACCATGTCTAACATCAGCTTCGTGTTTCTTTAATCCAACCCTTCTTGGGTTCTTCCTGCCCACCTATTTTCAAAACTGCAGCGTGTTGTTACCACAGAGCCTGAAGAATTTTTCATCGTGGTCAGTACATAGCTGGATGGTCACCGATGGTCACTGGTTTCTCCTTTCCCAGTTGTTCCATCAAGTATCTATGCTACACTGTGCAAAGATGGAAGTAGCTGTAAACAGAGGAGGCATCATGTGAGTGGGAAATGGGTAGACTGGTAAATATTGCTGCCAAACAGATGGAATAAATAAGACAGACAGAACACTGAGGCGTTGGACAGTACCTGGAAATGAATGTCCAAGGAATAAGAAGTGAGATGTGGGATAGGATTCCTRTGTCTAACTATGCATGCCTAATGTCACCCAAGTGCCCTGGCACATGCAGATCTATCATGTGGGTTGGCAGATACAAGATGGGGATCAGCAGTTCCTTTTTAAGGAGAATCTGTAGGCTAAGTAGGACACCTGAGCGTGTCCTACAATGGTACAAAATGCCTCAAAATGATACAAGTGACAAAATGATACTATGTTTGGGCAACTGAAGCCTGTTCCAGGAAAAATCACATACCTACACAGACRTTCCTTCATGCAAGTTTCCTGGGTGTCCAAGCTAACAAATAGCAGTCAGTGGAGCCAAGAAAGCAATGGGCTCTAAAGCAGGTATCAGCACTAGCCACTGACTATACTGACTCCACTGAATGTACTGACATGCTGAGGACTGAAACATCTATCGCACACACTGGTTTCCAGATGTAACACCTAATTTGAATATCTTAAACATGTGAGATGAAGCCATTCTCTAGATTATATGATCAATTAAAAGAAATCAAGTGGCTGGGAAAGTACAAAGACTAAATAGATGGAGGCCAAGAGATTAATTGAAGGGGATGCAGATGGTACAATAAACTTTTCAAACTCACTTATTCCATTACAAGGGATGAAAAACTACTCAGCWCATCCATAGGACTCCATTTTCATACACACAAGTTGTGTAGTTGAGCAGGAATGTTATGTGGCTGCAAATAAGATGGGACTCTGAGCCCAGAGAGAAAGATGGGAATCTCACCATAAAAGCATTGGTGAAACTGAAGAGTGTAGTCCAGTGGTAAAATTCATGTGTGCACTATCTGTCATTATGAGGCTGAGCAGTAATCATCATTAATACATGGTCAGCTCATGAACCACACTGATCTATCTTTTAGGAACTCAGTATGGGGATTCTTACTAGTTCTGAAAGGAAAATAATATATTAGACTGTAGACTATCCAGAATCAGAGGTATCCTAATAATCTTTAGCTATTTCTAATGTCACTGGAGCCCTATGTGTTTATGGTTATGTTTTAACCATCTGTTCTTTTTTTTATTTCCTTGTGTCAGCGAAAGAGGCAGATGCTCCTATAATATCTTAAGATATCTTAAGATGCTCTTGTATATCTTAAGATTTGTTTCAAGACCTAATCACGGCAGTCTGATAGTTGCTTAAGCAAACCAGGGAACAAAAGTTCTGGGCTCTCCCAGGGAGTCTTTGCTTGGCCCAGGCCGCTCAATTAAAAGCAATGATGTGTGGCCAAGGCTTGCTGCACTGAAAATGGCCCAGAGTAGTTACACAACAGGCAGGATCTGGGGATTTGGATCATGTGATCTCAACCTCAGATCCTGCTCAGTCAACGCTGAATCCTGATGTCCACATCTATTAAATTTGTTTACTAAACTGTCTCATTATCTGTTTTGTGTCAGGATTTCTTTAGGGTGTGGTAAAATTGGACAGATGGGCTTCAAAACCTTCCTTCAGGCATGGAACAGTCAGGGTTGGACAGATGGTCTTCAAGAAGTTACCTTGAGGCCTCAAACACATGGGAAAAGAAAGAGGAAGGGAAAGAAGCGTTCACTCCCAGTTTTACAAATAAGCATAGAAGCCAGGATAAGATGTGAGAAACTTGGAGGATATTTCTCCAGAAGAATATTTCTCAAGAAGAAGCCATACTAAAATTCAACAGCTGCAAATACCTGCTTGGCTTTTAATATCATTACTGCTCACTGATATGCTGGAGGGGAGTTCGTGCAGCAAACAAGTGCCTCAATGTTTCTTAAGTGTTTTAGCAATGAAAACATGCTTTTTCATAAAACCAATAAGAAACCACATTTAAACTACAGAAGACTGTAAGTAAGAAATGACTGTGTAAGTAAGAAATGACTTCTTTTAAGCATATATATATTGACCTGCTAGATTAGGCTTTCAAACCTTTTCTTTTCTCCACACAGAGCAGTGAAATAACTCTTTTTGCTAGTGCTGTATTAACTAAACAGTCCCTTGAGATTAACAACAAGCAAATATTGGAGCAGGCTTCCTCAGGAAGTGATTACACAAACAAATTCTCGTTTTAAAGTTCATAAAACCAATTTTGAGAAAGGTCAGGCAGTGATCAACAGAGTGATCCCAGCATCCTAAGGATTCCTGTAAGTGAATGCAATGCCCGGCTGCAGGAACCTTGGTATTTAATGGGAATTATGCAAGTAATTACTTTTGGTAGGGGTTGGGAAAGATCCTGTTTTTGCAAATAATGTGAAATGGCCACAGTGACTTTGGAGAGCCCTAAAGGTAGGAYCATTACAAGGTAGCACCTCTGTGAAGTCCTGGTACTCGCATGTGCAGAGGGATGAGAAGAACAAACACTCTGAATCCAGCTGTGCCAGCTTTAGGCCACARGAGGATTTCTAGGCACTCTGGGGATTCTTGGTCATTTTATCTGTGTTGGTTTTAAATACCTCTATGACGCTTAGCAGGTGCCTCACTAATGCTCAGAGATACCAGGCACTGCCTGAGAACACAATAAGGGAGAGTCTGCCCTGAGGAGTTACAGCCTAATAAAACAGCCCCACGTGAAGCAGAGAGGGCTTTTATATGCCMAATAAAATCTGATCCACAATGAAAGCAAGGGGAGTTTTGCCATTGACTTCAGTAAGGTGAGGACTGCGTTATAATGTGTTGCTATTAAATGAACTGGTAATTAGCCCCAATGAATAATCACTGCGCTTAATACGGACATTCTCAGTGTCSGCACTGTAGACAGTCACACAGCTTTGGAGAGTTAGGATGGTCAACGAGTTTGTACTAACAAAACACATTTTTCTTCCCTCTTTTTCTTGTTTATCGAGAGCAGAAACCAGCCCCAGACATCCTGATGAGCTGCTCACTTACCTACTTTCAATGTGCCCCCCACCACCACGATACATGCGGCGCTCAGGACATTGCTGGAGTTGCTGGGGAATTCAAGGGTCCCCAGGATGTAGAGACCCCTCAGAGGCGGAAGGGCCGTATCCACCAGGATGGTCCGGTCTGAGAAACAGAACAGAGGGTTATTCAGGACAGCATTGGCCTATAACCTGCCAAAAGTGGTACAGAGGTGGAAAAAGTCAGAATATTGCCACTGCCTGAATTATATTGCCACTGCCTGAATTGAGCTTTACTTAAATCTGTTTTTTTTTTCTTTTTTTTTTCCTTTTTTTTTTAACTTAAAAAGAAGGCAGCTAGGGATTGTGTGCTTGCATAGCACCCAGAAGAGCTTCATCTGCTGCTGAGGCTCCATGATGTGACTGCAATCTGATAATAAATAAGAACATAATATTTAGAATGATATTGTTGTGTGATTTAAGTTTCATCAAATGCCACTTGAAGCTGTTAGAATGCCTGTGAAATGTAGCAAGCTGGAGACATGCTGGCTTCTCTGGATGAATCTGGCTCTGATTTGGAAAATAAATCTTGATCACTTAATGCAATGAAGCAAGAATAAATTTATCTATGTCGAAAGAGCATTTTTCCTCATGGTTCGGAAGAGAACAAGAGTGAATGAAAAAAAAATACAACTGTGTCAAATAGTTATAGTGACACTGGCGGCAAGCTGAAGGTGCATATCACAACCYACCCTCAATAATTCCTTGTCACTGCTCTTCTCTCTCTGCAGTTTGGCTTTGCTCTTGGGTTTGCAAAAGAAAAGCTTTGCTGAAGTCAACACAATCTGCAGGAGGCTGAATTTCCTTTTTTCTTTATTCACAGTCCTATTCATTTCCTACCAAAAACTTAGTTAACAGYAGCCAGAGGAAGTACCATTCCATCAGTTTCATAAGGACAAAGTATGGAGCAWAAGTCACTTCTGACCCCATTTCTCTTTGATCCCTGCTTTGACCAGATGACACTAGAAGTATGTTGCAGTGYTGGATATTATCAGAAATCAATTTGTGACCTCTTATGCTGGCTCCTCTTTAAAATACAATTAATGCAACATTATGGAACCTGACTGGTTAAGAGCACAGGGCTCAGATACAATTTTATTGCCGGACACACACCAACCTCTGTTGTTCCTCCTTTCAGTCAAGCATCATATCAGGCTGAGACTGCCTCTTAATGTGTAATTTTATGTTGCGAAAAAGAGATGATGATGGCTGGGCACAACAGCAATGCCACTGGTGCCTCCTAAAGATGCCAGCTTATGGCCTGTGAACCATTTAAATGTCACTTTTGCTTTCAAAACAGGACATGAGTAATGACTGAAATGGCACATCATTTAAGGTAGCCCACAGAAGTGAATTCCATCCTCAAGGGCCATCTAATGCTTTTTAAAATTATTGGGAGCTCTTCAGTTGATTTCAGGAGAGACCAGCTCAGGCCCTTTAATTGTGGTTTCCAGCTCATTTCATTGTCAGCAGGAGTAACAGCTTCCCAGTACAGCATCTATCTGAGTCACTGCATGGCCCTGGAAGAATCAGAAGCAAAAACTCCTAGCAGAGAGTTCAACAAGATACTGCTACTTAGAGAAACAGGCGCAGAACCTGTGCTTAGGATCTAATTGTGACTTCCACAGAAATAGTTGGCAGAAAATTAGATTCTTCAACATAATGACAGTTGTCAACTCCTACCCAGAGATTTGCTATGGATTCCCTTGATCTCTCATTCTTTACTGCAAGGCACAGATTCACAAAACAGGGCAGATTAAGGAACAAGCAGATTTTACAATGGATTTTGTCAAAGCAGTGAGAATGGGGCACTTGAAACAGTTTTGGTCTGGAATATGAGAGAGATATGCAATATCTTAAATGAATTGGCAAACAAAAAGTTTTGTCCCTATAGCCATAAGCAGCTGCTTTGGAGGAAGAGACAAATAGCCATACAATAGGTAGTGCAAGGAAAGTCTTTTCCCCAAAACAAATAGTTAGAACTCAACTCAAACCATGCAGCATAAAGGCTTATCAACTCTACCAACCCCTGGCTTGTAGAAAGAGAAAGATTTGGGGTTGTTACCATTTAGGGTTTACTCAGCCCTGAGAACCTTGCAGCAGTGCATTTATCAATCTAACTGTGAGTCATGAGAAAGCAAGGCTAAAAGTTAGAATGTTTTTCCCTGATCAGTCTGATGTCTTCCACAGTAGGAGACAAAATGTTCTGTATCATTCAAAGGCGGAGGTACAAGCCTTTTCATTATATCTGAAGAACATCCAGAATTCTGCCATATTAAGGTCAAATTCACACTCTGTCCTTCTTTAAGCGAAACTCCTGCTGACTTCAAAGACAAATCAGCTTTGGAGGTCTGATGTTGTCCCCATCAGGTGAGGYAAGGGCAGCTATCGAAGTAAACAACAGTCATGATCCAGGACAAGAAATAAAGACATCTTTATTTCTTTAACTAAAGCTAAAGATAACAAATTCAGTCATCCAGGTTGATGTTCTAAAGGGTCATAATCCCTGGGCAACATGATTCCTGGGATGAGTACATGCAATCGGGGCCTAATTTTTGCACTTCTCCCATTACAGCAGACATAGGGTTGAAGGTRTAACCTGAGGTCCTCAGAGATCTTTTCTGGCACAAACACTGTCCTAAATCATGCATACCTGAGTCCTCAGGGAATCAGGGAATCACCACGCAAAGGTGATGGTCCTTGCTGATCCTGTTGTGATGTGCCATAGTGTAGCAAAGACAGCACAAAATGCACTCAGGAATTCACTGACTTGAAGGTGAGYAGATGAACTCAATATTGGCATTTACTAGCTATTGATTTCTTGTTTCTAAAGCCCTAAATTTTCACAGCTGTTCACAGCAAAGCCCTGGATGCTCAGGGGTCCTGGGTCTGCTTACTTGTTTGTTTCTTCTTCACATGTGGTCCTACTCTGAATTTGCCATTTACTCCTTCTTTCCACATATTTCCCCACATCTTGCTTTCTCCATTTTTGTTTTCTTCTTATTTTCTGGATAACAGCAAAGGACACACTAGGAGCTCAGGATATGCTGTGCCTCTGTTCTCAAGGACTATACCAAGCATCACCAGAACCCATGGTTTTCAGAAGGCCCTCRTTGAAAAGAAACTCCTTGAATCTTTGGGCTGAAGCATCCTTCAGGCATGCAAGTTTTTCACAGCTTTCAGATATAATAAGTCTCTACAGAGCATATGCAATCTGCATTTTTTCCCTAAATCTCATAATATGAGAAYATTTTCACAGGCATGAAGAAACTCCTGTGTATAATCTCTTTATAGGACAGGCATAGTCCTATGCCCTGCAGAACTGAGAAGGAAAAGCACAGTATGTGAGGATAGGAAACAGAGAGAAGAGAATAAGGGGGAAGACGTTGAAATGATATCTCTCAGGCAGAAGGGGAATCTAGTTTGTGAAATCACAGCTCAAGAATGTGGCAAAAAGCTTCCGTTGACAAAGGCCATAAGTATATTCATCAAACACAGACTGAAACATTTTTACAAGGAAAAAAAAAAAGAGAAAATGCTCCTAGGCATACCATTTATATGTCAAGTTTCAGTCTAGAACAGATATTTTTGCTGAGTTGCACATCTTCCTAAAAAAGACTTTAAAAAGGAAATGCTGACTGCTTTGTAGCTGTAGCGTCATGGGTGTGAGCTGTGAAACAGGAGAAGGGAGAAATTCTCCCATGCAGAGATATTTGTGCAAACCTGGGATTTCATCAGTGTAAACAAACACCACTTTGGCATGTGATGCTTTGGTGTGTGAAATTCTAGTAAAGGGCAATATTGCTCAGCATAAATAATAGAAGGCTCATTGGCAGTCAAAAAAGAAAAGAAAGAAAAAAAAAAAAAGGAGAATGGGAGAACAAAGGTCCTTCCACACTTGAGAAGCAAAACAAACAGATTTTTCTGGATTAATAAGGTCCTTATAGAATACTCTGACTTATGTAATAGAGGAAGGTGGCCAGCAAGGGGTTAAAATGATAAGCTTTAGGTCACAAGGCTTAAGTGATTCACCTTCAGAGAGAGACAAAACTGAGATTTTTTTCTTCCATAAATACATTCACATAATAAGAAGCAAGATTTTCAGAAATAATATTTCAAGTCTGAAAACAGGGCTACATTTCATTATACATATACTATCTCCAGACAAAACCTCACAGGTATGCCACAGTCTTAATGTTCAGATGTGCAACACTGAAAACTCACTAATGACTCCAGCAATGACACAAAATGCCTTTGATCAACCACATTGCTATATAAAACACCATAGCATGCCATTGAATGGAAATCAGGCACAACAGAAGAGCTATTATATGAGATACAGTACTCCAGCATTCATCTCTTCAAACAGAAAAAGTTCAAAGAAAATCAAAATCAGAAAATGAATAACAGAGTGAATTTCACCACTAAAAAAAAAAAAAAAAGGAAAGACAGAAAAGAAATTGCCAGAGGCTACATGATATCATATCAATACCCTTCAAAACAACATTCCAGCGCCTGGAATTATAACACATTCTCCTTCCACACAGAGCGTGCTATGTCAGGAGTGTGTCATACTGAAAACCATAAACCAAAGCCCTGAAAATCCAAGGGGCTTGAGAAGCTAATGCCACTGCTGGCTGCCAGAGTGGCATGACTAAACTCATCCAGCTTGTTTCTCGAGGTGGTGCAATTGCTGAGAACTTGTGCAGAGGACAGGGCCTTGTGTGACGACTGCAGTTCTGGATGATGAACCTCCAGAGGTAAAAGCACAAGTTCTTCCAGCTTGAGCTAAAGCTTTCCAGCTGGGGCTGGGACAGAGGTATTTCCAATAGGGAACCAGACACTGAGGGGACTTGTAACGCACAAACCATAAAAGTTACCTTAGTTTTCTTAACAGGAGAGACCAACCTCTATTGCATACACACTCTAGTGAAGGAGTTAAGAGTTATGGATGATATCAGAAAGAGAGTCAAAGAGTATGGCTAAAAGATTCACATGCTCCACTGAAACTAGCAAGAAAGGTGCCTTTTTCTTCTTAGCTCTTAAATATTTTGCTGTCGTTTAACAGCTCTTTTCTAGAGCAGAGGCATTTTTATTCCAAACTTTGGCGCATCCTACACAACATAATTGATCACTAGGATTCAGGATCAGGAAACTGCAGCATCTAAGACAGCGCTGGCATTGACTTGCTGTCACGGAACGAGTGGTGGCAGGGGTGAGTGACAAATGCACTTCACTCGTATGAAAGAAATAATAACAGGAGTTATTAATATGGACAATGATTTCACGAGATTCTATGGCAAGGTCACTTATTATYCACTGTATGGAGGCTCAAGATAATACACAATTATCTTGGGATACCCTCTCGTTGGGTCACGAGGTTCAGACTGGACCCCCTTGCTTTCCAGGCTCCTTCTGAGAGGAGTCTGGGTGCGGCTGGATCCAATCCTGGTCCCAGACCTGRTCAACGGTTTATGACTAAGGGTTCTTGTGCACAGTTACAAAGTAAAGTTAAAGAGAGCRCGCTATGTTCACTTACCACAAATCTGTCGTGGAAAGGGGGGTCTCTCAGCCTCAAGGAGTAAACTTGAGAGGCGTCCCTGCTCAAGGGGAGATCCTGCTGTGCAGGCCGCAGCCGTGTCAGGAGAGCTCAAGGGGCTCTCGGGCTGTCCGCATATTTATAGGATAAGATGATTGACTTATAGTCATTCTTTCATTTCAGAGGCCCATTGGCTAGTGTATTAGCCTTACTGCCCCTTTGGGAKGCAGCCTTCAGGAAGGTTATGTTGAGTCTAAGTGGCAGAAGAAATCAGGATGGTGGCGCCTACCAGGATTAGATAAATCACTGGTGGTTAGCAACTGAACAGGGCTGCATGTAAGGTACAGGCCAGGCTGAGCTGGGAAAGGAGCATATCCGTCACACTTGTATTCTGGTATTGAGTAATCTTTATTATCCTCTCCTTACAAGCACAAAACATTCCCATCCAGGGAACAACACAGATCATGTGAAATCATTCAATTCCTTCCCTGTTGCCTCCCAACGAACAGGCACCATTAGGCCAAAAAGAATCCCCTGTCCCATACACGGCAGCATAAGGCAAAGACTCCTCAGTTCATCTGACCAAACCAGAACTGCTCTAAATTCTGGTGATGTTCATTCTGACCCAAAGGCTGTGCAGTTATGCTAGCACAGTGCCAGGCCTRAGCTAATGAGCTCTCCATCTCAGGAGGGCTAATTAGTGTATCAGCACACTGGTACAGCTATGCTGTTCGCAGTTCTAGAACAAGATTGGTCGGGCTGGGATGCAGGCATCTCTCTGCAGCGCTTCAGGCACGACTGATGTGTGAAGGGCCTTGCCTTATCTGACAAAAGCCAAGGTTGACATCTCTCATGGCAGCTAAAATGAGATGCTCTGCCGAGGATAACACTTAGCTCTGCAAGAAACACAGTGGAGTTGGATTCACAGGTGAGTTAGCAATAGAGTAAAGGACGATCAGAACCTTAATATTCTGTTTCTGTTCTCTATGACTGCCTGAGCACATCCTATGTAATCAATAGGTGGTAAGGACAGAGGCCTAAGCTACCAGTGACACCGTTGTGCTTCTTCATTTCTGCCTTCAACTCTTACAGCCTTGGAAAACTGAAATGCTTTGGTCTTTTAAGACTCATTTGCTATAAATAGAGACAATTGGTAAACTGGATATAATGTCATGCACAATACATTATCTAGCACTGCCTTCTGGCCATGTTCTCTAGGATCTATGAAAAATGAAGTACACATAACCCAACCAGAAGGATGARAGAGACAGCAAACCACATGGGAAACAGCTCATTGCTTATTGTCTGCACAAAGGGCCCAATGTAACAAAGCTGGGAGAAGAGCAAGAGCCAGTAGCAGAGATATGGACCTTCACAGCATGATTTAGAGGATATACATTGACTCCAAGTTAGGCTGTTCTCTCAGCCTAACTCAGGTGCTCAGGTGCTCCTGAGCATGGTCAGGAGGAATGAGATATGAGATTCAGGTCTCACCTGAAATGAGCTCTCTATGAGAAGTAGTTGTTTAAGCTTCAAACATAATTGACTCATTTAGGAATTTAATGTTATCTGAAATTCATTTGGCTATTTCAGACCTCTGAACAGCACAAGCAAACATTGCATAGGAGAGACCTGTGCCCACCTAGGGTGACACCTGGAGGACAGGCAGGAWGGTCCTAGGGTGTCTCAAAGGACAACAGATACCTTCATATTAAAAACTGACTTGACCTCTGGAGCTCTATTTAATACTATCAATAAATCCTAAAAAAAGCAATTCAATTCACACTAAARCAGATAGCCACATTTTATCACCTCAGTAATTCTTCAGGCTTCACTAACTGTGTTGACCAGTAACAGTTTCAGATGTCTAAACATAGACTGAAACTGTCTTTTTCAATGGGCAATCACTTGGAGCTGACAGATAGGATACAGGGTCTGTAGGTGAGCAGCAAAGCAAAGCTGTGGAAGGATATCTCTGGCTTTTCTGGGCTCTGATTGTAGGAATATTTAATGGCATGTATTCATTAGTGGTAGTTTGATAATGGAATTAAAATAAATAGATTGTGCTTGTTTGAACTAATAAGAATAGTGTAAATAACCTATTTTTTTTTTTAATTCAGTGTAAATTCTCCTCAAAGACAAGGACAAACATTACTTTAGGATGATACAGGATGAACCTCTTTGTCAGAAGAGTGAGGATTTCTTTATTTCACCTGAAATTACATATTAGATCCTAAGAACTTACTGAATAAGTTACGACGTTAACGAATTAATGAGGAGACAAATCCCAGACTGAGTCCACTTTACTGACTTAGTCTCTCCTCCTCTTTCTTTTGCCAGTCTTATGAGCTTTACTGTATAGGTGACATATTATTTTTGATGATACAGAGGAGCACAGAGGACTTCTGACTACAGACTCAACTCCCAAATGCCAGCACATAGCAAAGGAAATTTCCTTCCACACAAAGACTTCCTAAAAACAGGTGTGAGAGGCAAGAAGCATTCCCTATTTCCAGAAGTGTAATTGAGGCAGACAGATGGGTTTGCATGRTTTCACACAGAAGTTTTGAGGATGAGCCAATAAAAGGTATCAGGTATGTCAGATACGTAGCACACTATTCACGGGGTTATTGTACAATTGAAGTTGGAAGGGACTTGAGGACTTCATATCATCTAGTCCAACATTAGGGTTCATTTAGTCCAAACTCCTCTTCCGAGTAGGGTCAGCTATGAGGTGCAATGGTTATCACAAATCTTCTCCTCCAGATTTTACTGCAGGTTGCCTAATAAGCAAAGAGCTTTCATACAATAAGGTTGTAAACTAAGCATGATTTAAATGTATCTCAGGTCTGTGGTTGAAATACCAGCATAGGCTAAAACATCTAGGAAGCATGCACTGTACGTGGCTTGAAAGACAATCATCGATAATCTAGGATATGGAATGGAAAAACAAAATGGAAATTGGTACAATTGTGGAAACATGAAGTACGCACAAAACCCAGAGAGGTCAGTCAAGAAATGATCTCTGTGTGAGCTGTGATTCTGAGTCTAGTAGATTCTGTGCTCTGGAAACAAAACGCTCAAAATCAAGCTGGAATATCAGTGTGGGTAAGCAAATTTGTGTGTGTGTGTGTGTGTGTGTATATAAATGGAAAACAGTGAGCATTCTTTTCGAAAACTCATACTTCTGTGCTACAGTTTAGAGCAAACATGACTAGGAATAAATGTGCTGGCCTGCACGTACCAGAATGGACACCAATGCCAATAAGCAACATTGCAACACAACCATATACCCTAAAGAAGACAGGTCCCAGCACCACTAGAGAAATTGAAGACTATTCGTTCTCTACTTACTAGGTAAGATGATGACATCTTCCCCTGCACCAGGGATGCTGCTGTTGGATCCACCCCAGCCTCTTCCCACATCATTCCATGTCTCTGGATGTGACCATTTCAGGGCAGTATCAGAAGGAACTAAAAAAGAGTATATGCAAGGAGACAATTACCATTTTTACTAGCTGAAAGAATTATCTTTGATAACCAAGCATCTGTGGCACTAACATCCTGATGCATAATGAAGCAACACTAACTGCTTTTTGGGATATCTACGCTTTAAGAAAGCTGCCTTACTGAAAAACAGTCAGCTCTCCCAGGACTATCTTATCAGCAATAAAGAAGAGTGAGATAACTGGAGGGAAAAAAAAGGGGGAAAAGAAAAAAAAAACAGTATCAATAATGGTTGGACTTACCAAGAGCAAAGAAAAAATCAAGGTATGTCATCACACTTACACAATGTTCTACTTTGTGAATATGCTTCACAATCATCTGCTTCATTTATTTTTATTTATGCCACCCAAAACTCTGAGCACTTTGAGCATAAAGTCAAAATGCACAAATGAAAATTAAATTTAGTCATCCATTCTTGCTGGCAAGATCAGGCAATCACAGTAATAATGAACCTACCCCCTCCAAAAAAAAAAAAAAAAAAAAAAAAAAAGGGCCAGCTCTTCTCACACACTTTTTCTCCTCTGAGAAAAAGATTAAATTCTCAGGGTGAGATAAAATATGAAAGACTTTGAAAACGGAGTAATTGGTTCCTACAAGGTTGAAAGCCCATGAAAAAGCAGAAGTCTTCCCATTTCATAAGGTAATGAAGACCTGACTTGGGACACGTGGCAACTCTTGCTGATTCCACAAAGATTTATTTTTCAGCTGAATCTAAAATGAAACTTCCCAGCCTTATCATCCTAAAATACCGGGAGAAATCAAGTTCACAAAATTTAAGTCCTTAACTTGCACTTCAATTTCAGACAGCTAATGAGCCGGTCTTCATAAATTAATTGCCTAAATTGGCTTAGCCTGAAGCCAACATAGGAAAATCCTGTACATGAAATTTAGTAATGCCTAAACCAACGCAGTCAGGGCCTCCCTCTGGAGGCCTCTGCAAGCACCTACCTCTATCCTATAAAAGACTATAAGGGAAATTCTGGTATTTTCACTTGAGGAGGGCTTTTGAAATTTTGAAAACAGAGGGAAAGGCTAATATGTGTGAGATGGACAAGGACTTAATCACACTGTGCAGCAGAAAAATATTACAAGCTTTCTGCCACTAGTATAAGGAAACACAGAGAAATTAAAGCCAGGCAGAGCTCTTCAAGGCAAGGTCTGCCTTTCCATTACTTGTCTATTCGAGAGGAAATGCTCTGTAAAAGGATCTCTAAGGCCGACTGCCATGTCAATAATTACTGTTGTTAATATGCAGCAAGGCAGCTATGCACCTGAAACCAAATTTTGGGTATCTCCCCTGTCTCTGGTCTATTATGCTGTCTGATTCGATGCTTAACTGGGCAATAATGTGAGGCTATTAAACTAAGATCACTCTGAAGCACTGAAATACATTGTAGTCTTACATTCTCCATGACCTTTGTGATCTGCTATGGTATTTCTTAACAAAAGTTTATGGTCTTTTATAATGTGGATTCACACATTTGTCATGAGCAATGGTAGATAGGGCTCAATGAAATCCTTAAACGAATGCCAAGAAGCCCTGTTGGGTTGATAGACGTGCAAAATATTGAAGTGAAATATAACATATATATTCTGGAAAATAGTGGAAAAATGGAAGTGTGATTCTCAGAACAAACCTTTCAGCCAGAGACTGTCACGCACCTGATGTAGGTAAAGCCACTCTCTCTTTCAGTGTGACCTGAATTACATCAGCTCCTGTGACTGAACACATAGAATTGCATGCAGTTACAAAAAAAGCCTTATAAGTTAACAAAAAATGATAGTCAATCACTACATGTGATTTTCTGACAATATTATACATTACTAACAATGTCCTTTTTGTTGTTAAGAACTACACATATTTTCTAAGTATTTTCTAATCTTTGTATTTTGAGAATGGATTAAAAAAAAAACTTTAATTTACAGATACTGAGGAATCTTTTAATAACTTAGAAAAAGCTAAAAGATATTCAACAAACAGAAATTCTAGGTTGGAACATGCATTTCATTTATTCCACTAAAAATCCACTCCAGTGTCAGTAGCACAAGTGTTGTCACACCAGTAAATGCATAATGTATTAACAGGCTCAAATAATAAATTACAGAATAAATTACAGCTTTCTTTTTTTAGTTTGTTTTTGAGGGTTTTTTCTTTTTCTTTTTTTTTTTCTCGAAACTAGTAACTAAAATAGATGCTTTAATTAGCCAGACTTAGACGGAAGACAGGGACCCTGTGTTCTCTGCTGTGAAAGGAGGTCAGAAGCAATTATCACAGTTGTAACCTTTCCACCAATATATTGTCAGCAGGAGAAGGGCTGGAATAATGCAAATCAAGTCAAGAGCAGCGGCAGAAAACTCTGCATCAGACCCAGCTAAAAGGCTACCTTTTCTTCATCTCCAGCCGTATATAAAGGCACTTCAGTCACTAGAGTGGAACAAACAGAGGTTAAAATAGAAACACTTTAACAAACAAATAAATCTCCTGTCCACTGCCCAATCCATTAGGGCGACTCACAAATGTCATTGGAAGATTTTGGGGGTTGAAGACTTGTATAAATGAAGCTATTGTCAGAACTTCCCTCAACTCCAGGACACACCAGGAACTTTCCTTCACATATATCAATGCACCAATGGGATTTCATGCCATATTGTAATTTACTTATTTTATCTTTAAACAAGTCTCTGTACTTATAAATTGTGAGAATCCTCCTTCCCTAACTCCCTCCTTTTCTCCCAGAGCAACTGAGCAAATTTAAAATAACGGAGGTTCATTAATTTTAAGTGTTCAATAAATTAATATGAATAATCAAAAAACTTGATTCTTTCTGATAATTACTATTTGATGTCAGTTGAAAGCACTCGATTGAGTTAGCAGCATATGCTCCTATACCAAATGAGGCTTCCATAATTAAATAGAAACTGATTCCGTGAGGTTTTTCTCGTGTCTGATTAATTAGTAATCAGGTGCCTCAGCCTTGTTCTTTAGTGACACCTTCTCTCCCAGTGGTAGCTATGTTCTGATTCCTGATTCACTGAAGMCAGCCTGCTCCAAACATTCATACAGAACTGGAACTGAACCACAAAATATTGCTGGGTGTCCACAATACAAACCTTTTAGGGGGGGGAAAAAAAAAAAAGAGGAGACATGAGGCAGCTAATTTAAAGCTTTTTACACGGAGTTTATATGGCTTTAAGACAATATTCTTACATGGGTGCTTATCTCCCCTGACAGTGATCCTTGCAGATAGCATTAATCTCACCTAACATGAAATGGTTGCAAGCTGGTCAGCCTGGACTCCAGTAATGTCACTGGAGGCATCTCCAGAAAACTGTTCTTCTATCATATCACAAACAACAAGGAAGAGATGTGTTATCAGTGAGGTTCCTCTCTCTCCCTTGACTATAAATGKGAGCCAGGGTAGGCATAGATAACTAACTTTTAGATGACTGCATCAGGTGAAGTTAATCACCCTAGCAAAGCTACTCCTCTAGGCTACCTTGGCAATCAAGAGCAAGAAACTGGCACCTTCAGAGCTGCATTCTCTGATCCCAAGAAACAACAACTGACTGCCTTGAAGGGCTAGTTTTGATCTTCTTTTCTATTTATGGTGGCCTTCCTTCTCTTCTTACTCATAACAAGGCAAATCAGGAGTTAAAGGTGTTCAGGGAAAGGAGAAAACCAAGCTGTAACACTATATAAATATATATATAGATAATCACTTTTTTTGTCTTTTTCCTGATTTTGTAGGAACTGTACTGTAATWCTCTAATTAAGAGAATTTGTTTTGTTCAAGCAAAAGCTCTCTTCCTTTCTGCCGTAAAATTTTACTGATACACTATGTAGACCTCATCATGGGGTTCCATCCACACAGTAAAGACAGGAACTGTTACGATGTCACCCAGTACAGCCATGTTCTGAGTCAAGGCAAGGACAAAAGTYTTTCATATTTTAAATGTCATGCAACCACATAGGATGACAACCCAAACCATTAAAAGCCAGCTATACTCTCCGCATGAGTAARAGGAGTGGGGCTGAATCCCTCTCAACCCAAAACTTGCACATTTACGTCAATTGTACACAAATTGTGTACAATTGGCTTTGAATCAATGGTATTTTATCACCATTTTCCACTCCTAATATATGATCAAAGCAGGAGAGACACAAGCCTTGAAAATAATCAAGACAACAACAACATAGTTCTCTTGGTTGTTTCGTATAGCTACTGAGCATGTTATCACTGTTTTTTGTACAAGACAGGAAAAGACAGGCCATACAGATGAAGGAAGTCATTAGTAAACATTAAATTAAGGTGACTCTTTACAAAATGTAGTTATAAGGCTCCAGGGTTTAGCTGTATAAAACCTTTATAAGGTTCATCAATTTCTTTTGCATTATTACAGCTCTTCCTGGATGCTTGGGCTGTGAATCATAAATATAGGCCTGCTTGACTAWATTCCCGGTAACTTTCTTCTGGTTTAAGGCTCCTTGAGTGAACACGAAGGAGGAGCAACCTAGTCTTTTATCAGCTTTGCAGTGACAGGAACTTTTGCCTCTGGATATTAGGAAAGGCTGAAACTAGGATAAATGGCTACAATAGCCCGTCTTACAAATAACAACCTACCCTGTGCTATTTAACATCAATTGGGTTAACATATATCACAAGGAATCAAAACTTTTAGACAACACAATCAACAACACAGCAAGTTACATTTCTGGAAATTGAGATACCTGGACGAGGCTATTTGGCCATCCTCTGACAGGGACTTTTACAGAATGTACCCAGGAATATAGTTTGTGGGGATGTTGCAGTGAGGAGCAGAGGTTTGAACTAATGGAGGCTGGTTCTTGCTTACAGTATATTAACATTGGGAATGAGAGGTGTGAAGAGACAAAATTCCTCCTGCAGACATGATATAGAGCAAAGACCATCTCTGAAAGGATTACTGAGGTATTTCATTATCTTATTTCTATAATTTCTTCATTTTCTGGCCTATCTGCTGACATGCCAGAAGGACAGCTATTCATCTTCCAGATGAAGGTAGATTTTTCTCTTTGTGTCAGTTATTAAGGACATCTATTTCCTAAAAACCAAGGTGAACGCATGCATCTCATCACATAGAAATGGCTGAGCAACCCACGCCTGGTCCAAGAACCTCCCAAAATAGCTGGCATAGTATGAATTTTAAGTAACTAGAAGAAAAGATTCATGCCTGTAGAATCAGTCYCCTCACAGAGATTAACTCTATTCTCCAGATCCCTTTCACCTATGATTCCCTTTATCCCTGATCGATAAGGATGACAGAAAAAATCTTCTGTTTATTTATTTTCTATATTTCAATATTAGAAACAAACTTTCTTAAGGGCTTTCTTTTTTTCTGTTCACAGCAAATACAGAACCCACCAAGTAGGTGGGATGTGAAAATGGAAGTGAGATCATTCGTTTGGAATTTTATAAAGACAATAAGTGTAATCAAATTATTTTTTTCTGAAGAACTATGGAAACTGCAGACCAGCTTCTGACACAGCAGTAATTCAAGGTTAGGCCCCGGGCCTTCTTAACAACTCACATATGAGTAACCTGAGCAAAATCTGCAGAATGACTTGTCTCCTTAAAAGTTATATCCACCAAAAAATGCATTTGGGGTAAATGAAAAGTTTGATAATGYTTTCAGCAATGTTTTCAATAATGTTGTGACATGCACTTCCACTTAAGAAAAAGGTGGAGGAGAACTCAAGATAGAGCAAGACAACACTTTTTCGTACCAAAAGAAAATGGTTCAAACATTTCAAAAGTTAATGGAAAAGAAACAGAATTTCTCTGTTTTTTTTTTTTATCCAGTTCCAGTGTTGCCCAGAGACCTTAACCAGGGAGCAGTACCATGCTGTGGTACCATATGCTCATATTTGTAACAGACTTAAAAAGCTCAGAGTGTTATTATTGTGATTCACACAAGATACTTCTAAAAACATCCCCGTTGTCCCAGTGTGAAATTTCTTTTTGCCTTCTTTTTACAGTAAGATCKTTTGACTCACCGTGGTCATGTCTCATGAAGACCACTCTCTTGATAGATGGTTGAGCCATAACAAAGCGGTACATGCATTTCAGGGCCCATCAAAAACCATTATGGAATGCTTCCCTTAGGACATGGGCTTCCCCCCAGATAAAATCAGGATGGTGCTACTAAGACTTAATAATGTAAGAGAGAGGTCACAGACATGGAAATTAATTGAGTCTGCAGGTTCCCTCAGCACAAGATGCTCCAAGCTTCCTCATCTCCCTTTCACACAGCATTTGCATTAAAAGGATGCTGTCTCTTCTTGATACCAATTTTTCTGCATGGCCTAAAAATGATGTTTTCAAAGGGATCCAGTTAACAGGATTGGTCTGAGTAGCCAGCAGAAAGCACCTTGGTTAACAGGATGATTGAACAACCCTGAGTCTCAGGTTCCCCATCCATTACAGYCCATTACAGTCCATTACAATTACTGCCCCACATCCAGAGCCCCATGCAAGGTCTGACCTACAGAAGCGCAGGCCCACAAAAGATCAGGGCAACGCAATTCCTTCAACTCCCCCCTACAGTTTGTTTGCTTGCCTTTTGCATCAAGCACACATTTCTTCTCTCCCAGAAGAGGCCCATGTGTGTGATTCTGGGCCATTTCCCTGCCTGACCTGAGGATGGGCACACACCAAATGCTTGCGACGGACCCAAATCACGGTCCCAGGCMTCTCCGTTCAGCTGCCTGTTTCATTTCCATAACAATATCCTTCCCAGCATCCRTGCCTTCTCCCCCATGCGGTCCCGAGCAAAAGGCTGTGTGAATTGAGGAGYCTGCTCCTAAATAGGCCAGCATCTGATAACGCATTTACCGGTGTTAATTTTGCATTTAACGCACCCCTGCCACTTCCCAGCAGCGTGTGCCCCACGGCCTCCCCCGGCGGCGCACAAAGGCGGCGGGTCAGAAGTAAGTTGACCCGGGGAAGAACGTGCGATTATGGCGAGCGGCGGCGCGCGGGCAGCTGCGGAAACCCCGCCGGCAGTGGCGAGGCACTGCCCAGAAGTCAGGGCAATACGGACAATGCGCCCGGCGCGCTCCCCTCGGCGCCGCCACGTTTTCCTCGTGGCAAGAGCGACAGCCCCGCGGCGGCAGCTGCAGCCGCCACGGTCCCTCACCGGCCGCCCCCTACAAGCAGCCATTGTGCGCCCGCCGATGGGGGATTACGTGCCCCTCTCCGGCGCCGTGTGGGCCCAGCTGCCCGAGCGCTGAGACACGAGCGAGCACCGGGATGCGCGTCTGCGAGGCRGGACCCCGGCATGCCAGACCCTTTATATAAGTCAACCGGGAACAAATGCTGCTTTATCAGCTCCTCAACCCCCCCCGCGCCATCTCCCTTTGAAGTGGCGGCTGCTCGTGGGCCCTCGCAGCTTTTCCTCCTCAGCCCAAGCAAACATCCTCCTTTTGATATGCTACATGCTCATTATCTCTGCCCCATTTAATGATTTTTGATTGAAGGGTGGCGGGCGCAGTTGCCGAGAGGGTAGTTGAAGTGGCTCCACGCGGGCAGGCCTATAAGAAAGGCTTTCCTTGTGCCGCAGCCTAAATTTGGAATTTCTTAACAGTGTGTTCTTGTTCTTCGCAGCAGATAAGGGGCTGAGCGTGAAATTCTTAATTAAGCAGTAAATAGAGAGTGGGGTGTCAGCAGATGCAGCCTGTAGCCATGGAGACCAAGTCACATGAACGGGAGAGCGGGGACGAAGCGCCAAGCCTGGGGCTCGGCCATGACTGACAGCTGAAGAATCCGACAAAGCTTGTAAACGGGATTAATTAGTTGACTAATTATTTCATAGAGTTAAATGTAACTAAAAAATAAAAACAGCTTGTGGAGTCGGGCTGCCGAGCACTCCGAAGGCGAAGCCCTCAAAGCGACGTCCTCTCCGAGTGGCTTGCGTGGCCTGCTCCTGGGTTTTGGGGGCCAGAAGGGACCGTGGTGACAGCTTCTGCTGGCCTCCTGCAGAGSGTGAACCTCACCCCATAATTTCCCTAACAGAACTAAGTAATATTTATCTAAAAAAAGCACTCAGACTTCACCTAGGGACCCTGAGTGATGGAAAGTCCACCACATGCCATGACAGTTCTCCTTAATGGCTAATTATCCTCACCCCACACAGCAGATTGGGGTAGAGATTAAATCATGTATTGTGGCCAGGAAGCCGTTCACGTTATTTTGGACTTTCACCTTCCCAACAGCAGGCAGTGATATTAACCGTAACCCGTAGATACTAGGTACCCAACACTGAATTATTGATCGTGCTGCTATAAAAGTCCTTGCTGAAAATGTTCACAGCATGAACTATACATGCTAGATGTTTTCATAAATTTCCCCTCATGTACTCTGTGTGATTGTTTCTCTCTGTATTAACATGAGAAACAACCACTAGCTCTTCAAGTAATAAAACCAAAAGGAAAAGAAGGCAAAAGAAGGGCAAGAAGGTATAAAATTTCTGTAAGAGCAACACATGCTGACTGTATTGCTTTGACTCARTCTTTCCAGATCATCATCTCCACTTTTTTTAAACAGCAGCAACAAGTCAAGAAAGAGGGTCATTTTCCAAACTTCTCTATGCTTCCTTATGTATGAAAATGCAATTCAGTAAGTTGAAACTGAGCAATAATTAGCAACCATAACAACTCAGTTATAAAACYGAAATAACATATATATGTTCTTTTTCATTAGATGTCAGCATGATCTTGCTCCAGCTATGTCTGTATTTGTGGACTAAACATGGCCAGGTCTCAGTATTGGCTCTCAACCATCTCTGTGGTTACGTTAGTGGTTTGGTTCTTGGCATTTCTTCGGCTTGGACCAATGCACCCAGATGATAAGCCTTATAGATTGGGACTTCTCACAGGAGAGGAATCATTCCTAATTAGAAGTTGGGTTAAATCCAGCCCATTTTGAGAGATTTAAGCATAAGTAGTGAAAAAATAGCTGGTCCTGGGACCAAATGTGGATGTAGCCAATGTGTGCAGCTAGAACTACATTACTATATTAAGGAATGATGTTCCCTATTTCTCCTCATATGCATACTGAATAATTTTCATTGCTCTAAACCTTAGCCTCATCAATTGCTTGTCTTCACTCCAATCCTCTCTTCCTCCCCACTAGCCTGATCTTGTTCCAGTTGCACCTCCCTAAATAGATCCTACACAAGAAGACTGTGCTCCATGACGTGGTGTACGAAGCCAGCATACTGAAAGACCTATGAAACATTTGGAGGTTTATAATCACAGAATGAATCCTTATTCAGTAATCCTATTGCCTTCAGTAGGTTCAGCCTATATAAGTTTCACATGCATTACTGATCATGCATGTGATTAGGGACTGGCTGACACTGGAGATCATTAATGGAATTTAATGTATTTTCCTCTCCAAAAAACAACAATTCAAATCCAGCCAATGCCACATCATCCACTGTGTATGACACATTGCTCTTGTTGATAGATTAAGCATCAGATAGATCAGCTAGAGATGGACCTGGTGCACATTTTCCTATTTGAGTAGTTTTACTAAAAGACTACTCACTTCCTGAAACACTTTTGAAAGATGTCCTTGTATTAAAAGCTTTATAAAATTTGAGGGCTTTGGTTAAAATGGCTTGAGCTCTGTCACAGCTCTTGAAAAAAAAAGCAGACATTACATCCCTTGTACTTACCTAAATAAGTTAACTTCCTCAATCTGGTATTGAGATACCAGTCACAGCTCTGATGATGACCATAGGAAGGGAGCGATTGGAGAGGCCGTCCAGTCCTTATCCCACAGGATACCATGACCTCAGTATAGGTAGAAAGATTCTTGTGTTCCACCAGAAGGTAATTCCCCGTCATGAAGTTGCTGAATGTCGCTGAATACTGGAGCAGAGGGAAGCAAAATGAACATACATGCGTCTGTGACTAGAGCTCCACACTGCAGTGGAGTGCAGTATAACAGAAAGGATGAGGATGGTGATGCTCCTCACTTTTAACATATTCTTCTGTAAAATGGTGATTGGAAACAAGGAAGAGAATACAGGAAATTAGCAGGAGATGATGGTAAATGCAGACAAAGCGATCTCTTCTAGCTACCTTAAAATGTTCAGTGGAATAATGTCCTCTGAAAAGCATGTTTCGGTATGTCTTAAGAGAGCATAAATTTGGTTCTGATTGCTAAGCACCAAAGTGAACTTTCATTTGCAATGACCAAAGTTGTCTTCTCACTGCAAGTTACTTCTGAGAGTCTTCTTCAGCACCCCCCGCCCCCGAAAGATGAAGGCATCTCTTTCAAGTACAATTTACAAATTAAAAAAATACATATGTTACCTGAAGCTTCTTGCTGACCAAAGGATTTTCAAATGTCAGAGTGTAAGTCTCTTTATCCAAGAGAAGAACCACCCAGCCATATAGGTTTGATAAAGTATCAGGGACGTAATTGACTGTGGTGGTCTTATTCCTACTGTCAGCCACAGTTAAATTATAAGGCATGTCTGGAGCCTCTTTTCTGGAGGAAAAAAAAACATAATCACTTTTTTTTTCACTGAAATCCATCATTTTTAACCTTTACATTTCTATTTTTATTTGAATTACACTAGTATATGCAGGCTGTCTCTCAGAATATGACTTCATTTGTGTAGTTATTCAAAATACAGTAAGAAAAAAATCTCTGTGTGAAAAGACATAAAAAGGGAGACACAGAGGCAAAGGGTGGAGGAGTAAAGGCACAGACAAGAGAAAGTGTGCTTGGCTGGAAGAGGAAAAGTACATGGAGAAAAGGATAAAGCTGGAATGCAGGAACCTTTCTGGTGTTCAGATTTTAAACATTCATTCTCTTTTCAGTGTCTGAGTGATGATAGCCACCTGACTTGATTTTTCTTTCACAACCTGCTTCTTGAAAACAAAGTTTTCACTTCCAGTCCTCAGGATATTGCATTCCCACAACAGTTCTTCAAATTTATGGAAAGCAAACCAATCCAGCAAGTCTTATTCTGTAACTGAATCAGGCCAATCCCATGAAATGTCAAGAGAGAATTCCATTTAACATCTTTGAGGCTGGAAGTGCTAAAATATTATTTCACTAAAATTTCTATTTTGCATTAAGACCTGTGTGGTAATGGAAGGACATAGGAAGAAAAAAGTTGCAGAAGCCTGCATTCATCTCTCTCAACTCTAAGCACTGAACTCAGGTTATACTCTTTCCCTTTAGAGTCAGCAAGGGACATCAGGCTCCTCCAGAGGATGGGTCAGGTATTAGATGGTCTGAGATATCCTCTGGAGCTGCTGTTTTTCCATGATCCAAATGAATTTGAGTTTTGAGACTTCCCTATTAGGAATCTCTCTTCAGTACCAAAAATTAGGAAGAGTAAATCCTGTCCTAGGAACATCCTCCATGCTCCTTTATCACATACACACACACACACACGCACATGCATGGACTGCTTACATTTGTCTGATAATCTGGGACATGTTTTTCATGGAGCTCTTCTTTATAGCACTATGAGAGATATTATTCCTCACTTGCAAAAGGATTGACCAAGAGTCATAGATACCACAGAAGATGCAGAAGGAGATCTGATGGAAGCATCTGAATATTACCATCCCACAAAGGCTCCCATCTCACATCCCTAATCCTTATCAGCAGCAGCTATGCTTATTAAAAAATTGGGGTGGCAACTGCATAAATGCATTCCTCACATCACATACAGGGAATAGCTAGGAATATATGTCTCAGGAACGTGGGTCTCTTTCTCAGACAAGGAAAAGACTAGCTAGCTGGCCTAGGTACCCTAGTACCATGATTCTGCCTTAAAAATCAATGCATCACATTTATACATGAATAAAGTACTGCTAGAGGTTGAAGGCAAGTTGGCCATTTCACCTTTAGTCCACTTAGCTACTTCTGGCATTTGAGTTGACACTGATCTTAAAAAATAATCTCTCTTTTTAACATTTCTGAAATGATATTTCTAAATACCAGAATATTATCCCCCAGCTAGATATCTCATGGTGCTCCAGCATGGTTTTCTTTCAAGAGGCACAACTCTGAAACTCACTGCATCTAGAAAGTTCTCTTTTTGTGTCTGCAATTTTTGGCTGTTTTTCCTCTTACTGCTTAGGAGAGGATATAAAATTCTCCCCAGCCATCCTAGGGGAAGATTGCCTGTACATTTTATTTCCCTTTTTTAAATCAGTTCTTTTTTTTTTTTTTTTTTTTTTTTTTTTTTTTTTTTTTTGCTATTCTAGTGGCTGTCTCTTCAGCGGAGGATGCTCACAGTACCCAGAAACATTCAGCAGAGAAACAGCAATGGGAAACAGGGGAAGTGTGAATCAGCAAAGAATCACTCAACCAGAAGATATTGGCAGACCAATGAAACTGATTGGAAGGAGTTTATAAGGCTTAAACTGCTTTCGTACTACTAATAAACCTCCTCTTACAGGCATTAGCTGGACCAGGGTATTAGGCTGCTAATTAAGCAAGTAAATGACAACAAACAGATTATTGCCACAATTATTGGCATCTGCACAGGTATTTGGGAAAACATTTCTAGCAATAGTAGTGCATCTTATATGAGATTAAATGCTTCTATATATCAGAAATATTTTTGTGAGTTGCAAAGGCATACAATGACATAACAAGTGACACAGACTCATGCCCAGTCTCTGTGCAATACGAATCCTTGCATTTTTACTGCATTCTTAGTCTCTGGAAAACTCTGATGAGATTGCTTGGATCACTTTTCCCAGGGACTTCTCCCAGTACTCCTGAGAAATTATAAAGGCAGAGAAGAAAACCTTCAAAGGGCAATCTCACAGTGTTGGGCAACATGCTGTAGGTGACCCTGCTTATGAAGGAGGGTAAACTAGATGATCTCTAGAGGTTCCTTCCAACTTCAGCCATTCCAYGATTCTTTAAATCCTGCTTGGATTCAAGGGGGGATACAAATAGCCTGGTTAGTTATAGGTAAGTGGCAATTCCACACTAACCATGTTAACCCCCTGGCAGTGAATGAAGTGATCAACTCTGACTCTGGTAGATACTAGTCTTAATGTGGGATTATAAAGGGACCTCAAATTACTATCTTAAACTGGACCGCTAGTTTCTAGATGGCTAAAGCTAGGTGAAATACATCTCTACCAATATGCCTACCCATTACAGGTAAGTTCTCTGTCTAAAGAGGAAGTTAGGCTAGGGTTTTCATTAATTCARACACTGCCAACTTTGATTTCATTTTGTGGAGGAAGGCTTTGCATAGTTTCTTAGTAGGATACTCTGGCTTCCCTGGCCTACATTTGGAAGTCAGTTCATGTCCCGGGAAGGAAAGGGAGGAGAAGAGGAAGTTTGCCTGACTTCTTATGGCCTTAAATCTCCCCAAATGATGTTGGGGTGTCCTCAGCCTGGTATACCGTTTCCCTGACTTTCACATRCCTTGCTTGAGGTATAACCATAACCATACACACTCTGCTCCTCATATAGTGCCAGCACACAGAAGTAAGTATTTTAGGACCCTAAAAAACTTTGTAGATCTGTGCAAAAGTAAAATTCTGCAAGATAACAGTGAACTCAGACTACATTGCCCTTGAAAGGATGTCAGCACGCTTCTTTTTTTTTTTTTCACCCATATGCCAAAAAGACACCAAAATGGAAGTACTCTGCTAATGGAATTACCAGCCACAATTAGCACCATTTCCATTTGCCCTAAATAGCCAGCGATTTCACTGTGCCCTAAATAGCCACCAATCTACCTCTCTTTAATGTTAATGAAGCAGAGTAGCGCTCACACACACCAGTATTTCTAATTCAGAGGATCCAAGGGAGCCTGCACGCATCATTAATGTGGAGAGCTTCATTATCAAAGGAAAGAGCCTTCCCCTGAACTTCCCTTGGCTTTATTTGAAAGAAACTAGGAGGCAATGGTCTTAATGCAAAATTAACCCTCGCTTTAAACTGCTGGAAGCCCTTACAAAGTGTAAGGAAGAAAAATGGATGACTCATTGAAAAGGCTGTATTTTTATATTGAAGCAGGTTTCAATTAAGGAGCAATTTGCTTTAGAAATATGGCAGGATTACTAGATAGGACTTTACAGTCTGAGTAACAATTTACCAATTGTGATCGCATAAACTGTTATGTAATTTAGCTCAAGTGCATTGTGCAGAACTGCTCAACATCGATGGCCCACAGAGGATTTGTTAAACCAATCAACAACATCAAGTAGAACAAATATTAACTCTCCTGTTTATGTTTGCCGTTAGCTTACTTATCCTAAGGGTCCATATCTCTGTGTATGAAGACAGACATTGTGCTTCACTCTAAATGCTTTCTGTTTGATACATTTGTGTAATAATCCATTATGATTATCCCTCTCCTAAAACAGGAAATGATATAACATCTAACTTCAAATGGGACAGCAAGTGTTTATACCAACAGTTCAATTTATTGTTGGACAAATGGAGACTAATTCCAAATTATGACCATAACAAATACTTTACAGGTTTGATGCTAGGCCCAAGAACAGTTCATTTTTTTTTTAATTGCCAAGAACCAGAATTTTCAGCCGTTTATAGTAAATGCATGTGTCTGTGTTGAGAGATGAAGGACAGCATTTATAACTGCCTTGTGTCATGAACATTAACCATCAGTGAATTTTTGCAGGGTGTCTTCTTAAAAATAACTAGATTTTTATCCCTGGGTACTTGGTAGCCATGATGGCATGGGCCTTCCAAATGTGAAGTAAAAGAAGAATTGAGATGATATCCCAAAAGGAGAGATAGTTGTGACTGACAAGCCAAGATGACTTCTTTTAAAAGTTGAGTTTATCACCAATAGCTGCCTGCCTCATCCCTCTTTCTCAATCACTTGCTCATCTCCTGTGATTTACAGGCAGATATTCTAAGGAAAATCAAAATCAGATGCAAACTTTGAACTAGAAACTGCTCAAAGTGACTGGTAAACAACCAGTTCAGACATCTCTGCAGCGTAAGCGCAGCAAAGACCTGCAGATGACAACTTTTCATCCCACCTGTCCCACATCAGGCAGAGCCCTGAGAGGTTCAGCACGAATTTGAAAACTTTAAGAGTCCTCTAAAAACTGACCACTTAGGACTCATAACCCACTAGTTATGGTAATATGTCCCAAGTGGCAGGTCTCAGACCTATCCATCCCATAACAAATATCCAAAAGGCTTGTCAGCCTTTTCCTTACAAACAATRAAAGTGTTGAGTTCTCAGTGCATCCTTAATACTAAATATGCTTCCCAAGCACATCCTAGCCAGTGGTCCATCTGCAGGGCAGCCTTGAGGACACATCTCCTCCTGCATATTCATAATCCTGAATACCATAATGCAAGATCTGCATCTGCTGCCAGTACTGCAGGTGGCAGGAATAAAGGTCCTGCACTGGGAACCAACTTTTTCTTGGCAGCTTTGGCTGGATAAGGCAAATGTTAGAAATACAACACACTGAAAGACCTSAAGTTCCTCTGCTGTGTTGCTTAACTAGCAGCCAACAGTCAACGACTGAGTATTTGCCTTTCCTATCACGTCACAGGCTGTCCTGTGAGGCCAAGTGAGCATACAAGCCACCCGTGCACGAACACAGCCCTGTATGCAGGGAGGATGCAGGACCAGAGAGCAACGGAGCATGYACACGCTGAGTGAAAAAGGGTGTTTGTGAGGGTGTCTCACAGCAGGTGGGTGTTCATCTGAAGGCACCACAGCAAGCAAATATCAAAGGAAAAGCAGAACTAGAGTAACCATTTGAACTCTCTTCAAGACTCAAAGACGCAGAGGCAGGGGGTATGCCATTCTTTTCACACTAACCCATCAAGGGCGGCTGGGTTTGCAGCAACTGAATGCACGCACTACGGGAGAGGATATTAGACCAGATTTAAGAGTTAAGGCTATAAAGAAGAAAGTTAATCTTTTCCTCCACAGCAAGCTAGGAAAAGAGAGGCCATAAAAGGCTTGAACTACAAGACTGGTGCTGAGCAAGAAGTCCCATGTTTCCCCAGTGGGAAGGGGGAAGCGAGGGAAAGGGAACAAGAGGCGATGTTCCTTGCGGTGCCKTGGTCTCCGAGTGTTTGGAATTGCCTTCGCCGCAAGGTGCTGCCTGTCCAACGATTATTCTAACACTCTCTACTTGTAAAAATTATGCATAATGTGAGGAAACTTTTAAAGTCACTTAATCATGTTATGACAATCTTTTTAATGAAAATTTGTTTTAATATTAATAGAGACTCATATTTTCATGATAATATGGGTACCGGTGGCATTTGGAGCAGCAGTATCTAGCCTGCAGCCACGCTGCTCTGTGCCGTGGCATAAGCTGTTCTTCACAGTACTCAATAACTTTCCCACATATAAATTTATAAAGACTTTTATAAGCTTCAATTACATTTTTAAAAGACATAAAAACCCTCTTCAAAGGGTGCTTAGGTGTCACATTAGTTTAACTTTCAACTGGACTTGATGAGGAAGGATTTTTTTTTTATAGCAATGCAAGCTTAGAAATAGATCTTCATTGCTCTGGAACTTGTTGGGTAACAGTTCAGGAAAGTGAGTCAAGAAATACTTCATATATCTGTTTTTCTCTAACAGAGAAACAAAAAAAAAGCAAATATAAATATACGTTTTTTGAAAAAATAAAATAAAATCAACCAATAGACTACATCTATGCTGGTAAATGAAACAGTACCAAGATAAAGACTTAGGCACTATATTTTAATTATCAAATTATTAGAATTTAATGTTTTGATCCTGGATGTACTTTTGACTTGTGCCAGCCAGTCCTTTCCCAGACAATTACCATGTGGGSGAACATTTCAGAAAGGGAGTGCAGATGAAACTTCCTTGTTATTTTGAAGCTTAGAACATTAATACTTTGGTCATGCCAAACCTTGCTGGTTGCCCTCATGGCTGGAGAATCACCAGTGCAATATAGGTAGCCACAGAGTGATAAACCTTTCTCCTTGTCTGCAAGTAAATATTGTTTGCTTGTGTCTTTGTCTACCCTCCTTGTTCTGCTCTCAAAACCCACTAGCTGCATCTATCTTCAAGATTTTTGGAACTAGAGTCAATCCCTAAAACTCAAGCTCTGAAATATCGTGGAAACATAAAAACACCATTTCAAGGTATTTTGCCAAGTGGCACACAGAATGATGTGCTACTACAGACCAAAAGATAGATACAGAACATGGGAAATGATAGTGGTTTATTGCTACTGCCTGAAACTTCCTCTCTGCCCAGTGTGACCTCCTGCCAGAGTGAGAATGGWCTTGTAAGGATCATCAGGATCAGTAGGTGTGGGAACAGTGTCTAAAGCTTGAGGGCTGTTTGCTCATGATTTTAGCAATTCCCTGTTTTCTGGATTACAGGGACATGATGAACCMTCAGGCTTTCTGGAAAGTAGAATTAGGAACAAGCAAGTTGCAGATATGACAAGTCAGGTACTTCAAGGTCTGGTTGGGCAGCTCAAAATGCTTTCTTCCAGATACATTCTTAAATCTGTGCCCTTAACAGTCTGAACAGATCCAATCACACTACTTTCATCTTTCTACTGAGATTAGAGGAGTGCAAGAAACTGCTCTGTTAGCAAATTCTTCCTATCACCCAGAATAACTTTCTTTTTCTTTCTGTTCAATTTCCRACAGTTTTTCCTAACMTTTGTTGTTGTTGKTGTTGTTGTTGTTGCTGTATTAATCCTAARTTATTCCTTTTCTATACTGAACATTCTTCATATAYATGTAGACAATATATCTAGACAAAATTGACCCATTTGTCCTCTTTCTTCACCCGCATGCTCTGGTCATACTGTAGGTATCGTATTATGGACTTGCATCCTTCATTCCTTTTAGCTCCTTCCGTTCCCTGACCAGTTACTCTACCAGCTGCATCTAAGAGAGTTGTCTCTATGACTGAAGCCTCTCTGAGCCACCACGTTGCCTGCTCTGTTGTCTGCTGATAGTATTCCAGCTTAAAAGTCTACTATATTCACAATTTGTCTTCCTCCCAGAACCCTATCTACTGAGTCAGAATGCTTCCTTAACTCTTAATCTATTGCAGACTTCTACTTTAGTTAGGAGAAACAATAATCACATGCTAAGCCTGCAGGTAACTGATAGTTTTACATTTTTCCCCGTTTAATGGAGATGTGACTTTTTTTTTTTCTCCTCTCCATTTGGGAGGGAAACTTTTCTTCCTTTCTCTAAAACGTAAATTATAAGACAGCTATGAATTATTCACAACTATCTGACAGAGCACTTCAGTATTGCTGCCTATGTACTACTAACCTGAAACAGCAGAAATAGTTCAGATTTGTACTTTAAAAAGACAGTGAAATGTTGAGCAGGGCACTGGGAAGAAAGGAAAGGAAAGGAAAGGAAAGGAAAGGAAAGGAAAGGAAAGGAAAGGAAAGGAAAGGAAAGGAAAGGAAAGGAAAGGAAAGGAAAGGAAAG
>NW_020454106.1:415028-430587 GCF_003342845.1 Nothoprocta perdicaria
GGGAAAGGGAAAGGGAAAGGGAAAGGGAAAGGGAAAGGAGAGGAGAGGAGAGGAGAGGAGAGGAGAGGAGAGGAGAGGAGAGGAGAGGAGAGGAATGATGTGTTGATCATTATTTTTTCCCTATCCTTTACTTTTAGAGACAGAAATTCACAAGTGTTTTTCTTGTGTAATAGGAATGGTGGTAGTGGTGGGCTGAGCAGCATTTCTCCACTGAATCCTTTTAGCTGCTTAGAACCAGCAGGCTGAACAAATCCAACTTTAGGAGGCAGGTGTGGTAACAGAGGTGAGCTGAAATGATGATCAGAAACTGTATGACTGATGGGAAAGACCTGGATGTATCCCAGGATACTATTTTATATATATATATATATATWTTTTTTTTAATTTAGCTGAAGAATTTTGGTTAATTTTTTTTTCTTAAAATATATGTATGTATATTCTCAAAGTTTGCATTAACTTGAAAATATTGTAATGGACATCCAAAAATTTCAGTCTGAAGGGAAAACAACTACCCTGTTTTTAAGATAGCTCTGCCTTTTCATAAAAAAAAAAAAAAGCTCACTCCTAAAAGTGATATACAGTTAGTATTTGCCTGATTCCATAATGATGATGGAATTTAATCTATATAGACTAGAATATAGACTGAAACAAATTGCTTAGGCAAATAGGACAGAGTCAGTCTCAATAAGTCTGAAGACCTGAACTGAACAAATTCACCTCACAGCAAATAAAGGACAAGATGAAAGACTAGGAGGTTCTGACGATGTAGATAAAAAACTCATGGCTTCAACAGAGGTGCAGAAACCTATTTAATAAAAGAAAAAAGTTTTATTTTACTAGATCATGAACTTACTACATCTTTTAGATGTTATGACCGCTCATTATGCGAGTACCAAGCCCATGAAATTGTGAAATGCCAAATTCAATATCTGTAAGAAACTAATACTGACGATATCTAAATTTGTATATAAAATAAGCCAGAGATTCACATGAAGGACAACTGGCATATGTAATTCTTCTAACTGCCCATACAGCTAGGTTCTCCTCTCTGAAAACACAGTGACTACATCCAAATTTCTGTTTTGGAATGGTCTTTGGACTGTCCATCATACCATGAGAGGCAGTTTCAGAGGAGTCTTGGGACTGTGCTCAGATCAGAGCTTTTCTAAATATAAAGCATGGAAAGAGGCAATCACATCAATCAATTTTTCAGTTACTTACAAAAATATAGACATACGATGAATGACAAGGTCCCTCTTACACACACTGCCCCTGGAAGCTTGACTGAGGTTGGCGCTGGCTGCACAAGACATCTCAATGATGGCCGTGGAAGGGAGGAGACAACTTCCTTCATGCCCTGTGACAGAGCCATCAAGATCCTCAAGGACAGCGGAGTGAGGAAAGGGGAAGGACACTTGATAAGGAGCGTTGATGAAAGTCAGCCGTTCGGTGCTCACTGTGAACCCACCTGGAGAACAAGCAGCAATTCAAAATCAGGGACTGACCTCTTCAAATAAAAGGCCCATGGACTTGGGAAAACGAGGTGTTAGCTTCCCTTCATCTGTCCCTTGGATAAACGACTGCTGAGTCAGAAAGAGTTTCAAAAAACTCTTTTCAACTGTCAAGTTTCAAAAAGAGAAAAAAGAAAAAAGAAAAGAAATAAAATGGAGAAATAACTGGTTATAGGAATTGCCATGTTCTGGACAAATCCAGGCATCCTGTTGTGACAAGACTCATTGTTGCAGCCTCCTCTGATCCAATTGCTGTTCTTGGCTCGACTTTGAACTCTTGAGCAACTCCAAATCCTCTTTGCAAACCCCTTTGTCAAAATGTAGAGTCCCCAAAACATTGATCCTTACAATTCCTTTACACTCTGCTTATAAAATAAATTCTTTGGAGGTGAGGGTGATCTACCTATGTGTTCATTATATAACTGTACATATGTACATAATCTGGCACAATAAAACCTTGGGGGAAATGTTTGGCTGGAGGGATCTCTTCACAACTGCAACATGGACAGTAACAGAAAGCTCATCAGGACTAAAGCTCAGGAAGTTTTCAAACAGGTTAATATTTCCAGAAATGTCAGGAAATCACTGCCCTACAAATGATAACAAGTTGACTTTGGCATGAGCTTTCATGGGCTACATTTGATTAGTACTTGACAATCATATTGCCAGTTGTAGCCTCTCTGAGTCAGATTTTACTGTTCCTGCTGTCCTTTGATCTCACCTCCTGAAGTCTTTTTCTCTGTTATGTTATTGTAGGACAGTATACATTTATATATAAATATATTTAACAAGTAATTGCAGTTGGAACGTTCTTCAAAGAGCCTTTGGGCACCTCATCAAAGCTCAAAAGGATCCTTAGTTTACATATGTTATCTTAGGCAAATTTACCTAGGATTTAGGCTGGCCTGAGGGAGGAGCTTGGTGGAATTCTGTGCGGATGTGTCATAGCTATTAAAGAAATCATCTCTCCTGAAATGTTACCCCCCAAAATGAAGAAGCAATAACAATTCACTGTGTTAAACCCCATTCCTAAATCTCACTAAGGCTTTTGAAGCACTCTCCCAACCTCAAAGAACTGAGAAAATGAGATCAGTGCAGCCTCAAAATGAGTGATATGTGACTTCAGCTAAATAATGAAGCTGTTTCAGATGGAGGGTGTCTGGAGAAAACTTGCAACCATACAGAGCACAGCAGCTAAAGGACCTGGTTCAGCCCACCAGCAATATCAGCAAAACAAATATACAGAAGACAGTGATTATGATTAAGGACTAGTTATTACACATAYTGCTGTTACTCCAACTCAAGGATTTTCTCAGTTCATCTGAGCTGCACAACTAGTATGTTGTCTATCTTGAGTATACATATTATCATCTTATGTTTTACCTCCATGGAAATGGGGTATACAAGGCAGCTGTATACCTTGTGTACCTGGGAAATGGAGTAAGTGAAACAGAAAACCTATATTTTCATAACTCACCTATAGCAAGCATAGTGATGGGAATACAGAAACAAAACTGAGGTCAGTACCCACCACTGCTGAAGGCTTTCTCCAGCATTCAGCTGAAATATCTGTCAGCAATTCTTTTTGAAACCATAAAACTTTTACACGTGACTGTGAAGCGGGTGAATGCCAGGAACYTTGGAATCCTGCTAAATTGGTGTAAATCCAACTCACCCTGCCCTTGGTAACAGCCAGAACAGGTCCTGATTGCTGCACAAGTGCTTACATCAAAGTTTCCAAAAGTTGTGTTGGAGACAAACAGCTGGTATCTTTGGGGAGTCTTTAGTCCTGCTGACATACAGGTCCTGTCCTGCAATGAAGAAATGAAGAGTGATTTGAAATGTATCAGTGTTTGGGATTCCAAGCATCATTAATAAGTACAAGATCCATCAGCTTGTATTTAGAGCCTGTAAGATTTAAAGCCACAGTTCTAAGTCAATTTACACTATTTGAAAGACATTGACGTCTGACAAGCAGTATCTGTTTCATTCACCATTTGCAATATGTTATAGATCTAYGATCTTTACAAATGGCAGTAATTGCCTTGTCGTTATATGAAGGGAGAGGAAACTGCACCTTCCCTGAGATAAGTGTATTTGTTCATGGCATAAGACCTTCTGGACAGAGGATGTAGAGAAGTAGAATTGAGACCTATCAGCCTGCAGCAGAAGAGACAGTCAGAGAGAGAAGAGAGTGGACAGACACAGATGAGTCTCAGTAGGGACATAGAGATAGAGACACTTCTTGGGATCCAAATGTGATGGGTATCTTGATGCAGTACTGACACTAAACCTGGAGAAAGAGACACATGTGTAAGATACAGTGAGCAGACTTATGTGCAGCTGCTTCCACTTTATTTTGTCTCATCTAGCAAGCTTGAGTTTTCTCTATTTTAAAAAGATAGTAATTCCAAATTACGTTCTAAGGAAGATCTGGCTCTTGAGATTCAAAGTTCTGTTCTATGGTTGGGGTGGCATTTGAGCTAGACTCCTTTCAAGACTGTGTTTTATTTCATGGTCCAATCAAGAATAACAAAAAATAATAATCATTTGGAGACAGGAGAAAGGATAACATGAGAAAAAGAAGAGCAGAACTCACAGTCATCTGGAAACTAGGTGGTGATCCTAGGCCATGACACAGGGATTTTATACACCCCCCTCTGACTCTGCAAATTTATAGACAGAATGGGAAGAAGGATAAGCTAGTGGGTAATCTGGAGTAGAAAGAATGGACAGGAATGCACCTCATGAGGCTGTTTCTGAGGCTTGTAAACACTTTTGCAGGACAACTCTCTAAGTCCATAGAAGACAACTAAGAAATCCAACCTCATGTAAGACATTAAAATGTAGACTGAAAGTTTAGCCCTTTAAAGTGACATCCTTAATCTTGTTAAGAATCAGCAGCTCCACTGTGACCTTTGCTATCCTCAGGACAAGGCATCTGAGGTGACAATCCGTGGGTTAGCTTCTTCCAAGTGAAGCAGAAATCCCAGCCCCCAAATCACTTCTCAAGACATTGCTCTTAAAAATACTTATGTTTGCTCTTTCTTTCTTTCTTTCTTTCTTTCTTTCTTTCTTTCTTTCTTTCTTTCTTTCTTTCTTTCTTTCTTTCTTTCTTTCTTTCTTTCTTTCTTTCTNCTTTCTTTCTTTCTTTCTTTCTTTCTTTCTTTCTTTCTTTCTTTCTTTCTTTCTTTCTTTCTTTCTTTCTTTCTTTCTTTCTTTCTTTCTTTCTTCGATCCATCCATCCATCCATCCATCCATCCATCCATCACCATTTCTGTCAGGAAAATTACTTTAGGAAGTCTTTCCTTTGACTTCTGTGGGCACTGTAGATAGCCATGACACTGATATGCTAATTGATCAAAGTCTATTTTTTTCAATGCCTTGATATTTCTAGAAACCAATCATGTTTTAAAACACCACTTTCAAAAACTGGAAGGGCTAGAAGAGTGGAATATCCAGTGTTCCTGTTTAAATTAATGTCATAAAGTTTTAATTGATATTAAAGAGGCATCATTATTAAAGGCAGAATTACATAAATTAAGATGTAAATTATGACAAGGAGGCTCTTATCATGAGATAATCAAAGATAATCACCCCCCTGGGGTGCTGCAAGAAACAAGGCACAGCTGAGCGCCTCTAAATCTCTTAACAAGTACAACATTGAAGTTCTTCTATGGCTCAAAAGCAAAAACAAAGATATCCACCCTTTCCTGTCTGAGGGAAATTTGTTGTGGTTTTGAGCCACTGTAAGACTGCACAGTTGAGAGCAGGATTTTGTCTGAGCTAAATATTCTAGGTAGTTCAACCTGCTACAGAGATTTCTTTCTGCGAGCGTCTAAAGGAAACTCATCTAAACCTCTTTCTCAGCCAGTCATAGGGGAAATGAATTTCACAAACAGGAAGAGAAAACTAAAGCAGGACCAAAAAAAAAAAAAAAACAAAAAAAAACCAGCAAACAAACAACAACAACAAAAACTCAAACCCATGAATAAGCAGCTGTGGCCATCTGTTACTAAAACCCTGTTGTTATCAATGTTATTAATCTGTTAACAACATAGACATAGTAGCACCCAGAGGCTGCATAAAGAAATAAAGAAGATCAGGTTTACTGCATTAATAAAAAGATTGAAGTTAGGTGGCATTTTTTATTCTAAAGCAGGTATATAGTACTCTGTGTTCAGTGCAGATCAATATTTGCAGGAGAGATCAGAGGGAACCAAAATACGAACTAAATCCTTTGTTTCCCCTCATTATTCTCGGATCACTAAACTAAATATCTCAGTTGCATTTTTTTAAAARAGATTGGGATTTTACTGTAAAAGATTTATAGGAATGGCTTTTGGAACAGGCTGGTCTCCCCCAGATCATGTTTTTTCTCAAAAATTCAATTTCTGTGAAATTCCATTGTTTCTCTGAGACCATGATAATCTTGGAAAAATCACAGATAAGGAATCAAATTAACACTTTTCTTGATCAAATTCTTCATATCAGGATGATGTTCCATGCATCTTCGATCATGCAGAGTCCAGCTGATCAAACGTCATTTCTCTTCTGCTGCTGCCAGAAGGAAACAACAGAATTTCTGGTTCTAGCAGTCTAGGAGGAGCACTGATGCTCCACATCCCTCAGCTTTATCATCAAGTCCATGTCCCCTTGCAAGGGCTGCTTGTTTCTTCCTAAATGTGGGCTAAGTGAACAGATCAAATCCTCATCATTTTTCCAGCTCTAAGTTCTTACCACTCATTACATAACATCTATTTAAACAGCAAGTTTCACAGAAGGTGTCGCAGAGCAGGAGCTTTTCCTGAAGTTTCCTCTTTCTTTTCCAAAATCCCTGTTTGAAGAGCTGTGGTGCTTTTCAAGAGACCCTGAAATGATTCCCRGAGTATTTACCTTTTGCCCAAAGTGTCCGATTAAAAAGCTGTTAGCTACAGAAGTGTTTCCCAGGCTTTCTATGATGTCAATGCCGAAGTCTTTGCAAGCAAAAATCTGGAAACTCTGGAGTTCAAGGTTGCKGCTGCTAAAAATCTATTTAAAAGCACAATAAAGGAAGGAAAATAAAATCTCTCATTTATGTCTGTTGTTTYCTCATTGTACAATAAAAAGAAGGGTGTAAAAACACACAGTAATGTAGAACATGTATTTATTACTTGAAAATCCCCTCCTAATTCCTTATTTCTGCTTTCAATTAATCATAGAAACCCTTTTATATTCTGAAAACTTATTTTCATGTGGAAAGGAATAAGGTATGAAAAAAAGGACGATCTCATGATCAGTAACAAGTAGGCTCAAAAATGCTTTAAATATTGTGATTTCATTATTGGAAACAATACTAAGGCAAAAGGAATTAAAGTTTAGAGCAGGAAGATGCTTTGACTACATTCAGAAATATTAATTAAGTCATCTAATTGCAAGAATACTCTTCTTAGTATTCTTCTAGTTAGTCAATTGAGCATATAATAAAATTACAATTTAGTTAAAGTCAACAAAAGTACAACATGATTATTTTTTTCATTTTCATACAAATAAGCTTTTTGAGACAGAGAACATGCCAGCTAACCCTCCAAAAAAATGGACATCTTCAAAGGAAAGGCTATCGGATTAGAGTCTAGAAAACATGATTTACAGAGAAGCATAAATATTTTTTGCTCATCAAACAGAAGGTTAAGAGGAGACTTGATTGCAAGGTAAGATAAGTAAAATTAACCTATACTGGAAGAAAATATCAGGTAATAAAGAGGTTATTAGCAGCTAGAGGAATWGTGAAGCTCACCAATTTCAAATTAAAAATGGCAAATTTTCAACCAGGGGAAAAATTCCCACAGAAACTGCTAACCCCATGAAGATAAGCTCTCCACCATCTGCAGTCTACAAGTAGCTCAGATCCACAGGGAGGACTTCTGGCTGTATTATGCCAGGAGACAATTTCACTAGAACATTATGGAGGTTATTTTGGTTATTTTTGAAAGTAAGTCTGATTCTGCACAGTAGCAGTAAGGAGAACTTGCATGAACAAATGTTCTTCTGCCTTTATCACTAAAACAGAAACCTCTAGCTGAGGAACAAACTGGTACTGATTTTATTGCAACTGCGGCCTCTCCGCTGCCTAAAAGATGAAGACTCTTTAGAGAGGACACAGGCTCAAAGATTAAACAGTATTTTCTGAGCGTCATATCAAAACAGTGAGAATGAACATACCTGTGCTCCGCCTTGATTGCTCCAAGCCGTGAAGCTGTGCATCTGCACAGGGCCGCCCAGGTTTGCTGGCAAATATTCTGGATATACCAATAAACCACTCCTATATAGCAGAGAAATCAAAGGAGAATGTTTCTCTAAAGTACCAAATTTTGGCATCRTCATGTAGGGCCAAATTTTCTTCTTCATCCTCCCAATATCTAAAATCCTAAATCTGCAACAACTCCCATTGCAAGGCATTACTATTGGCTTGAAAACAAAAGACTGGGGTATACAAGTATTCATTGTGGGCATCCAATAATACCTGCATCCTGATAATACCTGATCCTYTTTGTGCATTTTCAGAATTAGCCATGCCAGGGCTAACACTCACCACGTGGGGTCACAGGCAGGCACATRCTGCAAGATGTTCACAGCACTTTCATGAGACTCTAACCACTATTTAGCTAAGCAATRGGTGGATCTGGATGGGTAAATCCCTTACAGTCCATAGATTCAGCCAGTTTGCACGCCAGATGTTCCTGGATGAAGGGTTTGCTTTGACCTCCTCCAGAGATATAAAATCCAGATTTTAATTCAGAATTTCTCAAAATTAAAAGTGACTATACCCGCTGACTTTTAACGTGATGTCACTTCTTTCGGTGATTCTATTTTAGGGAAGCATATGCAAAGGCTCTGGTAAATACTTTTGGATACTACAAGAACAACAGTTATATATAATATCTGATATTCATATAACATCCTTTATCCTGTTTGATAGAAAAATGCTTAGACTCCATTTCAGTCAGCTTAATCAGCTGAACTCTAAAATCTGCATAGTTGTGTTGCTATTATAGCAAACATATGGAGATAAGAAATACCGTTTCAGGTCCTGTAACCCTGCATCATGTTTCTAATGGCAGCCTGTGATAGATATTATCAGAGAAGCCTAAGAAAGAAATTGTGTATCATCTGTTCTCTTGCATCCTTCCCTCTTCTGCTCAAAACCCCTGCAATACCTGAAAATGAGCTTTCAGTCCAACACAAGAGCACAAACCTAAGTGCGCTGCTGTTAAATAGTTGACTAAAAATCATTCAAATACTGCAGCTTAACCTACATGAGGGTCATTTTACTCCCTATTTAAATAAGGGTCTAAACTGGAACTGTTCATAGCAGCACAAGGGAATGATGCAAGTTAATGAACTGGGCTTGTGAATGAAAACAACAACAACAAAAAAAAAGGTTGAATTAAAGCTAAAAATGCAATTCTGCTCTGAATTCCTCTTAACAAGGAGGACAACCCCCAGAAGAAAACAAAATTGGGTGAAAACAAAGAAAAAAGAGGAAAAAAAAGAAAAGAAATGAGAGAGATTAGAGAGAATGCTGCTATGTGTAGGACTAGCATAGATACTCGAGTACCTTGTGCAGGAATGAGCTACATTCTYACTAAAGGAGAGCAGAGGTATCCAGGATGATCCCTCGGGGTCAAGATGAAACAGATACCCATACCCAGCAGCRCACACCACATTCCCCTGCGGAGAAGCATATGCAGCTGTTAGAAAAATATATCCTGGGTTTCTGGAAATTAAAGCCTGTGTGGCTGGCAGCAGCTGGTAGTTTGTTTACTGTGTCCAAAATCCCTCATGTTTACACCTTGTCCTTAGGTCAATCTCACAAAATCCCACTCTCAAGCCAGGTAATAAGGTAATAGAGATTGATCACATAATAACAACATGTCACAGCAAAAGGGGATTTCTACAAGAACCAGGTAAGGAAAGAGAAAAAAGGAAAAAAAAAAAAAAAAGGAATGAGGAAAATTTCTTGCCTTTTGTAAAATCCTTTCTAACTAGAAAGGTGATGCCATGAAAGAGAGGTAAATCATAAGCATTCGGTTTCTTGATCTATTTTTCAATATGAAATTTCAACCTGAATTTTAATTTGAAATTTCAGTGTTTTCCTTTGTCTCCCCAAAGAAATACAGCAAGTTGGAAAGAACATTGGTGATAAAAAAAMAAGACACCTAAAAGTCAAAACAAAGCAGAGAGCTACATCTTCAGGATATATCAATACCTGGAAGTGAAAATGAARTTAATCTGTGATAAATTATAGGTTTTGTCTTCTTTTTAGCAGGACAAGTGAATAACTGTGGGAAGATGTGCTTTAGGTTACTACCGCTCAATTTCTTGTGATGCAGAAATTCCCAAGTTGCATTTTTTTGCCTTCTTTGTGCTTTTGCGTAGTTGTAAGAGGTGAAACAGAAGTGATCACAATGTAAGTCTTGCCTTGAAATGAGCAGTTTAATGCATACAGAGTCAAAAGCAAGTGACTCGTGCATGGGGGTGAACAGTGGTAAAGGAGCTCTTCTMCTTTAGAGCAAAAACCTGCTCTTATTCCCGTTCGGACTGAAGCCAAAAGTAGTTCTTTTGGGATGGTGTCCATCACAGGGATGCTTTCATGTACACATCTGGCTATGATCCCCCTTAATTATCCTAAGCGTCTAGGATAATAGACGCCTAGGATAGATAGCAAATTTGATGTTGAAGATACAAATAGATTTGATGTTGAAGATGCAAATAGATAACAAATGTGATGTTGAAGCCCAGACTGGTAAAGCTAGGCTTGCTGTGCAGGAGAAGGTAAGGCATAGGCATGTCCAGAGGGCAGTTCATCCGATCTACCCGTAGATAAGATGGATTGCTCTCTRGAGATATCTATCTCTCTAAGGAGAGCATAAGATGAGCTTTCCTGTGACTGTAAGGAGAGCTTGTTTGGTGAGATCAGGACTGACACCCACCAACTACCATCTCATAGGTCACCGGACAGTGTTAAAACAGTAATGGCTTTTTGGTCCCTGATGACCCAAATCAAAGTGAAACTTTGTGACCTGGAGGTGAAAGCCTCCGTATTCCAATTACTTTCTCCTGACCCATCCAAGTGAGTTCCCTGCAGTCATGATCTCTGACATCTGTCAAGCAACAAAGAGATATCAATAACCAAAGCACAGCTCTCTCTATCCCCTGGTAAAGCTGCTGTCTAAAAAAAAAAAAAAAAAAAAAAAGGAAAAAAAAAAATGTCCAGCCCCTGAGCCTTTTCCTTTAATAGAATACTTCTGCAGTCGAGTCACATTATTTCCAGGATCTTTTTACTTGTGACTCCAATTGTGCATTCTACAGATGATTCATAAGGAAAAACTGCATATTTATTCAGCCAGATAGTGGCTGGAGGGCAGGGGTTTTAGGCAAGCAGGGAATTTTGCGTGGAAATCAATTCTTTGTGGAAGTCAGTATATTACGAATGCCCATGCAACCAAAATTCCAGAGAGAAATTACCTCCCCAAGCATGCCAGATACCTGGAGGTATGCATTGCAAGTCAGTATAATAAAGTGGCTAACATTTTAAGTGTCTCTCAACTGCACAACAAGGCTAACGTAAGTATTTCACGAATTTCTTTAGATGACCAGAGTTCACAGTGCTGACCTTTAAGGTGACATTAAAGCTCCCTTTCTCCCCACWGTGGACAGCATGCCCCAACTTCAGAACCCGCTCGGATACTGGGAGTTTTCCTAACAGGTCAATCTTAGCATGCACTCACTTTGCAGAAGATTTTAGAAAAGATCATGTTGGGAATTAAATGATGAGGAAAAAATGGATATTAAACAGATGTACATTGTCCTCATTGGAGCTGAGTGAAAGCTATGTCCCAATATTCTCATACTTTAGGAGATCCTTGGTTTTTAAGGAAAGTTTCAAGGATAGTCACCAATGCAAATTTAGGCTCCAAAGTAACTGGAGCAGTTGTGTTAATGTTATTAGTGTTATTATTTATTAATGACAAGCTTAATTGAGAATAGAAGATGTAACACCATTTAACACAGGTCGCAGTCTATTTTAGCTGTAATCCTTGTCTTAAGAACTCTTAGGAAACAGGAAAAGAGGCAATCAGGCAATGGAAATATGAGTCTTTCCCATTACATTCTTTGAACATCCCCATTCAGTTTTAGATTTTACCAAACCAAACTACWTCTTTTAAACCACTGTGATCAGAATAAAAAGGTACCCCAACTGTAGAATTTCATGGTGCCAGCACTGGACCAGCATTATTTTCATTTACTGAATTATTATCATACTAAAGAAGAGTCCGGACAACACAACTAAGAACAAATCCAGCACTTTGCTTTAGAAATGCTGTGGGTCTTTCTTCTAATATCCATGTTCTACCATGTCTTCTGCTAAACATCACTTGGTATTATAGGACAGCACAGCTAATAACAATAATATGAAGTTACACAGATAATAATAATAAGTTGGGTAACTCCTTTAGAGCCAAATCTGCTGCTGCTGCAACACCTTGAGTAGCTTCCTGCAAGAGGCTGCTGATGATGAGGTTTATCTTCAACCCTTCAAGGGCCATGTGCTACTCTAGKTAGAGTAACACATCTTTGGAAAACTGACCATCATCACTTCACCCATACAAGTTATTGCAACAACCCTTTTGAAAAGCTGAGCCACGGGCGATTTAGCAGACAGCTTCAGGGTAAGTCAGTACACAATACAACAAAGTTCTGTGTTTAGTAGAGCTGAAACTCATGCAATTCTGCCTAGCTGTTGCATTTTTTAACCATATTTGGTGGTCTTAAAAATGATAAATAGGTCCTCTGAGGAGTTACAGAAAAGTCATCTCCTTCTTTCTAAGTGCTGTCTTCAGAGTAACATGGGAAATGTGTAGGTCTCTTTTCTAACCTTCAAATTTAACTGCATTTTTTCCCTCATGGAATAGAAGTCCAGGCGGCAACTAGGTCTTTACATACACTTAGTAATTGCTTTGACTTCTGTGAGGTAGCAATAGAGCAGGTAAGGATTTTTTTTTTTTAGGAAATGTGCATTTCTCATATCTGAAAGTTGTTGAAAGGTCTATTTCAGTGAATTTCCAGACTTGAAATAGTTCGGAAGGAAAATATTTTCAAATCACTGATAATTATATTTTTTCTATTAAATATTTAAAAGTGACTCTCTATTCTGAAATGTTAGTTAATTTGCCTATAAATATTATTTATTTTGTATTGTGTGTTTCTTTTACTATCCCATCAAAAATAGCTTTTAACAGCATAGTCAAGAAGCAAATGTGCATATAAGCTCTGAAAGAAATGAAAGTCTGTATCTTTCTGATATCTCTTCTTAGAAAGGTGTTTTATAGTTGAATTACTTACCTCTATGTGGTTGGCAGGAGCCCTGATGTATATCCCTGCTGGTGACAATGCTTCAATGCTGGATAAACCATCTGTTCCAGAAAGGCCAAGCAGTATATTGTTACTAACTCTGTTCCCCTTTTCCAGTCTCTCTCCTAAAAATAAAATCAAAAAAAATATACATACATACATATATATATATAGAGAGAGAGAGAATTGGAAACCTCCTATTACGCAAATTATTGCACAATTTTCCAGGTTTTACCCTATTCACTGTGCTGGCTTGGTCCACCYGAGAAATGCTTTTGTTTCACTGTCCCTATGTATGCCAATGTTTGAAATGGACTCAGGAAACTGTTTAACACAGTTAGTTTAACAGTCAGTATAAATAAATACTATATATTGTATAGAGGCTCAATAGAGACCATGATTCTGCAATTCAATACGCATAAGGCTGTCTATCAGGTCTTATATATAAAGCATATAGCAGACTCGCTCTATACCAGGTTTATAAAGAAACTGAATAAAGAAATTATTAGAAAACATATTTTCCAGATGGGAAAGAAAAAAAAAAAAAAAAAGAGAGAGACTGAGTTTGAGGAAGTGGCTTTGCTATGGATATTTTGGCAATGGCGCAATTTAAAGATCTTATCCCCTGTGTCTCCCTCTATTGCCCCACTTATGAGTAAGAAGAATCCCAAACAGAATTTGAAACACCCAGAGCAGCTCTGCACCAAGGTGTTTCCCCACATACAACATAAGCAATGAAGCACGAGAAGAAAAAAGAAACATCAGCTGACCAAGGGATCATAATTCATTCATGGGGTCCCACAGATCTAATTACAGTAAAGAATAGAAAATAAAAAAAAAAAAAAGGAAAAGAAAAGAAAAGAAAAAGAGAGAACAGTAAGAAGTGGGTAAAAATGGCCCTAAGGAAATGGCTGACAAAAACTGGCAAGCCCTTGGTGGAAGAGAAGTCCAAACAAGGGACAAGCTCCAGTCAGCCATCACGTAYATCCCCACTCTGGCATAAAAAGGAGGCCATGCCTGTTTGGCCCCTACCTGTTACAAATAAAGTATATTTAACTACTCCTATTGAACATAAATGATTAAATTCCACTACAAAAGCTCCAGTTGTATCCCATGCACAGATCCCATTACTAGCACCATTACTTTGGGTCTGCAGAGTAATTGCTTTTACTCTTTTCCACAATATTTTCAGACTTTCTCCATTTTTGGAACAAAATACATTAATGAAATATTTCCTTTCTAGACTGTATTTACTACAAACAATGCAACTATCAGAGCATAATCAGAGTCCTAAAGAAGTCTTTTCTACAGTCATATAGGTTTAAGAGGAGGCAGAAAAAGTCTTGGCCTCCAAGATGAGATGTAGTGTGTGAATTAATTTCAAGCCTAGAGCAACTTYTTATGACTGTCTTGCAAACCCCCTGAAAATGAGGGTTTTAGATGAAATCACTGAGAGAGTCTAACTCTGGAGACACAAACAGCCAGCTATAATACATATGCCTTCACAGGTAACAAAATGATATATAAATTCATCTATCAGGACCTCTGGAGCTGATGACAGTGAAGCTATTAAAGACATCTTGGGGATAAGGTGTATTCAGGCTGAAACCTCTGAGGAAACGTTCAGTTCAGCCCACAGTCCTTTAAGTCAGACACGTGTACTAGCATGAACGTGCAAATGCATCCTCAGGATGGAGATCTTGTTCTGCTTCCTCATTGTCACGAGGGCCCTATGTCTCACCTTGGGCAAGAGGTTGCATCTCTCTGGGCCACCTCTCTTCATCTGCAAGATGTGTACAGTCACTCTCCTTTTATAGGTTCCCCCTCTGTTTAAATTGCAATCTATCACATCTCATTATGTTTCTATGCAGGGCCTAGCATAGAGCCTCTCTGTGCGAGTTGCACTGCAGGATCAGGGCTGAAGGTCTTTCTTTTTCTTCTTTAATTTTAAAATCGGTCATTTTCATTCCATCTCTGATAGAAAACAAAAATCTAGAAATATTTTTAAGTATTCAGGCGATGTAAGATCCCAGCAAGTCAGTCTCCTGATGGTTAGTTAGGAGAGATATTTGTTGTTTAACATTTTTGTTGCTCCAAGCTCCAATTTATTTAAGTGCTAAATCCTCTGCTTAACTTTTAACATATGCTTTCACTCCATTATCGGCAATGCCAAATGACTAAAGTTAAAGGTAAGTATGTTCTTAAATGCCTCACTGAATTGGAGTCTTAAACATTACTTAATGGTGTTCTTCTGAAGACAGATAAATCAATTCCCTAAAAATAAAAAGGGAAGTAAATCAAGTAAGGGCTGACCAGAAGACACAAATAGTGTAAGGACAAATGGAGACAGATACTAAGTGTTGCATGAGGAAACCTGGGAGCTTTACACCAGATTAACTAATTCTAGAAAATGTGGAATGATGGATTTAATCCATCAGGATGCACCTACTGTTTTTTCCCTCCACAGAGACATTTTCACACAAACAGCAATCAGAATAATTTGCTATTTTCCTGCTTCGCTTACCCAGAAGAATCCCATGGCCTGAAATGTCAGAGAAAATATTACAGTCCACTGTAAGGTTCGATACCCCAGTCAGACGGAGTCCTTGGCCAAAGGAGTCCAAAATGCAGGAGCCACGTATGTAGGAGTCTGG
>NW_020454106.1:430737-460993 GCF_003342845.1 Nothoprocta perdicaria
AAAAAAGTCTGGAAAAAAAAAAAAAAAAAAAAAAAAAAAAAAAAAAAAAAAGTGATTTTGAAATTTAGGGCAATTTCACATTAGTTCTGCACACTCTGATGCTATGCAATTAATCTGTTCTGTTTCCATGAGACTGCTTGGTTCCAGCTGCTGATTCTTACTCAGTTTTGCAAATCTTTGCCAATAGCTGGGCATTGGCAAAGATGTGGGTTAATSAGAGGAAATAAAACCATCCAATATCCTTAAAACACTACTCTAGCCTACCTAACCCTCCCCAGTTAGCAACATCACTTAGAGTCCTCCCTGTCACTTCCACAGAGGTGAGTTTTACACTTACTAATGACAAAGACAGAACAAGCCAATGAGTTCTTTAACTTTCAGGTGACAGGATTAAATTTTGGCATATGTTGCCAAATAGCCCTGAGCCAGCTCTGAGCTCTCTCGCAATATTTTAGTACTTCACTTCCAGACCTTGAAGTTACAGACTAACTCAATAAGTGTGGCATAAAAATGAAATATTACGTTAGGAAGAAGACAGAGAGAGATATAGAGGAACTTAGGAGGGTTAAAGCACTTCTTCAAGTTTCACTTGGATTTAGACTCCAGTGACAATTTCTCATATTTAACCACTCAATTTTTCATTGGTGCCCTGAACACCAAGCCAAGCAGGCTGTCAAGAAGGTCTGCACCAGCTTTGGGCTGGAGAAGGAGGACATGTGGGATCATCTGGCCCCATCTCCAGCACTGTCTCACCTGCCATCTGCGTGTTGCCAGTGATGGTCAGCGCACTGTGGTGCTGCTGAAACGCTTGGCCCATGTGCCGAAACTGAACCCCTTCCACCCAGACGTGGCTGTCCTCTCCTTGGAAGGCCTCCACAATGACCATGGCTCCCAGGTCCCGAGATCCCAGCTTCCGCTCGCTCCTCTGGTACAGACACCTGGAGCCATCTGCAATGCAACCCGGAGAGATCCATCACTGTTACTTGTCCCTAAAAAGCATTATATATGTAAAGGTCCCCAAATCATGTCACAAGAGCCACCACACTGACCTGGTTYTTGTCATCCAGTACCACTCTTTCCAGTAGCAATCATAAACTCATGCCTAAAGACACATAGCCACAGGTAACTGTATTTGATACTCCCTCTAAGTATCCTCACAGTTTCTTTCCTAAAAGTCAGCTGGACTTTTTTAGAGCAACATATATTAAAATCAGCAGGAAGCCATGGTAGTTTCATGCTTTGGGAAGCTGCTTGTGTTCAATTTTAAATAGACCAATGCATGGGTAAGATGGATTTGACATTGATTTACCTTGGGTGAGGTTCTTGAAAAGATGATTGGGCATGGATTTACTGAACTAAGCTGAAATGAGAACACTTGGAAAATACCCTACAAATTCTAGCTTTTCCTACTGCCACTGTAGATGGGTAAGAAACCATTACTACTCATAATTTGAAGACAGAAAGAGTAAATCACAGGGCTGTGGAAGGAGCTGACACTCCTGAAAAGTGCCCTCCCATGGGTCAGTGCTGATGATATTTCGGCATAAGGAGATTCAAACTAAAAACATGTAGCTTTGGCCTGTTCTTCGGATATACTGAAAGAAATTTAAGTTCTAATATTGGCTATTAGTCTTAATAACACTCAGTTTTCTTTTAAAGAAAGTAAATTAACAAAAATACTGCTCACTCATCATTTGATGACTTCTCTGTGAAATCCTCTTATATTTTAATGCAAATAAAAACCTTTGTTCATCTCAATGACTATATTTATGAGTTCCACACAGAATGGTCTATAAATTCACAGGTAATATAAGCATCTGGTTACTAGATATCAGATGAAGACTTGCATCACACCATAAAGCCCAAGGCTTTTTATTTTTAAAGGCAACCATAATATCTGGGTAGCCAGAAAGCCTAATGCTCCTCCAATTATAATCACTGCATCTCATTCCACTTCCTCATCAGCTGGTGTAAATCAGGAACCTCTCTACCAAACTTGATGGTGGAAGGTTAAATACAAAATCAAAGAAGAACTGAGAAGTCTTATTTTTTCACCAATACTACTGAATATTATAAAGAAGCCATCACCAGGTATTGTTTGTAGGGATCCCTAAACACTAAACAACATCTCAATAGTTTACACTCAAGAGTACAAAAAGCATCAGGCTGTTTTGTTTTTCTTTCTTCTTAAAGTGACTAGATAGTAAACACAATTAAAAATTTAATATAATATGTACACTGAAAAATATTTTCAGAAGATACTTTCTTTTCTACACCCTTAGGCTCAAGCAAAACTAAAGGGTCTGTCCCAAGATGGCTTGAAACAACAATGAGAAAATAGTACAACTGAGATATTACAAGGAAATTCAGCTCGGCTCCTGAGATTTCATACTTCAATGTCAAACAATGTCTGAAAAGATAAATTAGCTTTCCTGGTGCCATTACGTTTCCAAGTTATAGTATTAAGAAATATTTCTAATACACAGTGCTATTATAATGTGATTTTAATAGAGTAATAATATTGTTATTCATTTGCTTCTCAGTCCATTTCTGTCAGAAAAGAGATGTTCCTCACCTCCTGAAACACCTGCTTTCACACACCATCCGAGGTGGGACATCCTCTCCCTCGTGACGTTTCCTTGCACCACAACTCTTCTGCTAATCAGTGCCACGACAGCGCTCAAAGGCACGATTTGGCCATTCACCCATTCCTCTCTAACACTGTGAAAATACCTAGGAAAGGACACAAAAATAAATAAATTTCAAAAGGGGCAAAAAAGTATCTGCACCTGACAGAGGACAGGRCCTCTCAGCTATGACCTCAACCACATGAATTCAGAGCTACTTCCCAAATGATCCATGATATTTCGGGTGAACTTGCAGGGGGTCTGAGYATCTCTGCTAGCTGTGAGCATTCAAGCTGTCTGGGAATGGGAAGGGACGGGGTGAGAAGTTTTCCAATTAGTTCAGCATGAGCAGTTCCAGCACAAAGCTTCAATTTGTCTGTTTTCCCAGGGAGCCCAAAACTCACATCTGGTTCTCAGAATATCCCGGCAGGTTACACAAATCTTCTGACAAACACGGACAAGTTCTGAGTGAACCTAGGGCACTTTGTGTGCTTTTAGTCTCTGAGTTTTAGATAGTTGTGTCCCAGAGTCAGGCCTCTTTTTATTTTCTACGGTAGCATACCCAACATATCTGTGTTTGTGAGCTAGGTATATTTRTCCCTGGCTTCAGTTTGTTTTCATCTTTTTGCATCACCAGTTCACAAAACTTTCTCATGTTATGTATGCTTTAACCATAATATTTCAATATTTGAATTTCCTTTATCTTCCCACAACATATTTCATTAAAAAAGTCAATATTTTCTTCCTCAAGCAAATATATATATATATATATATATTTATATATATATATATATTTCCATCTAAAAATGATAGTAGTGTTCTTCATCAGCGTTGTAGTTAGGTCTCCTTCTCTCCAGACTTCCCAAATATTGCAATACTGGGGCTCCTGGTTATGGTAATAAGAAGTGTAGTTTGACCACGATCTTAATGTATGGGAGATAATGAGCACATAAATCAAATTGCTGCTCCCTGGAAGCAGGGAAGCAATTTTTTCAAGTTGAAGTAATTGTTTTGTTAAACAACCTCAAAAACTAAATCAAGAATGGAAGAACTTTTTTTTTCTTTACAGAAATTAGATGGTTTTTGTGAAGAAAAAAAAAAAAAGCAGTGATTAGTCAAGAAAGTAGACATGCAGGAAAATTGTTAATCAACTATGTGCTASAGTCATCAGACTCGACATTGTTGTTTTCTGCTTGAAAGGATTCCAAGTTTAGGGTTAGGATATGGGATTTCAACATAGCGAGAGGCATTCAGGACTGAATATCCCCTAGTTTTAGGAGAAGAAAGGAAASCAAATGTCTGTGAGCATCTTTGTTAAAGGAATTAATTTAGTCATTTCTTCCCATAGGGACCTGTAAATCCCAACCTCCACCCAAAAAGTCCAACCAGTTTGCCTCTTCCTGCAGAAATCCCCCTGGTCCCTGGAATGGTACCTGAGCGGTGACGTGAGGTAGAGCTCAGTGTTGTTCACAGACTCAATCATGGCCATTTCCTCTTGCTGTGGTTCATCACCAATGCCCGTCCTACCAACAATGATTTCATCACCAGGTTGCCAGTCAACTGGTTCCTGTAGCACTAATCGAGTGTCATTAATATGAGCTGATGATTTCAAATATGTGAAAGCTACTTTTGGCATCCAGCCTAAAAAAAAAAAAAAAAAGAAAAAGAAAAATAGGGATTCATTTTTGAAAATCTAAAATCTTGGCTTAGATGGCCTACTTGTCCGTGCAACCCAGCCAACGCACTGCAAAGTCAAAAACAGGACTAATATGGTTAGTGGGTTAGTGTGAGACCTGCTTTCAAACAATTGACTAGAAAAGAATACATATATACGGATATACATATATATATTTATAAAACTTTAAATGAATACAGAGATAATTCAGGACAATGAGGATGGAAACAGGATTCTACAGATGCTTGGAAGGCTCTATCAACTTGTTTCTAGAGCAGAGTATACAGAAACCTGTATGGCAAAAGCCCCTTCCATGGGTGGGGTTTCTCAAGGAATCTCCTCTGGGAGAGTAAATCTGAAAGTCCCTAGGAAATGTATGATAATACCTAAAAAAAAGTGATTAGATTGCTTTTCAAATAAAAGACTTGTTGAAAAGTGATTTCTCAGCTCTGAAGAGAATTTTGTGGCTGTTATAAAATCTTAAAAAATGTTCAATATATTATTTTTAAAAATCAATTGTGAGATGATTTAAAAAATCTTGCAAATTTTTCTTTTTTTATCTGTAGTCCTTCATTTTAAAATTAATGCAAGAAGAAATAGCAAGAATCAACTTTCTTTTTTTCTATTTTATTTTTTAATAAAGTGAATGTTTCATTTGAAAATATTTCAGTTCAGAGTTTTGCTTCCAAAAGGTGAAATAGCATTATATATAGTTTCAAGTATTGTAAATTTGGAGAGTTTTTCCAGAAAAAAAAGAATGAATCTCAGAAGCCACTTCTGCAAAAATATTCTTAAGGACTTAGTGTGGCTATTTCTGATAGATCTGAATATACATTTTCAGCTGTAACTGGAAACACGATACAGAGTCCCAAATCCTCTTCAATGTACACACCACCAAGTCTGCATGCAGTAAGTCCCAGCAAGGAAGCATCTTGCTATTTCACTCTCCTTTGCATAAAAAAAGTTTATTTTAGGTCTGTACATTTCCTTTTTCTTAACAGGTTTTGGAACAAATTGGTCAACAGAAATCCAACCCTCTGAGCCCATCAAGGGAGAGCATGTGCCTTATACACTCTCCTTTAGAATATTTTTTTCTTTCACTCCTTTGCAATAGATCATAATTTACCTTTAGCCCACAGCAAGTTACTGTCCTCCCCGGCTGTACTATAGAAAAGTAATAATACCCGAATTCACTAAAGGTAGAGGTTGTAACCAATCAATCATTTTCAAATTATTTTAAGCAAGCTTCTCTCCTCATCTTCTGTTTTGTTTTCTGGGTGCTTACATCCCAGTGTCCAACTTCTTCCCTCCCTAACACAGGAATAAAAAAGAAGTAGCACCTACTAGTCATGAATTCCCATGAGAATGAAAAAAAAAAAAAAAAAAAAAAAAGGAAGAAACTAACCTTGTTACATTGCCAGAAGTTTTTATTTGTTTATTTATTTATTTATTTATTTACTTTTCCTGGAATATTCCTGCATATCAATGTACCAAGAACATGGGAGGAATGGATTCTTAGGACCTTGGCTAACTTTTTGTCAGCACCCAGTAACTTTAGTGGCACAGAGGCAATGCAAGTTTCCAAAAACCAATTTTGCACTCTGTGTACAAAGGGCTGACTCTTCTGATTCTCCCTCTTCAACGACCTTAGCCAGCTCAAAAAATTCTTGTGATACCTGCCTATGCATATTCCTCTACTAGCAGAGTGATCTCATTGTTATTATTCATTTATTCCCTTTTATTGAGTGAATTTGGTGAATTTTTAGTTCCTGCAGAAAAGCAAATGACAGACAGCGTCCTACTGCATGTTGAACACATGCAATTTTTTTCCAGCACTAACCTTTATTTAGTGACAATTCTGGTGGGTGGATGTGTGCACACACATGTACAGACACACAACTGCCTTCCACTATGTACGCCTCCCATGCACATACATGCAATAGCATCAATTATAAAAACTCTAGTAGATTTTTAGAAGAAAACCTTTTCTTCTTCTTCTAAAGGAAGTACTTTCAAGGTATTCAAACTCATCTTTACTTTTCCTTTACTTTTTTTCCAGTGATTTTGTCCTCTCTGTTCTCTGTCTTCTCTCTCTCTCTCTCTATCTATCTTTTTTTAACTCACTTTTTTTTTCATTTTATTCTTGGTGATTGATTTGAATTAGAGTACTTCGTATATGCCAGATCTCTTCCTTCCAAATTCTGGTACTTTAAAGCACACTTTTATTGGAGCAAACATAAGATCTAGCAAGCTTCTCTTTCCTTGATTCCTTTTTATATTCCAACACATAATTAAGCCTGCAGTTGAGATTCAACTCTGTTATAAATAGCAAGGTGCCACTGAGTGATGCATGGGGTTTGGTCAATGATACCTTTCTGCCCAGCTCACCTAGGAAGTGGCCAGGGATCTCCAATGTTTTACTCCCAATGTGGGAGTAAAACACCCACGAAGCACCTTAGTCACTGCTACCACTCCTGTCTGTAGTTCCCTTGACTTACTTTGGACACTGTGGGTGGGTTTCAGGTGCCTAAACACATCATTTTTAGATATCAGTTTGGCTTTTAGCTCTTCCAAAATGGCATGGATTTGACACATGCCCAATGTCTTAATTGCCAGACCTATATCGATACTGTGGACACCCTAGGGTGTTTGCAATTGCTCTTTAAAGTAACACACTTAGATAAATAAATCAGATCCTGATTGTGTCATCTTCTGCTCTCTGGGATTTTTAATGAGTCTTCAGCAACATACCAGAGTGAACGCTTTGAATAAATCAAGGAATTTACTAATCTGCTTGATTCCAAATGATGACTATGGATCTCTTTCAATTCAGATGCCTAACTCAACCCTGGCGGGAGCAGAATTGTCCCCATAAGCACATATATCTTTATATACATAAGTGTATATTTTTATATGTTATAACCTACATTTATAACAAAACACTTTTAAATGTGGAGATGAAATATATTCCTGAAAAATCAGAAGAAGGAATAGTCCCAAGCATAAAGTTAGCTCTTTCTTCTTAAATGTGGGTAAAGGGGGTTCCCTGGAAATCATGGGCACCCTCGAATCTGTAGTCAGTCTGCAGGGCCACCCTGCAGGATTTAGGAGGCCAGAACCTCATGTTTGCCACTGAAAATAAACCCTATTTCAGATGAAATCTACAGGGTTCAGAAAATAACCTTCTGTTATTGAGACTGGGCTCTGCAACAGGTAAATAAATGACTTATTTGAGAGCAGAATGTTTAAAAGACCAACAGCTGCAGTATATTTAAATTATTTCTTCTACTCCTACTGCAAACAGAAACACTCAAAAGTGCTGAAAAATAGATGAATCTGTATAACTCCTTAATTATTGACTTCATTTTTAATAATTAACTGATTTCATATTGGAAAAAAAAAATCCTGAGATCTAAAGCAGAAATGCTTTCACGTTAAAGGGACAGGATAGACCCTTCAGACTCAACATGCAATTGCAAGCAAAGCAGGAATGGAACCCATTACAAAGAGACTTGACAGAAACACACTTAAGTACAGAACAGAGCAGAGCTGATTTATCAAATGGCAACATAGCAATGTGTGACTTGGAAACAGATTATGAAGTGAATTAATCACAGCAGACCACAGCATAAGGAATACAGCTTGGCCCCAGGACTGGCTCAGCACCGATATTTCTGGGTTTGGCAGGTCACTTCCCTGTATCAAAACTTCTTTCTTCTACCTACATGGAGGGAATAAACCCATTTTTCTGTCCTGATTTTTTAGGAAGGACTTGGTCCTGTGAGTGCCAGTGACACCCAGCTCAACATCAACTTATGAATGAGCCTTGTTGGAAGCAGGATGCAAACACGAAGTCTACAGTTTCTTAATTCTGCATGAAATAGGTAGGAGGGCTAGTTCTGGCCTTAAGCCTTCCATGGGATTGTTGGCCTTTCTCACAAAAGTTGTTTAGCCATTTCAAACAATCTTCCTCTCGTGGACATAAGGAACATAAGGAACATAAGGAACAGGATAGCAAGCTTTGAACCCTTCTTCTGCAACCACAGAGACAGTCTCCTGTTGCATTTTGACTTCACTCTTGTTTACCACAAATTAATTCAATTGGGCTAAGGACACACAATTTGTTTGCAGTGTTGACAAGCTATAAGACCTATAAGCCTCTTGCTCCTTTAAAGTTGAGGTAATGAGATCTCTTTATACCACAGAAAGAATTTACTAGAACTTCAGGGCTGAGAAATACAATCTGCTTCCCATGACAACACAATATATAGGGCTGATCTGTCAATCTGTTGCAACTACAGCTTAAATCTTCACATTAAAATCTTTCAATTCATATGAACAAAGAGAAAAGAAAAAAAAGAAGCAGTTGACATTACCCAAATTACCCAAATAAACAAAAGAATGTTGCCAACAGTTAAAAAAGGAACTCAAAGGATTATTAGCAATGATTAAAAAAAAATACAATCTCGTGTTATAAAAGGCAACAAAATTTACTGCAGCATTTCAGCTCTCAGACTGCCTAAGGAATCCAACTTACTTCTCACTGTCATAATCCTTTATTACTCACTTTTCCCCATCCAGATTGCACTGCCCAGTCAAGCTAAGCTTGGCCTTTCCTGAAATTTCCAAATGTCAAAATAACAAATGTCAATAGAACCATTAGCAGGGGCTGCCTGAGAAACGAGGTAGGTTTTCAGCTTGGTAGATCCATGATGCAGACGTGCTGGTGCTGTTTCACAGGTTAATAAAACCAACTATAAAAATAAAAAATCCTTAAGCTAAAAGGAGTAGAAGGTGTCTAAAAATCTTCTCCAGACGGCCTTCCAGATCAGGATAGCACTCAGCTGTGCTGTTATATCCCTCTAGGGTCAAATGATCCTAAAGTCACAGATCCTTAAGTTTAAGACATGGAGAAATCATCATCTCTATTCAAAGAAGAAATTTTCTCTTAAATGTTCCTGTGGCCTCATCTCTAAAGTTCCTAAAGTCTATAAAATCTCTATAAGGCCATTTTCTTCTATATTTAAACAAGTCACCTGATCAGACAGCCCTTGGCCATGTTCACTAAAATGGGATGCGCAGGGATGTTTCCAGCTCAGTTTTGCTCCCTGTTTATTCCAGTCCCCAGGCACTGGCACAAAGTTTCTAGCTTGTTTTGCAATGAGAGAATCCTTTTTTTCCTTTTTTCTTTTTTTTTTTTTTTTTTTCCTGCTACACAGCTCCTAAAGACAGGAATTGTCTCAGCTCAGAAAGAGGGAGAGCTCCTTCCACCCCCATACAGTCCTGCAGGCCAAGTTGTTGTGTGTGGGCAGCTCCTGGGGAAATGCAGGCAGCTTCTCTGCTACTTCCCTGCCTCCACCAGAGCAGAAAGCTTCTTGTTCATGTCCTGGGGTAAAAGAGGAGGTCTTTTCTTAATTATAACTGCTCATTAACCCTTTAGGAGTCTCGGGAGCTTATCAGGTTTGTGACTGTTGCACAAGGCTGCAGCAGCCTCAGTGCTGCATACACAGAATCTGCCTGGGCACTGAATTTTGGCAAAAAAAAATCATTCAGACTATAGGTCCTCACACATTCCCAGCACATGGATGCAAACCTGGCACCAAGTGCGAGCTTCAGGTGCAGATTGGGTGTGGAAGCTGAGATCCACATTGCCCTTCACATGAACCTGAGTAGGATCTTCTGCCCCAAACCATCACATAGCATCATCCTCATGGACTATCACGACCTTGACACTGGACAGAGGAACACAAGTCCAGCAAGAGAAGCTCCAAGGTGACATGCCACAAGGGCAGGGGGTTTGGGACATATTAGCCATTATGAAGACGTACAATCTTACCCAAAATATATTAGCATCTGAGCAACATGAATGTGCAGACCTGGGTCAGGGCCCAGCATGTTAATACCAACTTTTAACATGCTCTGATGCCCACCCATTTATGGCCTAATGTAGATACAACTTCAACATTCTCTTCTATAAAATACGGATAATGTTTCCCCTGATATATGTGGCTTCTGGAAGATGAAATCTAAGTCCACAGCTAGCCAGAATTTAACTGCAAATTTACATGAAAGCCAGATCTTTCCACAAAACAAATATTCCTTAACATCATTCAATTCATTTTTTGAACCATTAAAACTTTTTTCCTTTATCCTAATGTGTAATGTGATTTTTTTCTTTTACCTTAATTTTGATTTTCCTCCTATAAAAACATTGCATTTCACTAATGCTGATATGAAATAGACAGTACATTAAAAAAGAATACCGTGAAAGCCCAAACAAAAGCAGTATGACAGAATTAAACACCTTTGTCTTCCTACAGGGGGGAGAGAAAAAAAAAAAAAAAAAAACAGATATTATCAAAATGAGCAAAGTGAATCATTTTGATTTTCTCCATTAGGAAGTATCCTTGAAATCGGGCTAGTCCTGCTTAATGTTTTCACTTTTGTGAAACTACACTTCTCAGTTTAAAGATGTTCTACCTAAATAGATTTGAACAGCACCCTCAGGTAAGTAAGAAGCATCTTACTGAGGATAGGAAAGGCTATGTGATTAAGTAGGCCTATAAAAACTCTTGCTGCTACTTTTTCCCACTGTAAATTATCATAAAAAATTATGTTTTTACTATGTACTATCTAATAGGTTCAAGCATTTCCAAACAGTTCCTTTAATCTAAGTTTAGACTGCTATTTTATTAAGTGAAATTGCTTCAGAAAGGACAGGGAAAGATTTCCCAGCTGTCTGCATAAAAGAATAAGCCAGCGAGACACACACACGGAAAAGCAAAAAATAAGCTAGGTGCTTCAAAACAGCTCACACCCAAAGGTGCCGAGGAGGAAAAGCTCTTTAAGCTGATGCTGGGAAGAAACGGCTCCGAGCAGGGCAGCTCAGTGCTCGGCTGCGCACAGCTGTTAACATTTTGCATTGCTGCCCATTAATCTGCCGCACGGCTGCTGAACGGGACAGGGAATGTCCCCCGCAGGGATGGTGACGCGGGGCCGAGCGCTCATTCGGATGCTAAAGACAGGCTCAGTGCATCCTCCATCCATGGAAGGGAAGGAGCCACGTGGGCTCCAACAGGGGAAAGGTAGATGAAGGAAATGCTTTCAGGGAGGAGAAGGAGATGCAAAGGTGAGCATGGATGCACATCCCCGCCCAGCTCTGAGCTCGGCACTGCCTTCTTCTCTTTGGAGGCTTTTGTAAACTTTCCCCTTCTTCCCTCTGGCAGAGAAATTCATGCTGAGATATTTGTTGCTCAGTTCTCCCACCAATTTTCTAGTTGGAGCCGGAATGGGAAGGCATATTGCAATGTTATATTCAAAGGCGTAAGGGTGGCAACTATTCCACTACCTAGAAAGCCATCACACTTGTAGTCATCCATGGACTCATCGCGTGTCCTTTCTCTGCTGTCAAGAAGCCCAACCTGATATATTGGTGATGCTCATTGCGCTTCTGAGTCCTCTTCGCATCACATACAAATCATGTTTCTTTCCCATTCTTATCATTAATATCAGCATCAAAATGAAAGATAAATGATTTGTTTAAATCAAACAGAACAGAATTAAATACCTTTGTCTTTTCCTAGTGTGGAGGAAAGAAAAATGTATAATTGGAACAAGAGGACAAAATGAATCTTTTTGATAGGAAATATCCTTGATAATGACCTGTTCCTGCTGAAGGTTTTCACCTTTGTGAAACTATATTTTTCAGCTTAAAGCTCTTCCACCTAAATATTTTTGAATAACCTCCTCAAACATGCGAGGAGTATCTCACTGAGGACAAGAAGGGCTATGTAATTCAACAGGCTTATAGAAACTTCTGCTGTTGCTCTTTCTTCTCTCTAAATGCACGGAAAAAAGTACATTCCCTACATACTGTTCTGCAGTACTTTTGGTTAGAAAGAATGGAAAACTATTAATGACATGGCAGTGTGCCCAAAACACAGTTTTATATCTTTTCTTTTTTTCTCCTCTATCTTCTAAGGCTTTAAAATCTAATTGTCATTTTATACCTGTGAATCAGAAACATACAGTGAAGGAACAAGTAACTTTAATGCTAGTTGCTCTATGGGAAGTGCTGAAATGAAGTTTCTTACCCCGAAAGAAGGCAAGAGGGCTCAAGGCAGCTCAGTTGCCTCTTCAGGAGCCATCTGTCTTACTGCAACGCATCAAATGCAAGATTTTGAAAGAAATAAATGTTATTGCAGAAGGTGAAAGCCTCCTGCAATCACCACACAAAATAACTACACAATGGAAGAGACCTCAGAAAGTGAAACTCATCATGTTACAGGGATGAGCAAATCAGTGATTTCAATTAGTGGGCAATAATATTTGTATTGGATATATGAACATTTTGGTAAGGTAATAGAGCACATCCTATCTGTAGCAGATCTCTGCACCCTATCTAGAAACCTTCTGCTATAGATTTTCTTTTCTCCGGGAAGTTTTTCTCTTTTAAATTCGAGTAAAGCAGAACAAATTCTCTCATGTTGTCTGTGATCTCAATCTCCGACTCAGCACAGATACATAACACTGCCTAATGAAGGAAAAACAAGGAGCATTTGATTAAATGTTTGATCTCTGGAGGAATGCGCAGGCTCTGTGGGGTACTGTGCACCACTCACAAGCGTTTTGTGTTTCATTATTGATGAAAAGTGATTAAAATGAATAATTGGTTCAATTGATTAAAAATATTTTCCTCTGAGCCAACCCTGAAAGTGTATTAGATCGCTTTATTTTCAGGGAATCTTGGGATTTACTAGGTAGAGAGCTGCTTCTGGGACGGGACCTGCTCACAAGTAATTGCCATTGCAGGGGCAGAACCTGCTTTGCAGCAGAGCTATCCCTGACTTCAGAGGACTGAAGTGACCACCTCACCCTCTGTTTTATATATACTGTTTAGAAATAGGCATGACATTAACTGAAACTCTCAGGACATCGTGTTCCTTTACCTCACAGCGTCTAGAGTCAGAACAAAGCCAACGGAACGTGTTTCTAAATCTGAAGTGCAACATCTTCCATTCATATGTTATTAGTCAAAAGGTAGATAATAGGTTCATATGCTCATGCTGGGGCATCATCAGAGTGTTGGTAATGACTAGGTTTCAATTAAAGCAAAAGCGCCTGTCTTTGCAAGGAGGGACAGGTTTCTTCAAAGAAACTAAACAGAATGATGACTGCATGGTCATATAAAAAATGGAACAGAATGGAAAAAGCCTTTAATATTATCCCATCTGCATTAACAGAAAGACTGGGGTGACAATCTGGCTGTGGATACCTGATGCAAAGAAAGTGGGTGGCCTGCAGCACCCGTCCCCTTCTCGAACCACTGTGAAACCAAATCACGGAGCCTTCACTCTGCATCCGCAGGGCGCCCGCGATGCCGCTTCCCCAGAAAGGACAAAGGCTCGGGAACGGCCAAGGCCACCACGTTAAACTTCTCTCCAGCAACTTGTCATGAGAGTTTCTCGGGGAATAAAGTGCGAATGGAGCTGGAGACAGTGATAAATTTCCCTTCTGTGCAATCAATAAAATTCTCTCAGTCCTGCTCAGGCTCCTACCGCGGACGCAAGGGCCATAATTACATTGTCAAAAATTCGAGTTGCCCCAACTGACTGAAACCCCCGTTAAAAGTGACGGGTGATTGACGGGCAGTTTATGGGTGGCACGCTCTGACTGGCAGGGGAGTTGGCTAAAGCCAAAGGCAACAGTGAAATTTCCCAGCCGGCTACAACCGCGGGAGCAAAGGACTGCCACTCATGAGGGAATTGTGGGAAACCCTTAGTCATATTAACATATCAAAGCAAGGAGCTGACAGCACTCCCTAAACAATCGGAGCTCAACCGTAGCTGAAGAACATTGCCCAAACTTCCCCCGTCTCAAAGAGAAAAGCAATTGAAATGCACTCGATCCTGTCTTCACTGAGACAGCTAAGAATTTGAAAGCATGCTTATTTAATGATTTTGAGCTGTGATAACGTGTGTGTCTGTGTATGTATACGTATATTATATATAAATATATATGAAAGGGACTGACATGCTCAACAATTTGTTCTATACCACAGACCAGACTGGCACTAAATTGGAACCAGAGTAACATATTTCTGTTTGATGAGAGCAATATGCATCCAGCAAAAGTGCATGCTTCTTCCGGCCTTATTTTCTATGGGGTTTGTACCGTTTCAGTGCTGAATTCGGGATTACATGGTTTGAATAAAATCTTAATCACAGCCATGCACTGGGTGTGTATGTTGGCTGCACTTAAGAGCAACTTCATAGCAAGTCTAGATTTTTTTGCATGGGTGATAAGAAACTAAAGCCAAAAGATGTCTTCATTAATGCACCAGCCCTCCTATGGCTTCATATTCTGCCTTCAAGTTAATGCCTTGAAGCCTTTGAACTCCTTGATTCTGGATACACCAGCACTAGTGTGAGTTTGGAAAGGGGTTTGGAAACGGTAAGTCCCAGTCCTTAACAACACCATTCTCATAGATTTTACCAAATCCTTTCCGACTTTGCACAGTGCTTGCTTCAAACCAGCTGGGTTTGCAGCAGCTGGACAATATCAATGAAAGCTTGAGTTTATTAAGTTTGGCCACGGAATATCAGGCTTACCTACAGACATAACCATCTTACTTCCTTCAGGAAAGAAATATCACTGGAAATTATGATCCTGAATAAAATGTAAGGAATAACCCCAAGAAATCTCTTGAGGGTACTAACATGGACACCCAGGTTTACTCCCCTCTATCACATTTCCAGGAGAACCCCATCAGGATTACTTATGCCACAGGTTCAGAAATGAAATGAGAAGCACCACAGTACACCTGGAAACAAGTAAATGCTATTGAATTTTCCCATTCTACTTAAACAAAAACAAAAAACAAAAACAAAAAAAGAATTAAGTCGAGACTTTTGTTTTGCTCTAAAGTTCTGACAGTTAAAGGAAATATGTCCTAACATTTTTACAGCAATGAAATGGGAAATGGAAGGATCCTTAACATAGCTGGAGAAGACACATAAAGAAAAGTAGCGAAAGCTGATATCAGACAAATCCAAATCAGATATTTAAATGCTTTTTGTAATAAAGAGGACCTTCCCCATCCTCCACTGACTGACCTCCTGCTTCAGCAGAGCATCTGTCCATAGACTCCCCTCCAACCACTGGCCTCCCCTGACCTTGGCAGAGCACGTGTGTGTGGACGGGATTATCGTGCAGCACTGCAGCTTGTTCCCTCCAATTGGACCCCTCAGTGTCTTACATGATTTTTGACCCAGAGCCATACACGTCAGTAATGCTCAGATAGCAACATTTCCGCCTCCAGGCCACAAGGCTGTAAGTTCAAGCGCTGCTGGAGGGTACAAAGTGCCTTCTAGCATGAAGGTTGACATGCAAGAATGTAGAGGAGGGAGAGGAGGGACATGTGCTGACTTTTCTCCTTCTAAAACATATATTGCTTTTAGAAAAAGCACACTAATAGCATCTTGACATGATGCTTTTTACTCATATTCTGATTCACGTTGAGCTTGGACTTGAAATCCACATCCAACCTTCTGCAACCATTTTGTACCTCTCGTTCACAGCCATCCAAAAAGCTCTATCTACAAAGTCCTCTGCTCCATAAAATAGGGTAAAATTTGTGCAAACCCATAGCCAGTTCTCTCTTTTTTTTTCCCCTTGTCTCTTCCACACTCTAGGATCATACAACTCTAGTGCTGTAGGAGTTTCATTGAAAGAATGCCTCCTGGTTACAGCAGAGAACTGGGCATCTTGGATGGAAATCATTGGCATTACCACCAACTTTCTGCATAGCCCTGGGCCCGTCATTTCTGGGAAGGATGTGTGCTGAGCAGAAGTGTCTGTGTGGACCGCCAGGAAATCAGAGGTGCCAGCTGTGCTGCTAATGCTAGAGAGGGACCGCAGGCACAAGGGGAGGCCAGCTCAGCATGGAGAGATGGATGAGAATGGGAAAATACGCTGCCAGGAGCATTTGCTGCTGCTTTGAAGTAGCATCCACACCCCAGCTGCACAAGCTGCTGACTGGTGCACTGACCTGGCCACAGGACCTGTGTGACAGACCAACAAGACCCCTCAGAAACACCAGGACCTCTCCAAACAATTTAGCTGTCTGTGGAGTAACCTTGCAAATTGTTGCATGGAAATATGAGGGCAAAAGGACATCTCATTTCAGTAGAAGTGCAAACCCACCTTATACACAACAGACCTAAAGATTAGCTTCCAAAGGATGAAGACCTTGATTTGTGGCATGAGCAAAGCCAGCCATCCTCTAGGTAATTAAATGATTGCCAGGGTTTCATAGCTACTGCATACAATCTAGCTGCTTCTTAGGGATCAGATTTTCAGAATGACTCAGCTCCCAGTATAGGAGCTCTTATAGGAGCACAGTATTGAGCTTTGGTACTTAAAATACTGTGACAATAGGAGTCTGACACAAAATTTAAAAATATGAAAATTCTAGTCCACAGATTAAAGTCAACATGCAGTTAACTGCTTTTAGAAAAGAAAATTAATAGGCAAGCTTTTTTTCCCCTTCTGAACGGTTCTGTAGATATATATTTTTTTATTTTACATTTTTTTAAATGGTGCTTTGCTTTGCTTTTAAAGAGAAGAAAAACAGGTACTCACCATGCATGGAAAGGGTCCCATTCCTTACTGCCAGGAACTTGATCCCATATGGAAATATTGGTGAAGAATGGATGCTTCCGTACAGATAGATGTGTGCTTTGTGATGGAAAGGGGCCTTAGAAGATCCCACATGGAGTTCTCCTCCATCAGATATCAGGATGTAATGAGCATGTAGTTCTACAGGTCCTGGACCAGTAAAAACAAGTTTACCACCTAAAGACAACAGAAAAGCAAAATGAAATTGTTTGGTCTCATGGCTAGTCATCTCATGGTCAAGGAGCTTAAGAGCTAGGTAAAAAACAAAAGGGTCTTGCAAAGATATTATCTGATTACGGTAAAGTCATGTTGTTTCCTGCAGAAATTGAAGCTAGCCTGTAGACTTACCAGCTTTTAATGGCATAAACATTTTCATAGGAAAGATCTTATTAATTCAGCTCATTTTTCAGCCCTACCACAGTCAGACAGAATCTTCTAGACTTGAAAAAGTCCATTCAGCCTGGATAGACATCTGATTTTCTCTAATTCCTGTACAAGTGAGCTGTGTTTGGAAAATCCATCTTAATCTATTCACACTCCAATTGTTAGAAGGGAATAATACTACTTATTACTTTGCATGTATAACTTTTTGGATTACAATCCATTTGCGACATGAAGCAGGGAAAGGAGAAGAGCTTTGGAACATAGGAACTGGCAACTTGTTTTGATCAGTGGTTGATTTAAGCTTGCATACTTCTTCCAACCACTCTTCAAAACCAGATGCTTAAAAATACAAGAAAATTTTCCTTGGTAGCTGCATGTGAGATGATCTTCCCAACCCAAGAAACCCTCATTTTAAACTTCAATTAGAGGTTAGCTTTGCCCTGAAGCTCAGGGTTTTATCTCCCTGCCAGCGCTTTCTTTCCACCATCTATTGGTGTATAACACATTAGGCTTTGCTAATAATACCAACTTGATCCTTGTTCAAATCTTTCTAATACTGGGTCTCAATGACTTCTTGAAGCAATGAATTCTGTGGTCTGACTGCATAGTGTATTAAAAAAAAGGCATTCCCATCCCTTGTTTTTGACTAGTTCTCTACCAAATGTCTCCTTTGCTCTTGCCTGCTGTAAGCAGCAATCCCATTCTGCCATCTCATGATGGTTAACATCCTTTTCTCCTTATATATTTTCCCTTTTCTCTCCTATGAAGGAAACTGTTGTTATAGTGTATTTTCAGAGCGGGTTGTCAGGCAATCATTCTGCATTTAGGATATGCCATCTCAGGACAAGTCACACTTCCCTGGAGCTAGCCAGGAAATGAAGGTTCCTAGAAAGATTTGACTTCTGCTTTAATTTCAATATCGAGACAAAGACTGAGGGGGGATATTTTAGAATACGAGTCAGATAAAAATATTTCTTTATTATGACCCCCTTGCATGAAGTTCCACTTCTCATAACAATGTGGGAACTGCATAGCACTTCTATGCCTTTCCCATATAGTGGCATCCAGACCAACAGAAAACATTTTGCCTTGCCAGATTTCCCTATTTAATCTTGCACTTTACTATTTATTATTTACAAGACATATTCTCCATAACGTATTTTGCCTATCATATAGGCATATCATATACCTGTATGAATTGGTCATTTATGGATTCAACCAGCTGTAACATTTAACTTCATCTAGTTCTCTATTTCAGTCTGTGGTTGATATGAGACTAACCAGACAATAATTTGATCTTTACCTGTCTGGATCCTGGCACAAAATATACTGCTGTCTGTAATTTTCCATGTATCCCAAAATGCACAGAAAATTAATATTTATAGAAAACTGAACTCATCTATCAACAATTTTATTTTTTTTTAAATGAAACTTGACCTGTTGATCTACGAATATGTATTTCTGAAAGATATTAATTAACATCATCTTCCATAACAAATAGGATACTGGTCCATCTTCCTCTTGAGATATAATTTACCATTCTGTGTCTTCCCTCCTTGTGAAGAGAAATATTTATTAAATATGTTTGCCTTATAGCAGCAGTGTTAATTTTATCACTGCAATCTAGAAATGAAGCTATAAATCACTGAGATTTATTTTTCTCTTAATATTACAAAAAGCAATCTTCCCCACGGTCTTATTGACTTTCTGTGCTTTATTCCCTCTGAAATAAAATCATTGCTGTTTCCACTTCTCCTCATATGATTTTTAATGAATATTCTAATTGTGCCATGCTACACCACTGAACCAGGGCTATTAGCAAAAGTTGTGCTGTCTTTGACTCAAAAATCATAAATCTTGTCTGCCTCCAACATGTTCCCCCAAAGATTTTCCAAATTTCAGTCACATTTTGACCATCCACAATATTCAATTTGTCTCCAAGATAGGTCACAAATGCTAAACTCCTCCCACAAACTCTTGTATCTCCTCCCCATGGGATTACAGGAATGGGGGCATCTCTCTCACAAGACTTTCCAGAATCTTTTCCTGTTTGCAGCCTTCCCACGTATCTCAAGGCAGCCATGGGAAGATCCACCATGAGCAGTGCTGAGCAATACAGTGCAGCCCACATCAGAGCCATGCATTGCTGCAAGTGATAAAAATCATTTCACTCTTCTAAAAAACTATCAAGAAGCAAGGGGAAGCCACTCATACATTTGCTGCAAAAAGCAGACACATCTTGACAAACAAAAGCTAATTCTTTTGTAATGAATATTAGTATCTTCACTGTCTCTTGTGCATTTTTCTGTGCAAGGCAGTTTTGTCGAATCAAGCATAGCCCATCTTCCTATATAGAATCATAGAATGCTTAAGGTTGCAAGGGACCTCCAGAGGTCATCTAGTCCAACCCTTCTGCACCCACATGCCCAGCGCTCTAGAGTAATTTTTCCTATATTGATTCAAAGATTTCCCACATCAACTGTGATTTATGAGATGGTTTCTCTGTCTCTAAATACAATGACAACCCTAAGCACATTTGGAAGTGACACAAAAACTTGGAAATCTTCCACCTGAAGAAATTTGATGTGTGTGATGTTTAGGCTTTCCCTTACAAGCAGCAGACAAACATAGCATGGAAGCACTACACACTCTCTATAGGAACCAAATATATCGGTTATATACATAGTGGCATTGTAATATCATTGCACTCTGGCTATTTGCAAAATTTCTGGATTTTTCCAGAGCAAAGTAAAAAGAAAATGGATCTTCAGAAGCAAAACATAAACAGAAAAAGCCCAACTGAAAGCTAAAAATCAGCATCACAGAAGAGAAAAGTAAGCATTAGCAGGTAGCTTCTTGGTCATTAGACAATCTAAGTACTGAAAAAAAATCCTCTAGTCAAACTTACAAACACTTATGCCCCAAATTTTTATAGGGCCCCTCTAACCATCATCTCTTTTTAATTCTGTTGTTTTCATTGGATCAGAATAAATATACAGCTGCTGCTCTACAATGCTATCTTCCTTTTTCCTAAAAAGAAAATAAAAGTTTTTCTTCCCTTTTTTATTGCACTTGACCCCTTCTCTTGAAGGCAGAAAGCAAGAATATTGCACAGCTGAGCCTTTGGCTGTGACCCTCAAATTGTTTGTTATGGCTACACAGGAAAGCAAAGTCCTACATATGACCTTGGGGGTGATTTTATAAAAATCAATCAACCACTGTTAGGATGGCCTCCCCACCAACTAAAATAAATACAATTACACTCATAATCACTTCTGTACAGTAATGTGCTAATTCAATGGGCCTCTTTAGGTGGAGTGAGGGGGAGGAAGGGGAAGAAAAATGTTGAGGTTATTTGATACTTTGTGAGAACATCAGAAGCACCATTCTTCTCAATTAACCCAGCAATTAGCCTCCACCTCTCTGCCAGGAAAAGAAATGTTTCTTTATCTGTCTTTACACACACACCAAAAAAAAAAAAAAAAAAAAAAAAAGAAAGAGAGAAAAAAACTAAACTGTTGCCAACTCCATCTCTCCCAAAGGAGTGGAGAAATAGCCAGGCTGAAAAAAAAATATGCAGAATATTAGAGAAAACAAACGTGATAATAAGGTGTGTGGATAGTGCACCAGCATGGTCATAGCCAACAGGTTTTGTGATGAGACATTTTCTGTCCTTGATCCTTGGGAAATGATGATGAGCACACTCAAAAAGGAGTGGGAAGATAACAAGTCACTACTTCATTCTGTTAGGAGCCCTTGACTGGCTCTCATGCAGTGTCAAAATGTATTAGTTAGACACAGTTTTCATTCCCCAGAGTCTTTATCCTGGAAAAAGGCTGTGCCTCACACTTTGGGAAAAATAAATAAATAAATAAATAAATAAATAAATAAATGGAAATATTCATGGGACTGGGCTTTGTAGGACTAACATGAAAAGTTTCTCCTTGCCACTGTGATACTGAGATGGTTTTACACTTTCATACATAGGGACATCTCAAAACTTCTTTTTTTCTTTAATGTTTCTAATATAGACATTTTTGGAATGCATAAAAGTGATGCTGATTTTCTCATTATTATGTAGATTGTGATTTAGAACACTCCAGAGATTTCCTGAACTCGGAGGGAAGCAAAATCCCATATGCAAAGAGCACCTTTTACTTTGAGGGTTTTTTTATTATTATCTTTTGAGGCAACACTTTAGCATTCATCATTGATTTAAGTCCATCCTGAGGAATAGTCTAATTTTTCTAACGAACAGCTCGTTAGAGAGCTAGGATAAAAGTGACTATCACCAGATTTAATTCCACTCTGTTATTCAAAGTATTAAAGCAAGAAAACTTCAAGCAAGGTTCTGGATAGTCTTGGGAGATCCTCTTTTTAATCAATAATAGGAGTTGTTAGGAGATTACTTAACGGAAGAATTGTCTTGCATATCTTTGTGTCACACCCCTTTAACTAAAAGTAACTCCTGGCTGTGGAAAAGCACTTGCTGATGGAAAGATCATCTCTTCCAGAAGACTAGTCTCAGCCATCATTGCTTGCACAAGGAAGGTGGTGCTGTAGGTCTGCTATGGCCACATATAATTAATATTCTCACAGACTTCAGCTTGCTCTTCCCAGTTTCTCTTGCATGATGAACCTACAGAATCCCCCGTGATCCAGGCTCAGTCTCACAAGTTTTATTGCTTCAAGTATCCCAGAGTGGCAAACAGCAGGAGGCAACAGCTGGAGCTGGGATGTCTTTATGAAACCACTGGTCCTGCACAGGGCGGCAATGTGCCCTATTATCGCCTCCTCCCTGGCTACCAGGCATGCCCCGTGGGGTTTCTCAGGGGAAAATCAAAGCAAAGGTCCCCCTGTGCACATAAAGAAGAATGAAAAGCTCACCCACCTTAAGCAGGAATAATAGCTTATTCAATGGCCCTGTGGCCTGTTGACAAGCTCACATGATGTTTGGATGAGCCATAAAAGCTCATCGCAGACTAGACTACTGGTAAGAAAGATAAAAAAAAAGAGGGAAAAAAATGGTATATTGGGTCTATCCCAAAGGTTGCACAAACCAAATGAGCCCACAACTCACTTGCTGTCCCTCTGTACACGTTCCTCCACCTACACAGGTATAGACTCAAACTATTCATGAACTGAGCTACCTGAGTATTCTCACCAACACACTAAAAAGTGAAGCCTGTACTCCAGCACTTTATTGGACTAATGTTTTAAGCTAGGCAACTGCTTGAGACTCAGTCAAACACTGTCTCCCAGGCCTGGTGAGGTGTTTTTGGAGTCTCTGTGCTCACAGCCATCTGCTCACATGGCACGTGCACCCGTGTAGGCTGGCTGGGTTCTTCCCTTGCAGCACGGGAGCCAAGCAAATGCAGGTGAGAACAGCAGCAAAGAAGATACTGCAGGCATCTCTTCCAAAGAAGAACTTCTACATCTTCATCTCTGATGAGAGACACTTAGCAACACATTCGATGCTTTTACAAGAGGCGTGGACACGTTTTGATGCAATTTGACAGCATGTATCAGAGCCAGTCATCTGGGATCTGCTGAATATCATCTAGATGCAAATGTCTAAATATTTCCTTCACAACATTACAGTTTGTCCATGTGAGGTGAATACCAGGGATGAAGCAGGTGAAAGCAGATGCTCTTAATCAGTGCCAGTAAATCCCAAGATACGAATTCCAGCAGCAGGTGAAATTTTGTTCCAGATTTGAGAAGAGATACTCACAAATGCACCAGGGTAAAAATCAAGCAAATTAATCTGATTAAAATAATAGGTCCTTGAGCTATTTAAAATCTGGAGAGGAGGGACACCTGTTAACTGCTTCACATGCCTCAAGGAAGGAGGACATGAGGTGAGATGAAGGAGCTTGGTATATCAATGGAAGACTTATCTTTATGCTCACCTAAGCTTGCCTGGGTGACCATTAGACCAGCATATCTGTATTTGCTCTGCCTCTCCATTCTCCCATGACTCTTGCTAATTAGATTTAAAAATGATATTTTGTTACAAATAGGTTTTGTCTCTCTGTATCTAGCACAAAGTGTTGGACTTCGGTCCTCATGAAAGCCTATTCTACAACAAGACCGTAACATAATGCATGCTCTTTTAAACCATCAGAGAAAGAGGGTTCAATGCAATACTTCAAACCTTAAGAAGATCATATGCAGCCCTTGTTATAAAATATGCTCCCTCTGTGCCTCCGGGATTATAATTTAGATGTATGCCTTTGAAGGTATGTGCAGTTAAAAACTTCTTTAAGACATGGACCTCATCTTCCAGCCTGGACAGGCAGCAATAGCGAAGTTCCTGTAGCACAAAAAGACGTGTGAGGTGCTAACGTGAAGCAGGATCTGCTTAGTATCTAGGACAGATGTAAACAGACTCAGAAGATCTCTCTATCACACCAAGCAGCATCTGCTTCCCAGAGACAGGCCTGTTCCCTTGCTCCATGCCAGCGTGTGGAGGAGGAGACCTCGATGCCTTGAATTTCAGGTTGGTCTCTGCAGGAGCTGTGTGTGGTTCCCATTGTTAGCACAGCCCAGATTTGTTTCCACTGATCTGGTCATCCTGGGAAGCCTCGAAGGAGACCCAAGAGCTGTGGAAGATGCGGAAAATCAATTTCATTGGCAAGCGAGAGCCCTAGGAATCTAATGTACTCGCTGTAATCCCGTCCTGCACGGAGCTGGAAAGAGATACCTGTGTGTCACGTGCAAACACAAGCTGGGATTTATAGCTAAGGAAAAAACGAGGAAGAAAAAAAAATAAAAAAGAGATTCCTTTCATTTTCCATCAAAACAGCTGGGACTTTAAGGCTCTGTGGCCATAATTATTGCAGACTTGATACACCTCATTGTAGCAGTGTAGGAAGATATCACACAGCGGCAGAGAAAAATAGGGCTGACTTTTCTTCCTTTTAAATCTCAATTAAAAAATACATTGGATGAAATTTCCCATTAGCTGGTACTATTTGTACATCCCATGTTCTTTCTTTAATTAAAAAACATGCTTATTGCAATACTGCCAGAATCACTTTTACGGTATTTTAATTGTAATGTCTCTGCCTGATTAAAAAAAGAAAATATGAACTAGAAACTGCCTGAAAAGAAGTATCACAATGCACATCCCAAATGGATTGAGTAAAATGGCACAGAAAGTACTGCGATACAGTTCTTAACTGTGGGTTAAGAACTGTGGGTTAACTGTGGGTTAAGAACGACAAGGGTTTCTAAAACAGGTCAGAAGCCTCGCTGACTCTAGGGATAAGAAAACAGAGGGGAAAAAAAAGGGAAAAAGCTTCTTCCTTCTTTAAGTCAATTCATGTCCAGTTGTTATCACTAGTGATTGAAGCACCAATGATTTGACAAGTGCTTATTCATGTGTATCAGCTATTTGATGCTTTTTGCTAACAACATCAAAGTCAAAGAAAAGTCAAGCAAAAGCCATATATTTATCTCCTCCTCAATCTATCTATAGGACTCATTCTAGCTTCATACTGATGTGAATGTGGATTCTGAGGGATCTGAAATATCGATGGATAAGTCTCACTCTTGGAACAGATGTTTAAGATCTGACACTGTCACAAGTGTCTTTGGGTCCTGCAAGGTGTCTAATGTTACTAGGGATCTGATAGCTTGAAAAAAGCCTTGCTTACTCACGGTACTGTCCAGACTGGATGAATTTAAGTATGCACCATCAGTTTTTAAAGGTAGAAACCAGGGATGATGAGGGTTAGATATTTGCCAAAGTCTCAGCATAGAGTCTGACCATGGAACTGGCTTTGCTGGTTCCAACTGCAAACTGATAAGACACATCAAGGTGAAAAATCATGGGGGACAAATAGAGATATGACAGGGAATATCATGTTTTTTCCAGAGAAGGGCCTAAGCAATCTTTTCCCTTATGCCTGCAAGGACAGCCACTTTAAGAGTGCCACTGCAAAGGCAATTGGATGATTGCAGACCTTCAACCCCAGTAGTGTCACCTTGAAAATGAGGCATTCCTGCAAGTACCTCTCTCAGGCTTTAGAATGCAACTTTTTATCTGTCCTGTATTATCATAAATATTTCTGAACTTGTGATATTGGGATCATGAAAGTAACTTGCAATCACTTGCTGAATTTATAGGGACATCTGCAACCAACCAATCTGTCTTGTATCTCATCCCCCATCTGTACCTTCTGAGCAGTTCCACAATCTGGTCATTAAACTTTCCCCTGTCAACAGTGTTCACTTTCCACTCACCAAGGAAGAAGTAGAAGATGTTGAACCTTCATTAGAGTGGTCAGAGGCAGTTTATGAACCCAGATACCTAATCTTATTTTACTCATCTTTTGGATTCCAGATCTTCTGTCCAGACGGTCTGGTCACTACTAGAGTTTTCATCTTCCCACTTGACACACAGTCTTAATGATGCAGTTGTAGGTGACATTCTTGTTACAACAAAATTTCTACAATGTTGAAATCGTCAAGGAAACTGAAGCAACCCTGATAGATGCTTTTCAGAATCCCCGTGGTGTCTTAAAAGCAGAAAATTTTGAGAAATAAGCTCACAGAAGTGTGTTGGTTTTGCCAGGTACAGCTCCAGGAAAAGGCTGATAGGGTACAACAGAGGAACAGATGCAAGTGACCTCACATAGTCTCTTTTTTCCATCTGTAATGCTTGTTATATCTTCAGCTTAGGTCTGCATTGACAGACTGATACTGAACCAGTAACCAAAGAGAGCAGAACTATAGTTCAATCCGGTTCTCTGGCCCCAACTACGAAAAATAAACACTTCACCTTATTCTTCAGTCGAAGCACGTAGCTACACCCACCTGCAGGTTAGGGTTTATCGTCATGCCCATCTTGCAGCTGGGGAAGCCTGGCAATTACTTGATGCGTTCACAGACTCAATAGTTGCTATTCTAAGGGGATCACCTAACTGTGATTCATCTTAAGACTGGTATCTATAATACTTCAGATGAACAGGTCTTTGTTGGTGTGTGTTTCTTCCTATCGATATGGAAGGCTAAACAACTCCCCTGGGCTAGATAACTTAGAAAAAAGGTAAAGTTGGGGAAGATGAATCCCACCCACTCTCAAAACAGGGTAGACCTCCATATGTCTTGACTCCAAACCATGCCAAGGCAAACAGCTAGCAGCACTCACATTAGCGGGGGTGATGCAACAAAAAACTCCAGGAAAGAGTCAACTCATAAATAAACACCTTGTAGGTTTCTACTTTTAAAATGGAATTGCTTATATTTGTTATGCTGAAATTAATAGTAGCAGAGTATTGTAATGCTGTTTTAATAATTGAATCTATACCATAAAACAAGGTTCTTGGAAAAAGTGATAAAGCGGGGAAATGATTTGAATGTCAGATGAGCTAAAGCCATAAAAGTACTGCTCCAGACTTCATTAAATTCAACACGACTTCCCTTTCTGAGTTGTCATTCATAGATTGAACGTGGTTTTGTGTTGGCCCAGGGAGCTTTTGCTATGACTGTGTGCTCTACTTTGCAAAGACAGGGTCTAAATCCCCAAATCCTCATCCAGATCAGCAGCCAAAAGTCTCCAAAGTTTGCAGCACTGATCTATCTCACCCACTACATGCAATAGTCACACTGGGGCTTGAAAGATTCTTTTATCACTTAGATTTAGGATTTTCAGTTGTGGGAAGGAAGAAATTTAGATTTAAAATTTTCCTTTTTTTAAAATCTTATTTTGATGTTTTAACCTTATTTGATTTTTCAAATTAAAAATGTTGCCCAGTGTAGTAGTTTTGAACCTCTAAAGATTGACTCACCTAATTCAAATCTTGGTGTAAATATTTGCACAATATAGATAAGCTTTCAAATTTTCATCTTTATAGACTAATTTGTAGCAACATTCAAATACAACTACTAAATGTATGTTTTTCCTAATTTTGCCTCTCTCAATGAAAATCTGTTGCCTTTCATGACGTCTTAATACAACACTACTTTTGCCAGTAAGGAAAGTCTAAGTCCTTAAATGCATGGAAAATTATCTTTTAACTTTCTTAAGCTCCAACGCAGCAGAAAATTAAGTGAGAGGTTTAAGTTTAAGCAGGTAAATTCAGCAGAGCAACTAGCATGCTTAATGGGGAGCAAAGGCACAAATGTTTGCACAACCAGGGTCCCAATTTCCAGAAGAAAAAAAAGGAAAAAAAAAAAAAACTACTTCTGGTGCCAGCAAATTATTCTAATTCCTACTTTGACACCAACAGAGCTGCACTTTCTGGCTCTGATGCTGCGCCTACCCTCGGGCAAGCAAACCCTGCAAACTTGTGTCCTCCCCTCATAGCCGCACTGGGTTATTTACTCCCCACCAGCCCTGCTCTAGGATCTTGGATTATTTATTACATTCTGTAGCTGTTGTGGCCTGTAATTCTGTAGCATCATTAATTTCTCAACGGCTTTTGTTTTTTGCAATGCGCTTGCCTCGGAGATGCCAAAGAAAACAGCATTGACTATTGTTACCAGCACTGCCATCACCGTTGAGCACCACTCAAGACAGCAGCAAACAAATAAATTAATAAAAGCCTTCCTGCTCATATAGTCATTACGCCTCAAATAGTATAAATGATGTCTTTTGTGTCCATGTTAACTAAATGCTTCTATGCTCCATCATGACATGCAACGTGCATCCCAACATCTCCACCGGTGCAAGGGTTGGGGGAAAGGGACCCCATGGCAAGGACAAACTGCAGGCCTGGGAGGAAGAAAAGCCCCAGAGCCCGCTTTCCCGCAGACCTTTGAGATGCAGCAGGTTGAGGTTGCTGGTGGTCGTCCCCAGCAGCAGGGTCTGGCCTCCTTCTATCGTGACGCTGTCGCCATCTCGCGGCTGGTGGCCCGCAGGCCAGCTGTGGTCCTCGGCCCAGCGACCACAGAACTGGAGGGGGAGCTGGAAAAGAACAGCCGGAGAGGGTCAAAATTTAGCCTTTTGTAGGCTAAATTGGCTTTGTAGCCCTCCTTGTAGGGAGCAAGGCTGCAGAAGGTGCCGCGTTGGAGGAGACTCCAGGGCCTGCTTTTCCCCACACGACCCTGGCCCAAAGTGAAGGGCTGGAGGATGTTTGATGTTGAGGCACTTGGCCCTTGGAAATGCCTCTCGCAATTCGGGGGGTTGCACCTTGTGGTCTTCCTCCCAGGGTAACGAGGAGCTTGCTCGAGGTCTAGATGTGTTCCCTCCAATCGGCAAAACTGTTCATTTGGTCTGATTAATTTTTAATGAAAAAAAAAAAAAAAAAAAAAAGCAGCCCAAATAATTTTGAATTAAAATATCCTGCTTGCATCATCAGTATTTTATCAATATTTTGTTTTACAGACTATTTCAAAGGGTTTTCTCCTGACATTCATTCTCATTTGTAGACATTCTTCCTTTCAAATACTTTTTTATTACTTTTCAGTATATGCAGAATTCTTAGCACCCCTGTTTTGATGACTGACACGTCAGTTACGTAGGAAGCATATCCCTAATTAATTTCAAATTAGCAAGCAAATAGCCTGGCTTTTCGCAAGCAATGACAAAATGACACTTTCCTTTTACCAGTCATGGTTCCTCCTCACCTCTGAGTGTTAAGCATCCATTTTCCAGTGAAGCTTTGACCAGTTTATTGAGGAACACACATTTATTTATTGGTGAAAATGCATGTCCCATTGCAGACCCAGGCATTCACTACACATTCTTGTGGAACTGCAATTGTGGAATTCCATTTGAACTAACAAGAACAGTCCTAGCTGATAGGGGAGGAAAACTAGACATGGAAATTTTTGCTCTCCTCACTGGGTTTGCTAATCCGAAACAGCAGCGGAATGGAAGAAACTCCATACAAAAGAAAATTGTAGTTAGTTCATTTTCAATCAGAGCACATCATGTTCATCAAAACTTTTACTTGAGAGCTGCAGTTAAGACAAAACCACGTGGGTGGCATTGCAAGAATTACTTTTTTTTTTCCACTGCTGTATTGTCGGTGTTATCTTTATGCGCCTGATGTTTTATACAGCTCTTGTCACAGCACCTAGAGTCTTGGAGAGCTGCAATTTGAAAAAGCAAGAGCTCTGATAAATATTACGTGGTGGGTTCTGTCCTAATTATTTGCACCAGGGAATGAATGATGGTCCCCAGGCAAAGGATACAACTGGTTTATGTCCATGTTGACTGCAAGGATCAGTTATGAAAAGATCCTGGTGTTTTCTCTCCTTTGTTCAGTGCCTTCCTTGCAGAGGGAAATACTTGGTTCAATATAGAATGAAGCCTGAGATTGAATTAACATGCATGCAGTGAGAACATCTGGGGAGCTAAGTCCCTGACGTCAGAGGGAGTCAGATAAGCCTTCACATCTGTACACAACTGTTACTGAGAGGGCAATGAACAGCTTCATTTTTTCTCCTTTTTTTCTCAATTAAAAAAAAAAAAAAAGGCAATTTAGGGCAAACTTACTAGCTAAAAGAACAGTTATCTTGAAGCAGAATCTTTCTGCAGAAGCTGTAGTTCACCCTTCACTGATAATGCTTTGAAACAACTTATATACAAGGTATAGAGGTTATATGCAGTAGATCCATTGGAAAAGATCCACTCTCCGAGCAAGGCAAAGAAGAGACCACTGTTCCTGCCAAAACACACATTTCCCCAATACACTGCTTAGCAAGCACGATATTACAAATGCCCAAAGTTCTTGGCACAACCTTAGTGGATCTCTGTAATGCTGCTAGGACAACACTGGATGATGTCGTTGCAAGATAGTTGAGTTCAGAACAACATTTATTTCGGAAGGTTTATTTTAACTGGGTTTTTCTAAAGCTTAATGGGAAGCCCCCAATTAACTCCTTCGGGAAAATAAGGATAAAGAATATTATATGCTGCTGTTGTTAGCACTAAAAA
>NW_020454106.1:461273-464360 GCF_003342845.1 Nothoprocta perdicaria
GGGAAGGGAAGGGAAGGGAAGGGAAGGGAAGGGAAGGGAAGGGAAGGGAAGGGAAGGGAAGGGAAGGGAAGGGAAGGGAAAGGGAAGGGAAAGGGAAGGGAAAGGGAAGGGAAAGGGAAGGGAAAGGGAAGGGAAAGGGAAGGGAAAGTCAGGTAGAAATCTTACAAAATTAAGTCTTAGAAAATGAAGAAAAATAAAATCCTCTTCTGAATTTGAATTATATTAAGACAATTACCTGCTCTAACTAGAAAATACCCTAGCTATTTGTTAGGGTTCTCTCTATAGAATATAAAAATTTATTTTTACTCATAACTTTAGAAAACCCAGCTCCCTTCTGGCCCTGCTAGTCTCCTGCCATTTGATATTGTGGAAGCTCCTCAGTTGTCCTGTCCCAGCAACTCTAGCTGCTGTGCAGCCAAAATGGGACAGGTTTGATTTCATCCACATGGCTTGATCCTCCCAGACTCCAGCAGTACCTGCATCCTAAGGGTGGCATGGGGACTTCCTGAGGACACTCTCATGACTCCTGGGACAGACTGACTCACTTGGGATCCCTCCAAAAAAAATAGCAACCTTCTCCCTCAAAGAGCTGCAAATGTCTCCATCATGCAGAGATTCTAGACCCCTTCCTTCTGCCCACAGCCCACTGGAACAAGAACATTCCCCTCCTAGGGAATGGACAGGATTATTACAGAAGCAAATTTTCTTTTGTTTTTTTCTTTTCCTCCTGCTTGGCACACCCAGCATGTGCCTTTGCATTTGATGTTATTTAAACACTTCTTAGCAACACTGAGGAGCAGCAACAGCTGCGAGCAGCAGGGTCACAGCTGAGCGCCCTTCTCGTGCATGCTTGTCGGATGAACCATGAGGATGGAGATGGGAATGCTGACAAATATACACTCAAAGGCATCTCTGGCCCCACTTTTGCACACATAGTGCAAAATTCAAAATGCAATACAAAATATGCACTACCTACAGTAGTGGTCGAGGCAAATCCTAATGTGAAAACAAGCAGGTCTCCGTGGCCCTCTGTCAACTGCAGAAAAACTGGAAGAGATGGAATTGTATGCTGAGGGTCAGGAGCTAAAATTTCTACTGAAGATATTCAAGTATAGGAGATACTGGAAAAAGCAGCTGAGAACCATTGTCACATTCAAGTTAAGCATGAGGGCAACCACCCTGCTAGATGGCTAGGAAGATGATTTGGAGGAAATGGGGCTTATAAGACCCTAGTATTTCACACCCACCCACATCTCTGCCAGTGTTCTGAACCTGGCAATCTTCAATTAGGTTTGACACGGGGAGTGAAACCTCAAAGATGAAGAGTTACTGTAAGATTCATTGAAAGATTCATTACAACTTGTAGCTTAGATAGAAGCAATATATGCATCTGGTGCTTTTCCAAAGACATCTATATATATATATATATATACACATACACATATATATATATATATATATGTATATACACACCTCCCCACCTGGGCTCCAAAGCCATGGATAAAACGTATAAAATGGTATTTTAATGGCATACAATAAAAGGCCCTTAACACACAGCAGATTATCCCCTACCTCCTGTCTACACCCTCTTTTTCAATTTCCGTGCAGATTTCTTTCCAATTTATGTTTTTAGCTGCTGCCTCTGTTCCCTCTGTGTCACCTTTAGGGAAATGGCTTTTGTCTGAGATGATCAGGGCCCAGATACAGCAGCAGCAACTGCAAAGACTGAATAAATAATAATACACTTGCATGCCAATACAGGCTGGCAAACAAGCCAAAAGGGGATGGTAATATAAATCTTCTATGAGTAGATACTCAATTTCTGGACAAAGTTTCATAACTAAGAGTCATTTAGCATAACATCTCTACCTGGTGACATTCTTTTTGTCACCCTCTTGAAATTAAAAGTAATCTTTGTCTTTTAAGGGCCTGAGAAACTCTTCTTGAAACACAATATAGCTCGTATGATCTCACATACTTTGTGATGATGTGTCTACCAAGATGCAAAGCACCAACACAGCTCTCATTCTGCAATAGCCATCTCACCACACTGCTTCCCTGCCTAGGGGACTCTCCCCATCTCTCCTAAGGTCTCCAGCTGGAGGTAACCTATGCCCTGGTGCTCACAGATTGCTATTTAATCATAGAGCACAAATTGCTGTTCACCATCACCACTGAGGGACAAGGTTAACAGCTCAGGTGATGGAGCAAGGTGTGTGGCTTCCCACGCTGTAGATGCAGGATTCTGTGTGGCTTCCCATGCCATAGATGCAGGATTCCATGCCACATTCAAGAACACTTTAATTTCAGTGATGGATAAGCAGAGCTCGCTTTCCGGGTGGTGAACTCATGACAGCTCCTCACTTTAATACGTCAGGAGAAGATTTACACCCCTCCACCAACTCCCTTCCACCCAAAGCAATGATAAATATATATTTGAAAGAGGCAAAGGAGGAAGGGAGGTGTTTTATTATCTTGGGTAGCTTTTATGAGAGAAGAATTTTCAACCATCTGCTCTAATTATTCCTGCTGTATTGGCCACCATCTTCATGCAACAATAGAAATAATTATCTCCTCAAGCACAAAAATATATATATTTACAGGAACAAACAAAAGTTGATTATTTTTACCTCCCAGGGAAATAAAAAGGAACAATAAGATACTTCCTAATGAACGAGTAATTAGGAAGGTGGGTAAAGCATCTGTGATTAGAAAAGACAAATTGGTGCAGGTTCCTCCCTTTAACTCGCTTGAAAAAGACTCAAAATGTTATTTACTACAGTTAGTGGGGTTAGTGTATAACATCATGCCCAGTGCCCAAGTGAACTGAATTTGTCTCTTTGCACCTGTGCCAAAATAACAGAGAAACCCTCATTCCAACTGTAACATCACAAAGCTTCAAATATCATGGATAGGTCCGTCACTTCACAGCCCATGCTCCTGAGATTGGTGTTCACAGGACAGCCTTTCATCCTGCTTTTATAAGAGCGGACTCCTGTGTGCAGTATATCACACAGAGAAAAAAAGCGTCCTCTTTTTTCCTTTTCTGGATAAAAGTGAAAAGAAAAAAAAAAAAAAAAAAAAAAA
>NW_020454106.1:464531-577049 GCF_003342845.1 Nothoprocta perdicaria
ACATGTAACACATGTAAGAAAAAAGATAGAGACTTTCCAAGGAGATTACCAAATACCTTCCATTTTACAAAGCCAGTATGGACAATCAAGTGTTCTCTTTACCAACAACACAGTGCAACACCTATGTACACACATGGTTTTAGACCTCAGTGAGAGAAAGAGAAAGCTCCCACAGGTTAGTAAAATTAGTCAACTATGCTGTGCAGCCAAAGAGCAGCCAAACCAAACCTAAAGAGGATGTTGGCACTAACTGCCTCAACAAAGCAGTGAAGACTTTTACTAATAAATCAGAGGCATGAATGAAGGTTCAACCTCCAACATATGTCACGGCAGAGACCACAATACGAGCAAACAGATCCCAACAACCAAACTGGATAGCAAAGATAAAGAATAAGACCATTTCTTTTCTGACAACTCAAGAAGAAAATGGTACATAAGATAGGGAGAATGACTGCAGTCAATTCATTGGTGATTTTGCACGCAAAGAAAGTAGCCGTACATAAATTAAAGACCAGAGGGGAGGAAAGGTGTTCACAGAACACGGACAATATGGAAAAAAATGAATCATTTATATGAAAAGACAACATTATTTTCAAGCAGAATGGAAATAATACTGCAGCTATTAATCAGTGGAGGCTGGAAATTATACTTCTGACTATCCAGGCAGTGAGAATCTATGGGAATTTTCCAGATGCAGCAGGGAATCAAACATTCCTTTATGAATTGGTACAGGTAGTATAATTACCTATGATTGGTAAGAGAAAGATTGGGCCATGATACAACAACCTTTTTTTCTTGGCTATGGCATGATATTTTTATGATTATCTGTTGCTCTCTAACTTCTCTTTACCTTGGATCTCCAACTCTAAAATGTATTAGAGTTGGTGTTATCCTACCTCGGAGACCCACATAGCAGCTCCTTCATTAATGACTTCCAGAAGTGTGAGCACAATACGGATCAGCTTCGGGCAGCTGGCTGGACATGAGGTCCAATTATATGTATTCTCCAATATCTTCATTTCTAACTGTGACTACCTGAGAATTCCTTTTTTTTTTTTTTTCTTTTTTTTTTCTTTTCCTTTTTTTTTTAAATTTTGGTCATCCTGCAGGAATCTTTCTGACTTCTGCTGAGTTGCACAAGCACAAGAAGGGAAGAATCTGGCTGGACATGTTCTCTATGGGACTGATGAATGACCCTAGTCTCTCTCCAACTATTACAGGATAAATCTGTTTACACACAAAAAATTGACCTGGGCCAGCGAGGTGGGACTAGAACCAGGAAACTGGCACGTCCCAAAGGTAAAAATACATTTACAGCCAACAGCATTAGTAACTCAAGACCATAAACAAGCCATGCTGTCATTAATTACTCAGACAGGGGCAGCACAAAAGCAGTAAGAAGACCCAAAAGCCAACTGTAAATAGTTCGACTAGCTGATTAGTTTGGGGAAAAAAATGAGTGGGCAGTTTCGGAGGTCAGAGCCCATGGCACAAGTCAGTCTCAGGCCAATTTGCAACTGGACAATGGCATGAGAAAGAATTTAATTCCTGCTTAAAATAACCCCAGCAAAATCACTCAAAAAAATAACCACCAAGAAAGGCTTTTTTACAGCAGGGGAGTAATCACTGCAATTTCCAAGCACAGAAGGTAAGGCTCTTTGCACCAGAGGTATTTAATTAAGGACACGGAATATTAGTTTGATCTAATGGTGCTTTCACAGGGAGGGCACTGAAAAGACATCGCTATTGAGCAGCGTGTATGTCCCAGATATAGCATGAGTCAACTCTCTATATGGCCATCCAGGCAACAAAGCTCACCTGAATGCAGGCAGATTAGCAAGTGATAAGGGGATATCACAGGTCTGAATCACAGAGGACTGATATGAGCAGGACTAGGGCACACAACAATGAAGCAAATCACAAGAGTCATAGCAAGGTCTAAGTCTGTTTTCCATAATCCTGTGATTCCCAAAGTATCATCTTTTGGGGTCTTTTGAGGATTATGTCAGGAGATTGATCTTAGAACAAGAAACCTTAATTTCAGATAGCAAATTATAAAACTCTTGAAAGAGGAAGTTTCATAAGGAAATCACCCAGGAAGCAGAAGAAACATCTTGCAGCAGGAGAGAGTTTTCCTGCAGCAAAAATTCCCCATAGTATCTGGGGTAAGACAAAAAGGCAGGGGATCAAAGGGCCAACAGAGAAGCAACCCTTGGTGCCCACACATCTCAACCAGTTCCTGGAGAAAAACACTAAGACTTGCATGAAGAGCTGAGGAGGGCTTAAGTCTGTGCGGGAATGTCAGGGCCAGACAGATGTATACTGAGAAATGTTTTGGAAGACACTTCGCAGAGGACAGTTTACCCTTACGTGATTGCCAATTCACAAGAATCTTCCTAAAATTAGTTTATGGCCTGATATTGAGAGACAAATGAGAACTTTCTCAGTAAATTGCTTTAATCATAAATCTCACTTCATGAAAAAACTATGCACATAAAACATATCAAGCAATTCAGTGTGGTCTTCCAGTTTAGATATAACTTAACTCTTTTTTCCCTTTTCAGAGTGCAGTTAAAAGATATATGGAATTTACACATTGCTTTAAATCAGTGATTGCTCAAAGGATGAAGGTTTCTGAGACAAACTAAGAGCAGCAATTTAATGGTAACAAGCAAATTGCAGGATCAGATTGTTTACAGAAATGGAATAACCCAAAGCTGATGGATATACTGGACTTTGCAGTATGTCCTTTTCAAACATTGTCACACAACTGAATGATCCTGAGTGTAAATATTGCAAATACAAATATAAATTTAAGAATCTGCTAATCACCTATAAGAAAATAAATAAAATTCTGTGTCTATTGCAAGGAGGATTTCTGAATGAGCTCTACACTAAACATATAGGCCATGAGATTAATCCACACCAACAGTGTTGGTGGAGACCTGCTCATGACAGGGCTTTTCTGAATCATGCAGATGCAAAACAGCTGCGAGGAAATAAAAGGTTGGGTAGGGAGCTGGAGCACTGATGTGGATCCAGGACCTTGACTTTCACACAGTGTGAGGACAAAACTCCAATACTGTCGCATGCACATCCATGTCCCTCCAGCCAGAGCAGCAGGGCCATGTAAGTGATTAACTTAACATCATCCTCCTGTTCTTCTACAATGATTTTTTTTTTTTTACTATTGCATTAAGGGGTTCAGGCACCCCTATGACTTCATTATGGTCACAGTATTGCTCTACTGAAGCATCTATTGCCACTGGGAACCTTTTGCGCAGCACCTAACTGAAAGGTATTAGGATTTATAGGTGTGACTGTTGTCGTGTCACCTGTATATCCTCTTTTGCTCAAAGAAATAGGATGGTATTTTGGTCAGTCATAGCATCTTCCATTTAAGATTCCCAAAATGTGATGGGAAGAGAAACCTCCTAGGAGAATGATTGCTACCCCTGCTTAACTCCTGATTAGCAGGAGAACATGGCTTTACTATCTTGCAAGGAAAATGCATGGCTGACAGCATTTTGTTTGTTTTCTGCTGAATCACTGCAACAACTTCAATAAAATATTTTGCTTGTTCATCTACATTTGTTAAAAATATATTTTTAAAATTAATTCCAAGTCCAAGAAGGACCTGGATGTAACTCTCTATCCCATGCCAGGGTGTAATGAATATCAACAGTACTAAGCTATTACTGTCTGAAATCTGCACTCTTGCTCCAGTTCAGTGTCCTGTGTAGAGGTAGAGAAGTTACTAAAACCTTTTTTTTATTTGTCCTATAAGAGGTTAGATATCTAACTCTTCTGGCATGCTTTAATAGGAAGAATTCCCTTCAGCAAGTAGAGCCAGGTTTTGCCGTGCAGCTACTGAGCACCACCCCAAACACCCATATTAAATTCATCAAAAGAGTATAGTAGCGTTTGCCCAGTTAATGTAAATTAGAACATCAGAATCCACCCCTTAAAGCTGCCTCTGCATTGCAGGGATAAGAGCAAGCGTGAACAGGACAGGCCTTGGGATGCCTCTGGCATGAGATTTAGTTCAGAGCATCTACTACACTCCTCAGACAGGCAGGACATTCAGGACATCTGCACTTAGCCAGGCAGATTCCATTCCTTTTAGTGGACTAAGAGACTAGGGCTCAGACTAGGTCAGTCTTGAAGGTTTGCAAGGAGAGAGAAGAGCACAGGCAACAGGATAGTGCAGAGGTGAGGAGAAAGGACCTGCACAACTCCTTGGCACTGCTCATTTTCTAAAATTTTGTTCTTGCTTCTCTCTTATGCCGTGCTACAGGGGCACAGGACTCAGCATTTCCCACCACCAGTGAAACAGTCCTGCTGTTGAACACCTAAGATCAAGGCTCAAGGGGAGTATTGGGGGAATCCTCTCCATCCTGCACCTGCCCAGCAGGGAGAGGGTTTCATTCTGCAAGGCTGTTATATTTCAGTAATGCAAGCTTTTTAAAAGCAACTTGTCCTAATCCGCGAGCTTTCAGAGTCCGCTTTCAAATGCAAGGTCCTGTTTAGTTTTAGCACATCAACAGCATGCTTTCTTAGCCTATCTGTATGCATTATCTACTGCTGTAATGTATCATGTACTGAACTACAGCATCATTACAGGTAAGTGCTCAGGTTTAAATGCAAACATAATTGCATAATGTGGTACAGCCAGGAAGAATAATGCAGGAAATAGAGCCAGCTCCATCTGATAGTGCAATCTGACTGGAACGCTGACCATTCGGATCAAACGCGCAACCCAGATGGGGCACCCAAGAATAAAAGGGCTTTGTGGTATCTTTATTGTCATCATCAAAAACACTTATCTGCCAGAAAGGTAAAAAGGTGAAGATGGGACTCGTACAGAAAAGGTCACACAAACAACAGGATAACATGGGGTTACAATAGGTGGGAAGATGTCATGCCTCGGCAAAAGCTACAACAGTAGTTCAACTTCAAGCTGAATTTTCCAAGCCCTAGTAGGAACTTGAGTGTTAAATGGCATTTGGAAGGATGAGGACACACATAGATATCCTAAACTGCCAGGAAATGCTATTTAATTGCAATAAGTTTAGCTACAGTCCTACCATGGAAGTAGCTGTCCAAGTAAAAGAGGAGAGAGTTCCTGATCCAAAAGGCCAACCAAACAACAGCACATCCCCTGCAAAAATATGTACTAGTTTAACAAACTGGTTTTGTATAAACTAATTAAAATTAGAATCAATTCCTAATGCATTTCTCTCATGACCAGTAATTCCAGCAGGGACACAGACAGCACCACAGCCCAAACCTGGGTGGAGCTGAAGTTAATTTGCTGCCCTATGTGCTGATCCACTACGCTGTGAATGGCTGCACTTCAGCCCAAGAGCAGCATCACACAGCTACAGGACAGTAACCTCTTAGGCTGCTCCTGCCCTTTCCACGAGATTTTAGACCAAATTAATTTGAATGAGGCAGCACGACAAAGAGTAGCGTGAGACGGAGCCTTGAGAACAGCGGGCTGAACTGAGAGGCCTTTGAGGAGAAACAGCACAAACTGCTGCTGTTTGGGCTCTAAAGCCGCCCCTCTGCCATTTGGGGCTGTGACAGCTCTTCTTTGTTGGGATCACATATTCCCTGGAATAACGTGTGTCCCATGGTTTTCGCTGTCTGCCCTCCCACGCACACATCCGTCTAGCAGGACACGAAGCCCAGGCTCCCTTTCCCAAGGGCAGAATGTCACCCAAGTGCCTGGAGGCTTTTAAGTGCTTAGGGATGCATAGAGATCCCTTGCATGTGATGAGAGTTGCATGTTCTCAGGGAAAGCCCAGCATTTTCCTAGGGCAAACATCCCCATGAGGGCACAGAGGGGTTCAAGACAACAAGAAGTAATATCCAGAATCTCAGGGAGAGGAAAACCAGGGAAAGACAGACCTCTGGCACCATCATTTGTGTGACTAGCACAGAATTGCTCCTTCCCTGCAGTTTCTTGTCTCTCTATCCAGCACCCCGTGGGTCGCCCTGAACATCTAAACTGCCCTGCAGACCCAGGGAGGGCTTATGAGGAGCAATCCTTGACACAGAAAGCAAAACACACGTCCCCGTTGCAAAGCACAGGTGAAAGAAGGAAGAAAAGTTAAATGAGTGGGAAAAAAAAGCAAGTGAGTTAGGAAGAGAGAGAGAGGGAACAAAAGAGCAAGAAAAAGTGTGTAAAAGAGAGAATTGGGATCCCCCAGTTCTCATAGATTCCCCCATATAGGGATCTATATGGGTAAAACTGAGCCTGAACCCTGACCGGAGTCACAGAGTCAAGGAAGAAGTGTGAAAGCAGGGAAATAAATCAATAAGCAAAACAGCATTCTCTTTCCTTAATTTTATATGAGGAAGTCAAATTTACTGAGCTCCTCACAAGCTGTCTTTGGCTAAAATCACCACTAACAAGCTCTGACATCTGAAATTTAACTGGACTCGAGCTAACAGCTCCCAGCCCTGCACCACCCATGAAGTTCACGGGGAATATTTTGTTAAAGTCACAGACAGAAAAGGCAGAGGGTTCACGGGAAAGTGTTTATAGAGCCCGTTTCACCTGCTGCTCCCTGATGTCTGCTTTCCTTCATGGGGCTCCATCCCCTCTGCTCCTGCAATTGCTGGGTCCTTTTTACAAGGTGGCCCTTATGAGCCCTTTAATGAAGCACTTTGCTCCACGGCTATTTACGAGGACACGTTGGGAATGAGGGACTTCCCCACACAGGGCTGCTGCATAGGGAAATGCACCCGGCATTCAGCAAGCAGTGTGTTAAATCAGTCTATCACCGGGTTATTAAGGAGTCATCATGAAAACAGGCTGTTTTTTACTGGCAATCACATAAAATTAACTCTTTCATTAAAGAGGGAATGAAAGCTCTAAAGGTTTAATTTCAGCACGACTATTTAACTGTTTACTGGCATCGCAGATATAGAAGGAGAGCCTGGTGCTCTACAACTCATGGCTGATGCTAGCCAGGCTGCTTGCATTAGCAGCACTGATTCTGCCAGCATGGACCCATGTGAATAAAAGTCCTGCAGAACTCAGTGCATTTATAGATTCATCATGTTTGTCTCAAAGTATCTCTGAATAAACTAGCCATGAGCAGGATCAGCTCACTGGGCTATGGAGCTGCTACACCATCCCAAACAGGCAAATGTAGGCTCAGCATTTGGTGAGGTTAAAGATTATCAATTTTAATGCTGATGAGGGAAGAAGAACATTGAGGAGGAGGTTCTGAATGTGCTCATAGACCTTCAGGTGCTGGTCTGAGCCTTACTGTGAATTTAGGTACCTAAAATAAAGCTCCAAGAAAAAAATAAAAAACTAATAGTAATAATAATGATAATTGAGCTCTGATTATTGCTTGAGCTTACAGACAAGCTTCTTTCACTGCCATTTGGTGGTGTCAGAATGGCATAAAGATATACTTCCATTCATGATCCAGCCACTGCCAAGGCTCTTCCAACCAACCCAACCTGGCCACATGGCTACTGGCTACTAAAAAATCTGGCTACTAAACTCTCCTAGCTTTCAAAACAGTGTGACCACATGCCTGACCCTTGCTACTTCTTGAACCAGATCCCAGAGACATTCAGAAGAGGATTCAAGGTAGCCAGAGTGCTTCTGATTTAACCAAACCGTCATTCTGTAGAAAATTACTCAAATTCCTCTCTGCACCATCAGGTTCATGATAGCTGGACCTGGATAACACTTAGGGATTAGGAAGAGGACATGAAGATGGTTGCTGTTGCAGAGTCCTACATTAGAGAGGCAAGAGCTGTTTAATCCAAATCACCCCTCAGGGTAGCAAAAACTCTTTTTCTCTTGCTTTTTGACCAAGACTCCAACACAGAAGAGGGGCAAGTCCTGCTATGTCTTTCTTCAAGGAGTGCAGCCCTTTAACCTGATGAATTTGAGGCGAGGAGATGGAGAATACCTCCCTCCACAAGCAGCTTGGGGTTGGGCATCCCAAACACCTTCCCCCAAACAGAGTAATCCAAGTCCAAGCTTGGATCAGAGCTGCGCTTCCTAATGTTGGCCATCCTTCCCTCTAAAACTGCCCAAACACAAAAGGAGTCAATTACAGTCTTTGTCATAATTAAACAAGAAGGTGGTAGAATGACTCTGTGCAAGACCCTGGAAGCAAAGAGCAAGAAAATTTGACCACAGTCTCCCAGGAAGGTTTCCCTGCACCCTCCTGACCTTAATTCAAGCCTTGGCTTTCTGACAGTAAGGGAAAAGCTTTGCTTTCTGTTCCCTGGAGAAGCGTCTTCAAAATATCACTTTTCAGCCTGAAGCCACTTCTTTTTTAAAGGGAGGTAAGCTGGGACGCTTGGAAAGGGGCAAGGAAAACCCATTCTCTCATTAAATAGAATCAAGTTAAATTTCACTTTTGCAATCTGCTTAAATTCAAGTGCAAAGGCTTTGGCTTTGTTGTGTTTCAGAATACGGAAGATGGGCAACCTGTCCTGGAGGCAGCATCTGGAATGATGGGGAAGAGCAGGACACCTCAAACAGGCAGGTGCAATTTAGGGACTAGCGTTCCAGAGACTCTCAAATAATGATGAGATGACAAAATAATAATAAAAAAATTAAAAGGGAGGTATTCAAAATAGAAAGAAAGAGCATGTTACAGTTCAGCCTTTGATGTTCATTCTCATATGGTTAAGAAATAGTTAAACCTTAAATCAGGAGGCAAAAAGTTACAGCAAAAAATGATTAAAACAAAAACAGAAACAAAAAAAAAAAAGGAATCGAAAACCCGTACAAACAGCACATCTCCTAAATTTCCCATTGCAGCCCAAGGCCCAACCCATTGAAAAAAAAAAAAAAAAAATAGAAGAAAAAAAAAGTGGAAGGGAAGCAATTTAGCTTATCCTTTCCCCACACACCTAGCAGCCACTTTGTTATTATTTATTTATTTACCTTCCCATTTCAGAGCAAGGTCCTTATTTTCTCATTTAGTCCAGCAGAAATTGTCCTCCTGGAATGACCTTTTTTTTTTTTTTTTTTCCTCTCTCTCTCTCTCTCTCTCTCTCTCTCCTTTTCTCTCTCCTTCTCTCCCTCTTCCTCCCCCCTCCTCCTCACTGCCTGCAGGCCATTGCCCTCATGCCAGTAACTAGATAACACACTCTATCAGAGATTTTTTAAAAAATCATTGCAAAGGCACTAGGGCTGATAGTGGCATCAATCCTAGCCTGACACGGGCTCAGGTCAACCATTTATCTCTTCACATTGCCTGTGGTTACTGTGGAGGCCATCTTGGTTCTCTATATCTTAACAGGCTTGCAGGTACCTCTGCCTGCCCTGATAGTGTCCGCATCCCACGACTGCCTTTTGCTTTAATTTTATTAGTTCATTAGGGACCTCTCCACTTCCTCACTGTAAGGCTTACAAATCTGGGTTGGTTTAGCAGCAATTCCCCTCATCCACCCCAAAGCCACATTACCAAGTATTGTTGACCAAGTAGGTTAAGAAATAAAGAATACAAAGAAGCAAAGGCAGGGTGATCACACAGTTAAAATTAAACATATATGAAATGCACAATATTTTATTAAATGAGGGTTTTCCTCAAATCCTATTGGGTAGCATTGCCATTTGGGCCTAATTACACTGCCAAAGAACCCAGGAGCCATAACCAAAGCCCAATATACCCTATGGCAGATGCTACCAGAAGAGGATCCCCCTGATAAACCGCAGTCAAAGAAAAAACATTCCCTCAGCCCTGGCATTACTATGCTCAAATGAAATGATATGGCGTGCCAAGGTATCTGATGGAGAAGGAGAAAAGAGAAGTATGGGAAAAGGAGAGCAGATGGAGTAGGATGGTCAGAAGGGAAACAAGAAGGGATGGAGTGTAGGGATGAGAGGATGTTTAGGACTGTACCAAACTCTGAAGGCAAGGAGAGAAGCTTGAAAAATGATACCAAACAAAAAATACCTTTTAAGCCTAAAATAACTATAAACGTATGTGACCATAAGCTGGAAAGCCTGCATATCTATACTAGCAGCTACATCTGAGCTTAAGGCTTTCACCCTCAAAATACAACCACCAGAAAGCACATAATGTGAGAATGGCACAAAAAGAAGCCTGGAAGAAGAGCATGCATCAAAAAGAAGACTAGAAGAAGAGCATGCATCCACCACGGGGAGCACAGAGAGCCTCCTGGACCAGAAGGAGAGAGTCACCTCCAGGCACTTGTTATCCTCACAGTTATCTTCACATAATCTGAAGCAGAAAAATAAAGTAGCAGCCTTTTATATCCAGAGCTCTGTCAAAGTCACAAATACCTCCAATAGTTAAAACTACTTCATCTCCTTCTTCAGCCTTCACATTTTGCTGTATCCAGAGAGATGACAAATGGAGAAAATGAAAGCAAGGAGGAAGGAAAGGAGTGGTTCTGGGGATCTACAGAGGAGTCCAAAGAGTTTGGAGATCTTATCTTGATCACATATCACATTCAGCAGAAGTTGAATAGCCAGCTCTCTAAAGTGACTAAACACACCTCAGACCATCTTTTCTTTTGAGGGGGCTTAGAAACAAAAAATTAAAAAAAAAAAGAAAAAAAAACACAGTTATCCCAATATCAATCACTATCACTGAGCTAAAAACTCACAGATTCTCAATACCCTAAGCTACTTCTTAAATCTCAAGACCTTCCCTTAATGCTGTGTTAAAAGCAAACTAAAGGCAGAGTAGCATACCCAGGCAAAGCCATAATCCAGGAAGGCATTTTAATTTTGCAAGTTATTTTTTATTAGCCTTCCATTTCTTAATGGGGACCCCTCAAGGGTTGGGTTGTAGAGGACCCACTAGTACACCCGTTCAGCTTCCCTTCGACTGACTTAATATACGTGGCATCTGCCCTCCGACAAACATTATATTGCCCATCTGGGCCAGAGGAGGAGTGGGAATCAGTGCAGGGAATCATTGCTCAAGCAGCATGCTTGCATGATGATTAGGTCTGGTCCAGTGATCTGGAATAATAATCTGAAGGCTCACTAAGCATAATAGGTTCGGAAACATCCAAGCCTGGTCAAACCTTCCCATGAGCATCCTTTACAAGTGTTACTGGTGTGTTTTGCATGTCTCATCAGTGTCACAGCAGCTGACATCTCATTATGCATCCAAGGTGGAAGTGGACAGGTAGTGACTGAGCATTAGAATTTTTCTTTTCTCTTTTATTATTTAATTCATATCTTTCCATTATCCAGTATATCATGAAAATGTGAGCTAATTAAGTCCTATGGGATATATACAATCATTGCCAGATTTTTTTCCCCTCCCTTCTCCTTTCCGTATGCTAAATTGCATTATACAGTGATATAAAAATAATTCTGCAGTTCTTCCTGAGCTAATAATGGAGCGAGTGGCAACCACTAACAATGTCAAATCAAACTGTGGAGCAGAGGCCTGCTGCTTACTTCATGTGACCTGATTAAGTCATAGAGTGGCAAATACTTCAAGCTCAAAAGTTTGCAATTTTCGATTTCCAAAGCATTTGGCAGAAGGAGACATTCAAATACATACATGATCCCAGGCAAAGGCTGAATCAATAAAGTAAGGGATAAAACTTGAGGTGATGGTTATGACCTTCCCTTCAATGGAAATACAGATATTTTTCTCCACTGAGGGTCATGGCTAAGAGCTTTTAAAATAGTTTAACTGAATAGCAAATTCAGGTAATTGCCCTATGAGAGAAGGCTCTGCACACCACATGCAATGTGAAAAGGATAGCCAGCATTTTTCAAAAATATCATCTAATTTTGGGTGGCATCTGTATTCTAACTTTCAAGCAAAGGCAGGTAGAAATAAGAGGTGGAAGAACTTTCTTTCATGTAAAAGTAAATAAGAAGATCATCCAAAAAATTAAAGCATCTAGATTTAAGCTCTTAATTTTCATTAAAATTGGTCTTCGTATGCATTTATGAGAGGAAAAAAAAAAGGCAAAACATTTTAGAATAAAATTAGGGATTTACATCTGGCTAGAGTAAACTTCTCTTACCTGTTATGAGATTAGTGCATATGCCAGACAATCAAAACCAGTTCAGAGAACTAACACCTCATTAATTCATGTAGAAAGAGTACATACAATTTTTGCTAATCTCCGTGGATATTTTTGGTGTCCATGGCTTCTGCATGCACATACAATTTACACAGCCAGTGAGAGAATACCATGGGAATCCACATAATATATTTGGGATCTGACCTGAAAAATGAAGGACTGTGCCATTCTGGCAACAGTTTGATACTCACAACCATGCTGAGTCTGATTCCTGGACTAAATATTAACTGTTTAATGCAATTTTCAGCAAAGCTGATTCACAGATCAAGAGTGAATTTATAGGTTAATCAAGTCACTATTAGAATATTGTTCTGCAGATTTGGACAAGATTAAAACTGGTTATTTACAGTGCAAAGAGCCTGCTAATCTAGGGAAGCTGATTCAGCTGACAGACGTGTCTCCAACTTGCTAGGCTAGGACCCTTGCACATGGATTTCTCTTCCACATCCCTAGGTCTTGTCTGCGACAAGGGATAACAGAGCTGCTGAAAGCATCATAGAAACATAGACCTGGAAGAGATGACCATGTCGCCAGTGCTCAGGTCCCTAGTCCTGCAGCTATCGTGACACCTAGTTGCTCTCATACCCTTACTGTGCTTCCTCCCTAAGCTCTGTGAAGCTTCCTGATGTTCTCTCTCCAGAAACTTGCTGCAAAACTTGGTCACGCTTCCACTCTGCATTCATCTCATTTCCACTCCACATCTCAGCATGGACCTTCTTATACCCAAAAGCAGGTGGTCATGTCATTATTTTCTCTATTATATTAAGAACTAACCTCATTTCCCATTAGGTGCTTTATAAGAAGTATAGAACAGAAGAAAACACTCCCAAACTCTAGAGTTTGCACCCCTTACATTCAAATTCCAAGAACCTACCTTTAGATTTTTTTTTTTTCTGCTGTTAACCACAGTTTTTCTCATTTCTTCCCTCCATGCTCCTGGTAGCCAAGTCTCATTTATACTTTTACCAGACATTCTGGGATGCTTCTTTTTGTTCCAGCACTGTCCTGGAGCTAATCCAGAGAGGCTTACTCATCCCTGCCCAAGGCCTCCCACAAAGCCAAGCCTTGCTAAGATGCTGCTGACTTGCCAGCCTGCTTGAGCATCGTACAGAAAAGTGTACAGGAAATAAAACTGATTGTTGTAGCTACATATGCTGACAGCAGTTAAGGATTAAGCCCAGTCTTTATGAACCGCTTTGAGATCCTTATGTGAGAGTGCAACAGTAGTGCCAGGTGTTATTATAAAAAAGATGCAGTCCCATTACTTGTACGTCGAGTTGTGTTGCCTGTTAATAACACCATTATCCTAAGGCACGTGGTGCTATTAATGCATTTCACTGCTCGGTGCTGAACCTGGGGACCATTATTTCCACTGGAAAGGTAAGGCCTGTTCACACGACATGATTTAAACCTCCACAGTGAAGCATGCGTGTGCTGCACCAAGTCATAAATCTTCACAGGATGCTGTCAGCTAGAAAGGGACCCAAATTGAAACCATTTATCTGAACTCCCCACCCACCCACCTCTATTCACCCAGGCCAGGTTTGGGAAGAGGGATAAAATGATTCCAAATACCCCCTGGATTCATTAAGTGGAAGTCAATGCTGAATCTGAAAGCACTGCTGGTTTTGTTCCTCTTCCCCTTCATTCATTCAAGACACCTAAGATGTTGTGGATTTTCCCCACACTGCACTGAGCAACCAGGGACAAAACTCACAATGTCTTCCTATTCTTGCTCCTACCTGAACCAGGAAAAAAATGTAGACAGATTTTCATCTCCCTATGGAGACTATGGACCCAAGATGCTCACGAGCCGATCAGGCTGGAGCCGAGGGGAGGTGATGGGTCCTTGGGCTACGTGAACCCAGATGTCCTTAGCATATTTGGGAACTAAAATTTAAAGGAAAGGAGAAGTTACCATTTGATCTGATGCTGGACTAAAAACATTTTTTTGCTGGCCTCCTAAAGAGGTTAAATAATAATTTTGGGGGTGGTTTTTCCCTCGTTGCAGTGCGTGTTTCTGGAAGCATAACTGGCAATGCTGATGAGCAAATGAGCCATGGAGAAGGTGCCAGCCCACATTGTTCGGAGCACAAAAAAGATGGGAAATCATGAAAGCTGGCAGCAAAAATAGGGATAAGGTTGTATATGATATTCCCTTATAGGCGAAGGACACACTTAAAATTTTTGATAAGTTGTTTTTCTTTTAACATAATAGAGGAAAGCAGATGCATTTTAGGATTCTTGGTTACAATGGTAACCAGCATCTAAAATATATATACAGGACAAATTCAGAGACTTCTGACTGAGTAAACACTTCAGAATTTGGTGTCAGAAACAAAAGTATTTTACCATGACTCTATAGTTACTTCTGGGTTGGAAAGCAGGTAAAGGAACTCACTGCAAATATCAGAGTTAAGAACTAGCACGACATCTTTGACAGCAATTGTGAGGAAAAAAAAAAAAAAAGACTTACTTTTCTAGGTCTCATCTATACTAAGACAACTATATGATATTTGGATATTGAATATTTAACTTTCTTCTGTTCCTCCTCGAATTCCATGTCACAAGTGCCACAACCCAATACTTCAGTGCAACACTCCAGAAACTCTGAAAGGATGTGTGCATTGGCAATGAACATTTGTAAATATTAAGATGATTTTAGTTAAGAGTAATAAGAGTCGTAGTTTTTGTTTTGTTTTACAAAATGAACTTTGGTAATATCTTTTTCTTTGTTATACCCCTATATAGCCCTGGAGAGACTGTCCCATTTTATTTCAGATGCTTAAGAGGAGCAAAAAACCCCACAAATACAACCATAGCTCGACCAGTGCTGAATGCTAAATTTCTGCAGGAAAGCTGAAACTCTGTATCTTACACCTAAGATATCTTATCAAGTGAAAATGAAAACAGAAAACAGCACTTTTTAAACAGAATTTGCATTTATATAAAAAGAGACTGTAAAAAAAAAAAAGATATATACTGTCCAGAAAATAAGGTAAAGCTCATTTAAGTCTCATAAAATACATGATTAACCAGTTAACCATTAACACAGCTGCATTACATTAGAATTGCTATTTGAAGTTGGAAAGCATTTAATATTATATATTGCTGCTGCTCAGCCTAAATTGTTTTTTTTTTCGCCCCCTTTAAATGTACACAATATTACAAATTTAATTTTAAGCTGTTTGAATCAGTCTGTAAAAAAGATTTGATTATACCTGAGTGTTCTGGCCCCAGTTTTTCCATATCTCAGTAATCTTGGCGGTAATTGGCTGATTAGCTCCCTCACACTCCATCTCTGCCTCAGTTTCCATGGTAATGTTACAGGAGCTATTATAGATGAGAACTTCATCTCTTTCCACTTTAGGGCTGAAACGAGAAGGGAGGTTAAATGGGGTGTCATCAATCTTAATGAAATGCAATTATTTTTACTCTTATTAATCATTGCAAGCCATTAGCTTGTGGCAACTCCTGGCCACCATTTGTCAAACTTTGCAAATTTCTGTAATTTTGTTTCCATTCTTTTATTGTTTATTTGTTTTTTTTTTCCCCCCCTTTATCTGCACACACCCCCAATGAAAACACACGAAGTAAATATCTCTTAGTGGTGCCTTTCTACTTCCCCAAACTATTACAAAGAGCAGCAAATGCCGTTCTAGGACCAAGCCGGGAAGATAAGCGGAGACAACAGCGAGGGAATCAGCAGTGTTAGGATCAAAGATGGATCCTACGTGGAGTAGGTTTTGCTCGTGTCGCCCCCCCTCCCCGTCTTACTCACACTTAGCAATGGAGAATGAATAACTTGCAGCTCCCTTAGGGCAAGGGGAGAAATTGGAAAAACCACACAACTGGCTAACTGGTCCCTAATTCCAACTGTGACAAAATGAGCTCATTTAGGGGTTCCAATTCCTGCTGCCCAGCTGATTGCAATGATGCTTTGTTGCTGGTGTTGGAACATTAACTTAGTAAATTAATTAAACTTACTTAACAGCCCAGACTAAGCAGATTCGATATATGTGCCAGTTATGCTAACAAATGTTTGCTCTCAAATCCCCTCTTTCCATAGAGGGAAGAAGTAATGACAAGGTGGTGGGGAAAAGATATTTTTACTGGGTCTTGCTGCTAACAGCTGCTGACCCAACTGTAGGACCCCAAGTCCCTCAAAATGAATGGAAAATTACTCTATATACTCCAACAGGCTTTGAATAAGGATACTCCAGTGTCAATTAATTTCCATTCCTTCCTCTCACATTCTTCCTTCTTCCTCTCACCCCATTCATACCTCGTAAGAAGGAGAGCAAAGAGGAGGTAAATTATAGCAGCACAGGCACATCCGGATTTTATTCCACTGTTCTGACTTCCAAAGAGGTTTTACTAAGCAAGGCAGAACAGATAGGTAGGAGAAGGATTTTCAAAGGTCTTGGGATGCCTGAAAATCTCATCTAAAGGGATTTTTGGAAGTACCTAAAAAATTAGGTGCCTAAATTCTACCAAGATCAACCGAGTCAGAAACCCTACCATAAGGAGCTCCACAATCAGGGAGATGGAATAAACCTGGAGTTTTCAAACTGTGTTGGATGTGGTAGCTCACTGTACTACTCCGAGCTACTCTGAGAAAGCATTTAGGGGGTATTTGTTTTGCTGCCCTTTTCCATGGCAATGGAGGTTAAAACGCTAAAAGAAGCAGCCACATTAGTGACTACAACAAGAAAAAAACCTGCAAGTAGCTGAATCTTTTCAACAGTGCATTTTATTTATGTATTTAAATGAACCTTTCCCTCTACTCTATCAATAATCGGAAACCAGCCATAGGGAAGTAAATTCTCTTTTGATTGCATCACTTTGAGAACTGCTCTTGTCCTGTACAATAATTCAAATAGACTGGGCCATCTGCATATTACTTTTTTTTTTTTTTCTTTTTAATATTACAAGAAAATGCTGCATCCTTTAAATAGCCAACTGTTTGAAAGGGAGAAATCGTTTTTCAATAGCAAGATATACAGCAAGAGTCCTTTTTGCCAGGTCTTGAAGACTTTGTGGGGGGATCTCCCTTGGTCATTCAAGTCTTTAAAAAGAAACAAAAAACAAGAAAAAAAAAAACAAAAAACCCCCAAATTAATCGATTTTGCTTTGCTTGAGGACAAAGGGCCAATTCTTTCTTGTAATAACTGCATCTGAAACCTGCTGCTGGAAAACTGTTAATTGTAGTGTTTAAGGAAATGCAGCAAGAGCTGACCTGCAAAAGGGATTCAGGGATATATCCTGGTCCTAGTATTGTTAATGGCAAAATCTGCATCTCTTCTAAGGAATATACATTTGACACTAAGTGTTCATAACGCATAGGCTATAGTAAACCAATATAAAATTCATAAGAAATAACAGGAAAGATCTAGCATGCAGTCAAGCAAGAGAGGATGTTTAGATCTTTTTTAAAACCTGGAAGAACGAAGTAAAATCAAATCTTTTTTTTTTTTTTTATATTGAGTCATGTGTATTATTTCCGGAATTCCCAAAGGAATTTTTCTTTTTTTGATCTTTCTAATTTTCTAACAATTTGATACAAATTCCATTGATATTTTCAAATGATTTTTTTTCTGAACTGAATTTTGAAAAATTATTTTAGAATGTTCTGAAATTAATCTTTTGGATGATTCCAAACTCCCTCTTCCTCTTCTTTCCCTTAAACTTTCCAAACTAGGAGATTCATGTGCGATCAAACCACCCCCTTCTTTTCAGGGAGGCTCTGTTTAGAAACAGATTCACCAGAAAAGAAAAAAAACATAATTCCACTGGAAAATTCCTTAGCAGACTGTGAGCACAGCAGGCAAGAAGCTACTGACAGTAATAAGAAGGTGGAGAAATGAACAGAACAGGGTGGGAAAAGCAAGTAAGAAAAAGTTTCCAAAAGGTGAAATGCACTTGGATTTAGAAATATCACCCTGAAGGAATGGTAAGTGCTGTCTCTGGGGGCATTTACAATCAAATTGGACAAAAACCACAATTAAGAGCAAAAAGGAGGCAGACAACAAATGGACTGTGTGACCTGATCTTTTTCTTCTTTTTTCTCACTCTCCTCTGCATGTTCCAAACCAAGTGCCCATAGGCAGGTGTCCCTTCCCACTTGTCCTGCCCACACCAGGCTGAAGCAGCCACAGTGGCAACACAAATGAGAAAACAGAAACACTGAGATCAGTTTAACTTCAGGATTTTTTTTTTCCCTCCTGAGTCTCCCAATTATTGTCTCCCCAATAAAACGATCCACCCCATGTTCTAGGATGCACCTTCTTTACAACTACACTGAAGTACCTGCACTGTACCAACATGCACCAGTCAAGAACGTGTTCACCATCTCAGTGGGGTGATATCCTAGTTTTCTGAGGTCTTTCAGAAAAGTTTTCTCATCTGGTTATTCCTTCATTCAAACCTCTTTTTTTCTTCCTCTAAGCAAATGCTCTGCAGATATAAAACCCCACCACTCTGTCAAAGGCCATGGTATCCACATGCACTCTCAGGCAACTTGGCCTCGGGTTTGCAAAGCCTGAGCCTTAAGGAATTGCCTGAGCACCCTTGCTGAGTAAATATTGCACAGTTTGCTGAATTTTCTCTGCAGCTTTCTACTGGAGAAGCTGCTTGGAGAGAGGAAGTAAGAAAGAGAGAGAGAGAGGAAAAAAAAAATAAAAAAACACTTCTGCTTTTCATAATGCCTAATCTTTTTCCCCATTGGCATCCACCAGATGTTGCTTTGGATCAGAAGATAAATATTAAAACCTAAGAAGGAACAAAGCAAGCTGTTTACGAGATGGATTTTCTGATGTCTCTCGAACACTTTAAAAAGATGGGAGGAAAGGAAGGGGGGGGACACTAGAGATGCTTTGATAGACACCAAGAATTAATTTCACAACCCAGCGGAGCTCTCTAGCGGTCTCAAGGCCAAACTGCTCTGCTGGCATCAACTTAAGAATTAGAAATTTGCTCTGTCATCAATCCATCATCGAGTAGGGGCCATTTCTGCCAAAAGGTGAAATTAATTCCCTTTCTGGGGAATATTGCCCACAGCTGGGCCCATGCAGCTGCAGGAGAGAACCAGCACTAACCTGACAAAGAGTCCAGAAAATTGCCACCGGGACACGTTGACGTCCCCTTGATGGCACTGAGGTCCACGGTGGTCACACACATACAAGTAAAACACAGATTGCTTCTGGTGATAGGAAGCCACAGTGACTTGGACATTGCATTTGATGAAGGTGGACCCAGCTTCTTGGCAGTCGGCTGTAGAGTGTTTCAGACCACAAAGAAGGGCCAAAGATGCTGCAGAAACAAGAGCAGAGAAATAACTCAGAGAAGCCTACAACATGGATGAAGTTAATCGGATTTTGGATACTGGCAGTTTTCACTGTGGAAACCTAATCTGCATGTCCTGTCCTCTCCTTCGGTACATCCTTCCTGAGGATGAGTAGGTCTCCACCCAACTTCAGCCTCTTGCTCAGTGTGTTCAAGCTGATGACTTTCCTTATAAGATGAGCATTCGGGTGGCCTTTGGGATCAAGTTATCTGTTGTGAGGCAAGGTAACAGGCTCAAAGTCTTTAGAAAAAGAGCCCTTACTACTCCTAATGTCTAGCACAGCTTCTGAAATCCATAAACAGCTTTATTAAGAGCATTGCCATGCTTGGAGGTTTTCTTCTAGGGAACATCAGTGATCTGGAAGATGCAGCTTTGTACTTGAGTGTGGCTAGAGACTCAGTCCAAGTCCAACTGATAGATATGAGAAGAGATTTGAAGAGAGGGGATGTTTTTCTTTGAAGAATATTTAAGGGACCAGATTTGCAAACAAATGGGATTTTCTTATTCTAAATCCAGACAAAAATAAACAAACAAACAAACTTTAAACATTAAACCATATCAGACATCAAGACTGCTTCAATAAAAATTCCTGGGCATGTAAATAGTTGTGGAGAACATTCATTAATGCTGGACTACCAAACATTTACAATGAACTATTGAAAATATTTGTGGACAGTACTGCAGTCTGCACTGTGGTACCTAAGAGCTTTCAGCATGTATCAGAAGAGCAATCAATGGGAATTTTTTTAAGATTTTCTTTGTTTGTTTTTAAATTCCAGTTTACGCTAAAGGTTTCTTGTTTGCTAGGAAACTGTCATTATCAATGAATATCTTACCACCTAAGCATTTGTGAAAATTCATTTTGAAGTGGTAAAAATATGAATTTGTTATGTTACATATGTTAAATATTTACAGTTTATGGCGCTTTTTTATTTTTTTAGATACTTATAGAGTGTTTTTGAAATATTTATATCTCTGTTTAGGTTTCACTATTAGAAAAATACTCTAGTATTTCATCTACTCTAAATTGCAGAGTGAAAGTTCATGGTTTTTCAATAATGTTTTTCTCTAGAATGAGAATGAGAAAAAAAACACATCTTCACACTTTTTGTTATATGTTAAATCTCTTCACAAGTCCAGTCATGATTGGCTTGTCCAGCATCTAGTCAAACACAGCAAAACACAATCTCAGCCTTAAAAATCCCAGTCTACATGAAAGATACAGAAAGGACAGACAGAAAAACCTTTAAGATCAAGCTTATATTTTGTTTTTATTCTCCAGAAATGATGTCTAGAGCAACCAGAAATGTTCTATACTTAAGTCTTGCATTTTACTGCAGGCCAGGCTTCCATTCTCTATGCAATTTCAATGTGTTTTGGCAAATGATTGTCAACCCAAACACTAATAATAATTTGTCTTTGCAGCATTTTTACCTGCATCAGAAGCAATTACAGGATGTTCTTCGAAGGAGATGGTATTTATGCTTTTCATTCTTTAGCCATAACTTTGAGAACTTGTCAAAACCAGCAAAGATGGCAAACACTAAGGCAGTTAGGGCATTAACCTTTCCTCTCTTTGCAAGCCCACAAAGTTAGCATGGTCAGAAGAGAATTATGTTCTCCTTCTGTAAAAAAGTGTAATAGCTTTCTCTGTTTTAGTAGTGACATGAGAGGCTTTAATATGCTCAGATGTAATAATGAAGACCCTACAACTGCTTTTGACGAATAAACAGCTAGCGTAGTATTAAATAAAGATTATATTCACATTCCACAGCTTAAGAAAAACAACACATAGGCAAACTAATCAAAAGAGACGTTGGATTTTTTTTTACAGTCTTGAATACAAACTGATGGAGTTTTCCTGGGTGCCTAAAGAAAACAACTGAACCCAGTTCTGGGATGAACGATCCACAGAATCCACCTAAATATTATCCTTACAACCTGGCTGCTGCCAAAGGACTTGCCTAGTTAATGTAGATCACCAGAAAATATTTCCTGTACAGCATCAGAGTTCAGCAGAAGAACAGCCTGTTACCTTTTCATATCCTGGAAACATTGTTTGGGAATTAGGCATTTTGAAGCACACCAGTGCCGTCATCTTGGCACTGCCATGCCTGTAGAATTATAAGACTTTCTATTTTGCTAAATGTTGAAGCATTTTTAAACGAAGATAGGCAAATGAAAGTATTGAAAATACTTTCAATGAAATGAAAAATGAAAAAATGGAAATGAAAAAAAAAAAAAAGAGGACATGGTTGCAAAGGGTCATGAAGAAATCAAACCAAAATGCAAGAAACTCCAGAATAAACCCCAAAATCACTTTCTCATTTCCACATCCTACAGCTCCTGTCCATCTGATGGAGATATCACCCCTTGTGGAGTCTCCATATCTCATCCTGTCCTTCAGAATCTCTGAAATTCTACTCTTGCCTTATTTCCAGAGGATTTCTTAACCCTTTGCTCAGTTAAATGCTGACTTTTCACCTCCCTGTGTGATGGATATGCTCCTTTTCCAGCTCAATCTGACTTTTCACATGTAGCCCTATTCAGGTATGTGTGTATGGGGTGGGGGGGGGGGTGAGTGACACCCTGCAATCATTAAATGCTAATATCTCTAGGGCATATTAAGGTGATATCATCTCCTGCCACAATTGTGAAAAGTACAAGACAAAATAATAATAATAATAATAATAATAATAATAATAATAATAATAATAATAATAATATCTGCTTCATGTATTTAATATTCCCATATTCATAGAATCTGCTAATCATGCCTGATATAATCCCACCAGTGATATAAGTGCATTCAGTCTACTACATCTTGTCTTTTGAGATCACACACAGCGTCAGCCAGATCTCTTCATATGGTTAATGGGTTAGGTATTATTTTTTGGGGGGGATACATTTTTTGAGGATTCTACTGCCCAAGTGGGGATCCTGGGATGCTCAGCACAAGGGCTTTGTCCCAGGTCACTGTTTAGTAACAATGGCTGGACACGTGATGAGACTAAAACCTACCAGAGCTGCAAGGGCAGCTGCTGACTTATTGAACAACTGCCCAACGTGCAAAGCTGAGTTTCCCCAGTTACCCACCACTTGTGAGCAGCTGCAAAACACAGCATTAACATATGCTTAGCAGAGAGACAAAGGTTAGAAGAAAGGAGAGAGAGAGGAAAAAATAAGAGACTTGTTAAGGTCATTGAGTCCAACCTCTGCCTATGAAGAATTGCTCCCTACGAGACATTCATTTCGCACAGCTGAGTTTTAAAAGTCCCAAGAGGTGACTTTGCAAACATCTATTCTGCTGCCTGATAGATCTCACTGTCAGAATGCTCCTGCTTTGTAATCAATATGGGGTTTTTTGTTTGTTTCTTTTTTTTTTCCCCCCCTCTGTTGCAATTCTGGGCATGAAGGACAGAAGAAACCATATGGATCTTTATGTTCGGGCTCCACAATAAACATCAGATGCACTAGTTGCTATTCAGATCACAACAGGCATGGCACAGCCTCTACAGGTTTTCTCCATTCGTATAAATCTCCCAGTTTCCCTGGGTATAATCTCCTATGGTCCTAATTCACTACTCCTTGGTGTACTTGTACCTCCACATCCAAAACATATTCCTCCCTCTCCTGCTACCTGATATAAAAAATTCTGCCAAATTTCCTTCTAAACCAACCTCATTTCATTTTTGTCTTAACCTAAAACCTTTTCCCTAAACATCCACTTTTACCAGTGTAAATTGGATAATGGCCGGTACACAGTTTGCTATAACTCCAAAATCCTAAAACCTGGACTGACGACGGTGGCTAAATCACATCGAGCTTTTGCCCTGATGGATCTTGCCATCAGTTTGTCTCCTTTTAGAGGCATCTTCCTTGCCCTGTCCCCAATGTCAGACATATCACCTTAGGTACTGATTTAACGTAAATCATATATACAGTATCTACCCTAATACTGCCCAACAGGAATTTCCAACTATTTTCTCAGCAGCCTAAAACATCCTGCTAATCTTTCCATCTTTCACAGGAGAACAATTTAATCCCACAGACATTAGTTGCATGTTCTTTAAATTTAACCTGAGCTGAACAGAATCCACTGCTGCATTTGCACTACTCAGCAGCTCTGCAACAGGAGTAACAAAGAAAGAAAAAGAAAGGAGTAGAGCTCTTGGGATCAAGACAGTCATTTCTGTACCAGAGCTTTTAAGATTTATTGTATTTTTCCCCCTTTAAGAGAGATGGTTTTGTTATTTTTAATATATTCTTTTTAAACTTTAAGTATGAAACTCAAGGTGAAGCTCTGTTTTGATTTTAATTTTCTGCAGGTGGGAAAAAACTTTTCTTTTTTTTTTTTTTTTGAGTCTAGCTTTATGCTCCTTTTTCTAGTGTTTGGGTTGATCTCAGTTCAATATTCAGTCCATCCAGGTCTTTTTGGTCAATGATAAAACCCAGACCTTGCTAGTTCCACTCAATATCCATTCCTAAAGACAACGTCATGAGGCAGATTTGTCTCTCAGAGGATCCCCTAAGCCACCTCAGGACCAGTTCCAAGCGAATGTGTTGGCCAAAAGAAGGGTTGAGTGCAAGTCATGCGAGTCAGAGGTGGCAAACAGCAACATGTAAGATGTAAAGTGAGACCAGATTATCTGCTTTTGAGAAGTCCACTCACTTCCTAAATACTTGGGATGTGTAATCCCTTAAATATTTTTGGCATGGAGATACCCACACAGGCTGAAAAGTAGGCTGTTCTTTACCAGATCCACAACACATCTTGTACAGATGTGTGTTACATATACAAATATGCACTTATCTCACGAGTATAAATACCATGGCAAATGTTCTCAAGTAAGCTGTTTTTTTTTTTGCTTGTTTTCTTTTTGTTTTTTAAACATAAACACATCATTGAATGACACAAGTGAAACACTTTTCTAACTCAACCGGTGAGTTTTGCAAAGTTGCCTGCACACAAATTTGCACTCTATGAAGACCAAGAGAGGAAGGAGAGAGGTTTCTTTCCCTGTGCTGGACCTGTAGTACCCAAAGCAATTGCATGTGTCTGCTTGGTTTGCAAGGTAGCACATACCCAGCAAAGATGTGACCAGGAGCGATCAGCGTTCGCCTGCTGACACCTAGTGTCAGTACCAAGCACTGGGACCCTGCCTGAAAAACAGCTTACCCCAGACTCCCCCTTGCTGCTTGCTTCTCACTGAATTCTGAACACGGTTGTTAATGTTTTCACAGTTTGGATCATTTTGATTACATTTTATCCCATTATTATTCTTGCAATAACCATCCCTCTCTAGGATCCTCTTTTCTTTTCTTCTTTTCTTTTCTTTTCTTTTCTTTTCTTTTCTTTTCTTTTCTTTTCTTTTCTTTTCTTTTCTTTTCTTTTCTTTTCTTTTCTTTTCTTTTCTTNTTTCTTTTCTTTTCTTTTCTTTTCTTTTCTTTTCTTTTCTTTTCTTTTCTTTTCTTTTCTTTTCTTTTCTTTTCTTTTCTTTTCTTTTCTTTCAGGAGGACCATATATTTTTGTCTTTAATAATAAGAAATCAGTTTATCTGGACACAGCCAGATTAAAAAGAAAAAAAAAAAAAAAAAGATCAGCCCTTTCAGTCTCTTGTGTTTTCCTTTCCAAGCACTTGAGTCTTCTCCTTTACCCACTCCCCTCTCCCCTCAATTTTTCTTTATATTCCTCGTGGATAAGGAAGAAATTGTTCAAAATGGCAAGAAACAAATGTAGTATTTTAGAATAAATTAGATCAATAGGAATGCACAGAGCTCCGTAGTCCAAGCCCTTGCTTAAAGAAGTACTGAAATGAGTGGTTTCTCAACAACTTATCTAGTCAACTTTTGAATATATCCAAGGATGGAGATCCCACACTACTTTGGGCTAAATCCTGGCAATTTCAGACACTCTCACATCCTCCTTCCTTTCAGGTCCATGAAGGACCTGAAAGACCATAGATCTTTGAGCACCTGGACGTCCACAGAATTGTAAGGATTTTGTCAATTCTCAGGATGCTTCCTAAGCTTCAGAGTTAAGCAAGGACTAGAGCATTCACTACCAGATGTTGCCATACCATAACAGGCAGCAAGGCTCTGAAAACAGCATTTGCTGAAAGGCATACTTCTCTGGGTGAGATTTAAGATTAAATCCTGCCTTTTGCAGATTTTAGGAGCTTAATGGTGTGCTGACAGTATGGGAAGGATAAAATATATGTCTATGACTAGTGATGCTTTTCCTCTATTTCCCTGGGATGGGATACAAAAGAGCCCCTCATATTTAGTTTATAACAGGTCTTTAGGGCAAATTTTCTTTACACAACACCAGGTTTTGTGTCTTAACTAACCATTCAAGCGTGGGGCGAGGCAGCTCAGGTCGGTCGTTGTCACGTTGCCCAGAATTTCACAAGGGGTGCCACAGATGGTGACCAAAGTCTGTCCTGGAGAAAACCCCATTCCATGCAGATGAACCTCTTCTCCATTCAAGCCACCTTGGAAAAAGAAACAGAGAACGGGTTTGAGGAGGTAACCCAGTGGTCAGCTACCGACAGGAACATGCCACTTAGAGCTGAAGAGAGCATTAATCTCGGTATTATATTTGAGTCTGGGTACACCCATCCTATATTCAGCCTCTGTATGAACTCCACTTCTGGGTTTGCTAATTTATGCAGTACAAACATATCACAGTCTTAAAGCTGGCTGAATACAGAGGAATGAAGTGAAGAAATCACTGCATAGTCAATATCTACATTTCAGTTAAAGGATCTCCATGAAGTGTCAGGAATTTGAGTGATCTATGGTCTGCATACTTAAAAAAAGATAGTCAGGGATGATGGACCATCAAATCACAGACCACTAGCTACAAAACCCAGTAAAGATTTCCTCACATAAACCTGTGTATAAAAAACCTACTTCAGTATCTCTATCAACATGAGGGATTCTTAACACACAATTTTTTATTTCACACGAGCTATCCACAGTTGTGTCAGCCCACCACATTGCTGAGCACTGTGGAGGAGCTGCAGCAGCCCTTCATGACTTACCCCAGTTGTGATGCACAGATGTCACTGACAGCTGAGATGTGAACGTCAAGTTAGAGGAAACCCATCCCCTGAGGACATCGAGGCCCAGCACGTGGTACTTGCCAGCAGGGAGTGGAGGGACTGAGCACTGCAATGTAGACTGCGTGATGGTGATACCACTACAAGCAAAGTCTCCAACAAATATGTGAATGCTCTCCATCTCTATGACCCCTGATACGGTCATCGTTAAAAGAAGGCCAGCAGGCACAAGTGAAAGGAAAGCTAGGGTGAACTCCTCACTGTAAGTTATTCTTCCAAGATAATAGTCTGTGCCATCTACTCTTAGGCTCAAAGCACTAGTCCCATTGCCAGGAGGCACCGTGCACTGGATACTTGTGCAGGAGACATTGAGAATGAGACAAGGATGATAATTAACAAGAACAGAAGTCATGCTCTTGCCTTTCATTGCTGAGCCTGCTAAGGTGAGCAGGCCTCCACCATTGGTACTGAAGTTTTGGGGGTAAAACTGATGCACCTGAGGCACGACAGTGAGAACCTCAGTTGCTCTTCTGAAGCACGCTTGTCCACTTCTCCCATTGGATACAGAAATGTTGTACTTCCCAGGGGCGATGCAGTCCATCTGGCACTTGATGTTGGTCTCGTTCCAGAAAGTTCCCTTACAGACAGGTTGGTTGTTCACGTGTATTACAGGGTTGTCGCTTGGTTGTGCCAGTTGCTGTCCTTTGATCATCAGGTAGGTGAATGCCCCACTATTTTCCCAGGTCACCAAATCTACAAGGGGGGTCCACTGCTCATGTAGGTGAAGCGTACAGTCTCCAAGGCAGACACTGTCAATGCCATTGACAGTCACTGTGACATTAAGAGCCCAGGATGCCTCAATCAATCTCTCATAAGGTAAAGGATGGGCTCCTGGGAGAAGGAAACACCTAATGACGTTATTATCAGAGTTCTGGATCTCACAGGAATAGTTACCTTCCAGGCTCACCTGTACCAAATTCCTTCTGGATTTTAAAGCAGTGCCAGATATAATCAATACTATCCCACCGCAAATTGAACCTTGCTTTGGGAAGATGGAAGTTACCTGGGGAGTTACTATAAGAGACTGTAGTCTTGCTGCTACGTGAGCATATCCTAGCTGCCTCTGGATAACCCTGACGGGGTAAGTCCCAGGTTCCAGGTTGGTCAGCGGTAAGGAACACTGGGAAAACATTGTAGAACTGTTGCCATGTTGAAACTCAAGGGCACATTCACTGTCCCCAAGTTTAGCAACAGATTCAGTGATGTTTGTCCCCTGCATGCTCAAGACCAGACTGCTGCCAGTGACCTCCATTCCAATACTAGTTATCACAGGAGTCAAAGTCCTTTGATAACTAAAGACAGTGGTGTTCTTTTCAAAAGAACTATGGGGAAGTGACCTACTGCTGAGCAGCACATTTACAGTAGCAGAGATGTCTTGTGAATCTTCATTAGACACATTAGAAGCTGGTGGAGTTAGGCACCAAATGGTCTCGTCTGACAGGTGGGTAATCATGCAGGTTTGATCATTCATTGAAACAGAAACTAGGGCAGGATTTTGGCTAAAACCCACCCCAGAGATTGTCAGCAGTGTTCCACCTAGGAATAAAACAAACAAACAAAGACAATATCTGTGAGAAATCACAAACTATTATAAACCTGCTAAGCTGTTGGTGTTTTGTTCTGTTTTCCTCCCCCACCCTTCTCTTTTGAAACCAAATGGCTGGAGGCACGGTAATGGAGATATCTAGAGAGATGGTAGAAAAAGCCATCTCCCAGTATTTGTTCCAGCTGCATACGGCAAAGCTGGATTAGTGTTGTTATTTTCAAATTTAAAAGCCAGTACCATAGATCTTTATTCAATCTTGAATTCTGCCTGGACACTCAGACAGAAATACTTGTGAAGCAACCAGCTCACCTTAATCTCCAACACAGTGAGTTGTTCTGAGGTTGCCAAGGATCAACTTCAGATTTTCCACCCGCCCTTGTTGACTCATCCATAACAGGGAGTTCTCTGACTAGAGAAAACCTGGTGTAGCTGAATGATCTCAGCCTTAAGCCCTCTCCTACCTACAGGCTCAATGTAGACCTCACAAGAAACAGCAAGAGAACAGCATGTTCTTTGCCACCGTTAAAGGCAACTCTTACCATGGCTACTCATACATGGGCTGGAAGGTGGCAGGCTATCTGCTTTCCCCTAAGATAGCCTGAATTTTTCCCTTCTGTGGGCACTTAGAGCCATGACAAAAGACAGAAAATGAGTAAACAGAATACTGAAGTACAGATCTAAACAGATCTTGAAGCAGGGTCCTTCATATGGAGAAGGAAACTGAAGAGATGAACACAAAGCTATGACCTGGCTCTGTCCTTATATATATTGAAAGCTGGGAGAGTGCTGTAGAGATGTATGATCATATACTGATCCGCTCATATAATCTCCCTAATGCATCCTATTTTTGGTGCACTCCAGGAGGCAGGTTACCTTTGGTCTGATCATGAGCAATTGATCTAAAATATGGTCTAAAGGAATTCATCTCTCCACTTTCATAGCAGAAGAAGCCTTTGGACACTCTGCTACCAATCTGGGCACCATAAGTAGAGGCTAATTAGCTGGCATAAGCATGAATCCTGAAATCTGGATTTACATGACTGTCAAGGAAACAATGTCCATTTCACCTATGCTATTAGGCAGTAGCACTGAAGTGTTTCATGTTTTTGGAAGTATTAATGATAAAGAAAGAAACCTTTTAATATTCTCAAAATAACTGCAAATGTCTAAGCTCAAGCTGCCTCACTGAAGACCACTTAAAGCATCTCTACATGTTCTTCAGTTTGAGCAGACTCTGTTTCCACTAAGCTAACAAATATAGAAAGGTTTTGTCAATATTACAATCAGCTCTTTACATCTGCTGGAAGCCCTGACCTCCTTTTTCCTATGACCTAGATGATAAGTTGTGTTATAGCCAGGTTCATTTTCAGTGAGCTCAAGTCCATAATCCATATGGCCATGCAAGTGTTAGAGACAACAAAAGATGAGAGATAAGGGATGGGAGAATGACTACTGTTTTTTGTACCCATGAGAACCTAAATCAGTTTAAGCCATTCATAAAACTACAGCCAATGAGTTAATCAGTTGTTATTTAACCTTCAATTGACCCCTAAAGATAAAAGAACCATATAGCATTTTTCTTTATATAGCTTAATCTTCAAACTTGATAGCCTTTGCTCTTTAAGCTCCAAGTTCTCATCTTTCAAAGCTTGGGTACTTTACAAACTACAGAACTAATCATGTATCACAAAGCCTCTGAATTTTTGTATCTTTAAAAGTGCCATGAGCCTGGGAGAGGAAACTGTGCAGGACCTGAGATTATATCACAAGAATTTCTCTCCCCTCTATGTAAAACTTTCACAGGATTCATGTAAAATTCCCTAAATGAATTCGACTCTTCTCCACTCCCAGCCAAATGGTATGCTACAAGATGACAAATACAGGAACCGCCATCTGTATTTTAAAGTTTTGAAAGGAAAGAGTTTTTGTTTTGTTTTAATTCAGTGATGTTTCGCTTGAACACAATTGAATGGTTTCAAATGTTTTTTTTTTTTAAAAAAAAAAAAAAAGCTCGGAAAATAGGTTAGTAAATATTTCAATTTGGATTCAAATTAACACTGAGAAAGATTTTTGTCTTTTGACGTCAGTAAATGCTCCCTTTGGGATTACCTGGAATGAATGTTTGCCTCAAACTCTGTCCATACCCTACTCTTCTCCTAGCTTTGATACAGAAAGCCTTTAGAGATGGAGGCGAAATAAGTGATAAATACTGCACAGATGAGTCAGGTGTGGGTGAGTGTTCTCCCCTAGTGGGAACATGCAAGGATAGAGGAGAAAGCATTTGGAAAAATCACACGCAAAGCACAGGGGCCCCCAAGCTAGACAAGATTGAGGGATGCTCACTGCAATCCCACATTTCCAGGCTGCTGCTGCCTGCCAGTGGGAGTCTGCACAGTAAAAGGTCACAGATTTTTTAAAACACCCTTGTTTAAAACAACGTAAAACAGGATGCTCCATCCAGTCCTGCAGGGAAGCCGTATCCTTGATCCCTTTAACCTCCATAAGTGGCTGCAGATGTACTGGTGTTATTTACCCAGTAAAGAGCCACAGCACGGCTCAATGCTGAAGATCTCTGAGACATACTGGATCAACGGCTGAATCCTGCAAAAGCAAAATAAGAAGTTTTGGGTTTTTGCTCACTTGGTTTTGCCCCCATAATACCACAATGTCACAATCTCATGCCTTAAACTCCTTCCATATGATTAAAGTCATAACTTTTAGGGCCACCAATGTCCTACCAAGTGTCAGTCTATGGTCCCAATCCATGCCATAAGGCACAATTGAAAAGCTAATTGAAAAGCCAGATTTAGGGGGTTGCCACAAAACAGACACTACAGCAGCATATTTATTTGTAAGATATAAAAGACATCCTTTCCCTCTTTTTTCCTGTCATGGAATATATGTAAACAGCAGGCATAGATGCACTCGCATAACGCAAGAGGAATTCTAGGTATGACCTCTTCAAAAAAACAACAAAAAAAAAAACTGAACTTGACAAAAAACAAAACCAAACCAAATTAAGCAGATATAACAGAGAAACAGTATTTCCTGATTATGCAATTCAGTCAACTAGAGCAGTTGTCTTCTACACAGGATAGCAGGATGCAGCATCAGTGACACTAACAGACTGCAGCATCAGATGGGATGAATCCATGTGCATCGTCTCACTGACCACAGGCTTTTTCCTCATGACAATAATTAATGCAAGAAGCTGTTTAGGGTTTTTTGTGGGCAACACAAGCAGATCCCTTCTCTGTGTGGCTGAGTAGCAAAATTATGTTGCTTGGGAATGAACTGTTGTGTCCCGCTTTGAAATGTGTTTTCTCCTGCATATTAGTTGATTTGTGTTACATTTATCTAGACATGAAATGTCATGTGAAAAAGAGGGAAATAGCATTATTCAAAAATTTTTCAAAACAAAGCCTTTTTTTTTCAAACTTTTTTCCTCATGAAAAGTGTTTCTTTTCTTCTTTTGTTTTCCTATAGCAGGATTTATCTGCATTTGACCTGAATTTGTGAGAAGCTTTAATTGCCTGAATATGCATTAATCAACTATTTTTTACAAAATGTTCCTCTCCTGCCGCCTACTGATCCAAGGGGAGTTAATTGAACAGCATTAGCAATTTGCTGACTTAGGCTCCACAGATCAATAAGTGCTTTAATAATTATTCATAATTTCATAACATACTGCAAATTTCACCGTTAGGTGCAGCACCTTTGAAAACTTTACCTTTCTTTTCAGATTAATCCTACAATAGAAAATAGGACTGAGAATGAAATTTGTATATTAATGGAAATACACACCTATTTGAAGTAGCAACAAGAACACCATTGATGATGACAGAAATGTTGTACCATCCTGGAGCCAAGGCTGGAAGTGTCACATTAACACCATGGTCCGACTGTGACAGAATCTGTCCCCATAAATGCCCCACTTGGACTTTGATATCCAACCCTTGGTAGATGGCAAATGAGGAAATTCCAATCTGGAGTTTCTGACCCCCTGCAGAGAGAAGAATGAATGGAGCAACTTCAGCGTTTCCAGCAAGAGCTAATATAATGCCTGTGAAAATTCCCCAAGAAAGATTGTGGAACCGAAGAACTAATCCAGTCATATTAGCCAGAAAAAAAAAACAAATAAATAAATAAAAATAAAATAGACAAGCACCATGGTTCCGTGCTCTTTTTGCCCTTCAGCTTCACCAATAAAGTGTAAAAACACCTTTATTTTATTTATTTATTTTCTTTAATAGACGTTAAAGCTGGGAACTTGACTATAACCACATAAAGTTGCTCACAGACTACCAATAGATGCTCAGGATTGAATCAACATCTCCTGAATATAGATGTCTAGCCTTTACATATCCACACCTAATTAAAGCTGAATCCAGTCTTTCTAAAGCTAAAAACGCATTCCGGAATTCTTCTTATTCCCTGGCAATGATGCAGATGTTCCAGCACAGCCTAACTGAGCAGGTATCTAAACTTAACATGAACCTCCATGGCTGGTATGAAAGTTTCCTGAGGCCCCTAAGGTCATATGACCATGACCTTCAAAATACATTTTGTCCTGAAAGCATGTAGTCATCTATTTCTCATTGAAGTTCTATGAGTGATATTCAGATAAATATTATTTTCTCCTATTTGTGCATCCTGGAGTAATAGAAAAGGATAAGGGCAACAGGGAATGGAATCCCATATCCTAAATTCCTCCTGAAATAGCTTTAAAAAATTAGTGTTATGCATGAGCCCATATACAGGCATTTTCAGTGAGATGGCTATTGAGAAAGAAAAGAATAACAAATTAAATGTATAGAAACTGCTCCCTGTTTTCTGCCTTCAGCTGCCCAAAATGCACTTATTGCACTCCAATTTTGGCCCATCTTTTAGGATGCTGTGGAATTACACTCTCAAAAGTTAATATCCAACTAAAATGGGTGTAATAGAGGAATCTTCAGAGCAGAGCTAGAAAAACAGGAGACAGAGAAGCAGCATCCTAACTTCATTTATCTATCCACACAGGAATGGGGTCAACATCTCATCAACTCATGTAAGCTAGAGAAAATTAAAATAAAATTAAAGCAAACTGGGCTGACAAGGAGGTTATAGCTTTAAAAAAATCTCTAAAGCACTAGAAGATCCCACAGACTCAAGTCTTTCTGGCCCACCATTCTCAGCAGTAACAATAGCATTTGTCCAGATGATGTCTAATAGCATCCATTTGCTGTCCTGCAAATGGGACATTTGGCAATTGTCCCATTGGGAATGGGAAAAGGCAGCCTCTTCACCTGCTATGCCACTTCTGTTTCTGCTCAGTGATACGACCACGGGATTTAAGGAAGGATCATACTGGAATACATTGGTGACCGTTGTTGAAAAGTGCTCAGAAATTAGTGTCACGGGAACAACAGCGTCCTCTATCCCCTGGAAAAAAAAAGTGAAGAAAGTGTCAGGGATAAGACTGCAGCAATAAAAATTAAATTGTTTCTTATATATGTATGTCTCTATAGCTAATATGTCAGGCAATTAAAAAAAAAAAATTCTATCTGGAGTATTTTTTGTTGGTTTCATTAGAGAAAAAGGACAGGGTATTACATGACACTGACCAATTGTGCATACAAACATGGGACTCTACTCAAATGAGTATAGACATTTATAATCTAAGGGACATCTGTGAAGAGTTATAAACTTGAAAACAATCTCAGACTACGTAGAGATTCTCCTTTGCCATTTGCCTATTAATAGATTAAACAGTAGTAGGAAACAGGCATAAACAGTTGTGTCTGCTCTTAAATTATGCATCATCCTGGGTATAACTTTGATCTGTGTTAATTAATACCAGTAGCAATTCCTAGGCATGGTTCAAGAGTTTGGCTGAGACGCAGATAATCCCCAGTAGAAGGACTGGATGTAAACAGGAAGATTTAGAACTGAAGAGGTTTTGGTAACACAAATAAGAACAATTTGACCAGGCATATAGTGGCAGTCTTTGAGCCAAAAGTACAACTTTTCCTGAAGTTAAAGGCCCGGGTTTGGTTTATTAGAGGCTAATCTCATCATGTAATTTGATTCTTGCAGTTACACTAGGCTTCACAATTCACATTGCTAATTAGGCTAGTCTAAGTTGTAGGTGGAGTCCAACCAAAACCAAAGCCAAGATTTAGCTCATGGACAACTATTTTTCCCCCTCAGCATAGTTCAGGATAGCACAACATAAAGGTCTGTAGGCTCCCATCACACAGCTAATTGCACCCAAAAATATGTGGTTTCTTACCCGAGAGGGAATTTGGCATTCTATTCTCATTGAATTTCTGGCACTCTCAGAAACTGGGCAAGGTTGAGATCCGAACAGCACCAGGTTTATTCCTTCCAGACCAGTCCCTCTGAGAGTCACTCTCAGCCCTCCTACAAAAGCATTTATTCCTTTACAATCAAGATGTGGAAAGATATTTGAATACACAGAGCATCCTTTATGCTTTTTAAATGGATGATTACAAAAAAGTCATACCATCTACTGGTTAAAACACAGGCATACTAAGATTACGTTAGTTTATAAGCATCAACAATGATCTGCTTCCACTTTGCTGTGCTCCAGATTACTCCATTTCTCCAGAGATACTTTTCATTATTTGTATTCTTGTCTGTCACACAGGACACTAGTATTTGGGTTTGAGTTTATTTTTTAATGACATACTTATTTAAGATTGCAAGGTCTGGTCTGTGATCTCACCCTTAGAAAGATCTCCAACCCGTGAATAAAATAAGGAAAGAAGAAGCAGCGCCAAGAATGGAAAATGAGCTTAACACAGCAGGTGCTTTCACAGTTCAAATAGCTGCCACGCACCCTGCTGTCAAAAAGCCCTGTAGCATGTGTCCAGGAAGCTTAGGTTAGAAAGGGGACTTGGCAGGGCTGGAGACTTCACGGATTTGTGAGGAAGAAAGTCACAGAGGGCTGGACTCTGAAGCTCTGAGAAACCCCAGCTCTTATTTGCACCAGCCAGAGCTCAGTGTGTGTGATCCTGTTCAGGATCAAGCTCAGCACCAGTCAAGACTGACCACGTGTTTGGACTTTCTGCAGCACACAATTCCTGTCTGAATAGTCCAGATATAACCCCTCAGCTTTTTGCGAATGACTGAAGGATCCAGTGGTATGTCAAAGAGAAATATAAAAGAGAAAAAAAAATAGCATTAGCAGAAATTCTAGGCTTTGCTCTTTGATACGACTTAGAGACAAATTGATAAATATCAAAAAAACACAAACCCACTCCCTTAAAACCTACATCTCTCTGCTGTAGTCAAAAGGCTGAAGCTAGAGCAGCACAGTGCTGCCAGGCTTTAGGACCGCTGTTGGACAGACAGGCTGCTTAAGCAGGGATTTTATTACCACAGTATGCATGTGCTATCGCTGTTACATAACAGCACAACTGAGCTTTTTCACTCTTTGCACATGTAGAATTTAAAACGATTTAAAAGCAGAGGTGCTCCTTTTGGGGTAAAATGTCCAGGATTCAAGAAGCTGGGACTTTGTTTCACATTCCCAGGGGAGCATTTAGAGTTGAGTTTAAATCATTAGCCATAAATACATTAAAACAGGCAGTCACTGCAATATGCCTAGGTTCAAGGACAACGTGCTTGGTCCTGTCACCTCTATGTATCTACAGTGCATTTATGGCAATAGTCCTGACATCAAAAGTATACAGATCAGGGAGGATGCAGTATCAAAGAAGGGATTTGCAGCACCCAGAATTCCGGTGGCAGATTCAGAGGTATGGGTAAAGTCAATTTAGCAATCAATTAAATCATTTGCAATGCAAAATAACCTCTCTGGGTGCAAATCACTTGTCTGCAAAACAATTTTTCAATCTTTTCTCTAATTTCTTCTAGAGAGTGTCTGTATTGTGCTCAGCACAAGGGACAATGCATAGTTTTTAGGTATTCTCATGAATAAAAAAAATGAAAACAATGATAAAGTAAACAAGCAGGGTATAAACTAGTCATGCCAGCAATGATCCAAGGAAGAAAACAGGAACTCATTATACACTGATGGTAGAATTCCTTGTATTTTTTCTTAAGACCTCTTTGACTGCTTATTCTCTATATCCAAAAACTCATTTCTAAAACACAGAAATCACAGAAATCTCCTTTCATCTGCTAGGCAGAAAGAACCTTTATGAAGAACTTTGGGATTGCAGGAAGCTATGTCATGAGAACTCCTGATGTACACCACTAAGACCAGTGATATTTTGACCAGAGAGACCTGATGCTATGAAGGACTTAAGAGCTTTCAGAGACAGAAACAGCAAAATGTAGAACTAGAGAGGCTTCTGTCATAGTCGTTTGATAAGTCTCAGATTTAGAGTACAAAATCCATGTGTGTTGCGTAAAGACTAATGATCTTAAAGTTTTGATATCTACACTCTACTACATGTGATAAAATACTGCATATGCACGCTTTACGATAAGATTGAAGAGAGGTATTTTAAATGGAAGAAATTAAAAAGACAGATGGAAGTTGTAATTCTTTCCAATTATAATTGTTCAAGGCATATGTAACATAAGATAGCATTATACTTGCTCTCTCTTTAAAGAGTGACAGATCACTGTAATTGACATAAAAGCTGGATTGTCAAAGAAGGAAATAAGAAGCAACATCCAAACACTAAAATTTGTCTTTTCTTTTAGTTTTAGGGTTTGGTGGTTTTTTTTTTTTTTTTTTTTTTTTTTAATTAGAGCAGTCACTCTCAACCTCACTTACCTTTGTTTTTCTCTCAATAGAAAAACAAAAAGAAAAGTTTTCTATTATAAATCCCAACAACCTGCAAAGAAAAGAGGTGACTTCTTGTTTCCACTTTAAAACCCCACAGATACTTCCAGCTACATCCTGGGACTCATCAATCCATTCATAGACCATCATTTTTTTCCTCTGTCCACTCCAAGCTGACCCAACATGAACCAGTTCAGCTCTACAAGCCTGCACCAAGGCAAATACTCCTACTCTCAGTAATGCTTGTTAGCATGGACTCAGAACACCTTACTGTTGAAATTAGGAGGTTTCTCGTAAAAACTGAACAACTGTCTTCAGTGTTAACACTCTGACCATGTCAGTCTGTTAGGAGCTTGAGTCAGTACCTTTGGGATACAAAGTGGCAAGATACCTTTTCTCAGATGAAGACTCAGTAGCAAAAAGACAGTAGAATTGAACCATGCTATGAAAAACAAGACCAAGAAAAAAGACATCCACTTAGAGTCAGACTGGAATTCAGACCTACCTATCTCTGAAGCTGTAGGAGGTTCAATAGCCACCAACTTGGGCTCAACTCTTAGAAAGATGCCTTCTCCTGTACTGGTGTTGAGTGCAAAGCCATAAGGTCTCACCAGTAACATCACCTGGTAGACTCCAACTGGCAGCCTCTCCATTTGGCAAACCAATTCAGTTTCATTCAATGTTATGACGTGGCAGGTGGAGTTGTTCACCTCTACTTGGACAGCTTGTTTTTCCTCAGTGAAGCCAGCTCCCCTGATAACCATTGTAGCCTGGGACCCATCATCTGAGGGAAGAGAAACAACAAGATGACAAACAAATTTTGGAATAAGAATGCCCAGACTGCTGATCCTTTCAACCAACAGCTAAAGTTACTGCTATCCTTATCAGGAGGCTATGTAAACCACAACACTGAGTCACTCATTATCACTCATGTTCCTGCCTCTGACCATCTATAATTTTCTTATTTTTTAATTAAAAAGTACCTGGACCCAAGAGTCACCGTGTTTTGTACAGCATCAAGCTGTACTATTTCTCTCATTTATGGGAGAGATTATTCCTCCATATTGTTATTCCTCCATAATACCAGTTTGTTCTGCATAGTTTAAGACCCAAGTTAAACAGAAGTGGTTCATTAGAAAATGCAGTCTCCATAAAAATCAAAAGCTTCCCGAAGAATACACACACACACTCCTATATATAAGATCATCATCATGGAACCAATTTTAGTAGCGTGTTTTACCATTTTATTCACTTATAAATCCCATTACCTGACAAGTACTCCACTTCACTGACTAAGGGTGTCATTTCGTGGCTGAACTGGAAAGAGCATGAGCCAGAACAGTTTGTGAGGACATCATTCACCACCACCACCACCTGGAGTTGGAGAAGAAGGTTACCTCAGAGCAGGGATGGGAACTGAGGTGGTTTCTAGTTCTTATGATACATGGCAGATTGCAGTGATTAAAGTAGCTACACTGCTTCAGCAAAGACAGTAATTTATCCTGCCATAGTCTGATTACAAATTTTCTCCCTGACTTCCTCATGCTTTAAAGCACCCTGCAAGACTCTAGCCAGAATGAATCTCATATTGCATCCATTCAACATCTTTTTTCATTGTTTGTGCTAACCAGGAAAGCTGAGCTTTCCTAGACCTTGAGGTCTAACATCAACTCCCCTCTCAGAAGTGTTAACTGGTACTGCAGAAGACTCTTCTGTTCCCCAGGTATGAAGGAGGGGTGTGCTAGGGGACTGCACCAGAGCATCAAATAAAAGCAGATTGTCTCTGGGAAACCCAAGGGGCCCTCAGAGTTTCACAGTGCTCTGCTTAATAGAGACACAATGGTTAGAGGGACATTTTTATATTTGCTGCTTGCAGCAAGCCAGAATAGAGTTTCAAAAATGAAATCTAATTGCAGCTGCTGTCCTTATTTCTTCTGATCTGAGCTCATGTCTCTACTACAGGCTGCAGAGGTACCACAGGTGCCTTGGGTACAGGAAGCAGGGCAGGACCAATATGTGGGCTACAGAGCCAGTCAAAAAGTAGGTTGAAATAGCCCCCACTGCTGCACAGATGGGCTTCTAACACCACTCTTGCAACCTCCAAGAGTGGAGTTTGCAAGCCATTTGTCTTCCCATTAGTCATTTATCTGGGAAGCCCCTGGATCCTTTTTCCCAAGTGAAAGATTAGGTAAATGGATGGTCAGTGACTTTTCCAAAATAGCCCCATAACTATAAACTTACTCATTTTGTTAGAAGCATAACAGCTGGAACCTACAGAGGGTCATCCTCACATTTAGGACCCAATAAAAGTGAGAGTCCAGATGTTAATTCCTGGCCACTGCCTCAAAAGGAATAAGTTTTGGTGGGCCTCCACAATAAGTGATTTCTTTCACCCAAAATGATCATTCTCCACCCTTGGAACAGCTCTTGTAGTAAAGCTCTGCTCCACAAATCAGGAAGAATAATCTGATCAATTAATGATAAAGCACAGAACAGAAGTTTTTTTAAAGGATTTAGAATAGGATCAGAACAAGATTCCTCCGCACCTCATAGACTCCTGAATCTGTAGACCTAGGTGAACCAACCAGAAGTGTGTCAGCACATTAGCTCACCTGTGTGTTGTTATTGGCAGTAACAAGCATATCTCCAAATATTGGCCCAATAAACACACCCCCATCATAAACCACACGACTAGTGACAGTTGGGTTCAGACCTGTGAGGTTTTCATCAGAGACCTAGAGAGCAGAAAGAAGAAAAAAAAAATAGTGTTTTTCACCTCTGTCTGCACTGTGATTGTAAATTAAGCTGTGCCCCCCACGGGCCGTACAACCCTATTCCAAGAACTACAAAAGAAGTGCAGAAATTACATCCTTGCCTCCTTATTTTGAAGCACAAGTTATATCCAATGTACTGTCTGTAACTCAAATTGGTTTTTTAATCAACTAGTCTGGAATCTAAGTTGCTGACCTTAATAGGAGGACACATTGATTGAGGTCTTGGCATTGTCCGTGTGAAAACAAACACTGGCAAAACCATTGACACTGAAAGGGATTCAGAATGCCTTTGTAAAAAAAAGATTACCGTACATTAATAAAATTGGGCAAGTCTCCTGTTTTTGTTTTCCAAGTCAGAGTCCAGATATTCTCATAACAAGAATTTGAGTCTTTGATCACTGTAAAATCACTGATGTTGAAGTACGGGGCTGTAGAATTATCTGTGTTGTCTTGCAAAAGCCTGTGGAGATGATTGGAAGAAATGTGCACAGGGATACCTGCAAAAGACATTAGAAAGCAAAATTAGAAAGCATAAGAGTACCTTGAGAGTACCTATGAGAATACCTTTGCCTGCTCCTAGAAAAGAAAGATGTTTCATTATTAGTTGTAGAGATCTAAACCATCACATCCTAACTGGAAGGAGAAAAAAAAAGCAGCAGGGAACCCCCAAATATCAAAATATCTTCTGCACTTTCTAATAGTGAAGAAAAAAATAGAAATATATCTCTAGATGGAACCATCAGATTTGTTGTCTTATTAATATTTCTTGTAACGTTCAATATATATCTTTGGAAGGCATGAAATTTCACTGTGCAATCACACTGTATTAAAAAAGAAAAGACATAAATTTTCTACGCAAGTCAAGCATATGCTTTGGGAGGCAAACAGTCTATCAAGAAGAATTTGTAGACTCCAGTCTCAAATATACACAATGGCATCTTATTTCCTTTGACAAAAAAGGCCCATAGCCACTCAAACCTGCAAATGCAATAAGTCTCCCTGAAATTATGAAGAAGAAAGAAGGGAATGGGAAAAGTAACAGGTTAAGAGGAATGGAGAACACTTTAGAAAAGAGTGTCTTTTTTCTTTTTTTAGAAAAGTGTGCCTTTTCAAAAGGGAGGGACCTGTTGAATTCACCTTTGGCTATAATGAGATGCTTCAGAAGTTTTAAATGACTCTCCATCTTGTCTTTCATGAACATTCTACACTTGCTTGTTGTTTTATAACTTTAGTTTTTAACTACCAGGCACCAGTTCTGCAGTCAGGAATCAAGTCAAATCAACTCTATGCACAAAAGATTTTGTGGTGCCTGCAACCTCCCAAACTCCCAAAATTCCAGTAATACTGCAAGTAAAATAAATCTCTAGTAAATTGCATGAGTCTCACTTGCAGGCTAGTGTTATGACATACAGAGGGAAACCTAAGAGGAGTGATGCTAATTGCCATTTTGGAAAAGGTTCTGCTAAGGGAAACGCTGTTCATATCTTAGAACGCCACTAGTATTGTCATATAAGAGGACAAGAAGTACATGTTCTAGAGAAACCTCTATGTAATGAAATCTTAGGTTGCAAAATTCCAGCTCAGGCTCTGAATCAAAATCCTTTAATATTAAGACAAGTTTTCCAGAAGGGTTAAATGTATTTTGGAGAAAATTCTTAATTAAATTCTAGAAATATTGCCTTCCCTACAAACCTTAAACTCCTATTTGACTCCTTTAACTCCTATTTTGCAGCACATGCAAAACTCTAGCAAACATCTAAATGGCCTTAATCTGCCAGTCCATTTCTTGAGCATTTTAAATGCTCATTCTTCTCTCTTCTTCACTTGGTTTCCTACAAATTAAATGCTGGACCTCTACTCAGCTTGTCTCTTACCTGATATCACTGTATTGCCCAGGTTGATGCGGAAGGTCCCTCCAAGAGGTGGAGATGACTTCTGCAGTCTCTGAACAGCAAGGTTGATTCTTGCATCCTCCGAGGAGACAGAGAGGTGTCCATCTTCCTCAGAGCCATTCAGAAACAAAGCATCTCTGCATGACAGAGGGTTCATATGAAGGCATTAGCAGTCTGGAATGCCACTGGTGACACCCTTGTTTGACCAGCAAACGAAAACAAACAAAATAAATCTGAACTTGGAATCTTGAACTCACAGATTCTGGAGGATCCAATCATGTTCACCAGACCCTTGCTGCAGTTCCCTAAACATCATTTTCCAACTTAAACCAAGTTGTAGTGAGAGTGTCTCCTTGTTCTAAAGATCCTTGAAGAGCAGCAGGGTTTCTTAACTCTGGAGCTATGTTTCTCCAAGGCATCTGCCATATGAACCTTTGCTCTTACCCTCATAGGAACATGAGGGCAAGATTCTTGAAGGACCTAACAAGAATATATTTGCAGCCCTGGCATACTTGGTTACTCCTCTCATGTTTTCCCATGATGCCAACATTATACACAAGAGGAAATAATGGAAAAATACACCTTTTAAATGGAGTGAATAATTAATGGCATGCTAAGTCCAAATGAGTACTGCTTCAAGATAGGCTCTTTTAAGACGAACCTCCATGCAACCAAAGCAGTAGCAGACAAAGGAGGGCAAGAAGCTCCCTACCTTTATGTACATATAACCTTCACTTATATTTCATTCCATACTCTCATGATTATCAAATGAACACTGCTGAATTATATCAAGGAACGGAGACCAACACCGTGCATCCTGGTTCACAAGTCCGGTTTCTAAGACATAGAAAGTCTCTCTGCAATACAATGATGCCACCATGTGGTTATGCGTCTGCATAACAGCTAAAGTCTCCAACTAGCTCATCTCTGACAATGAAATTTAGAGAATAGAAAACCAAAAGGTTTTCTAGATTTTCTAGTCCAACATGCAGCTGATTTTATCCAGCAGCCCTGACTCTGATCCCAACAAGTTATATTAGACCAAAGCATAGCATAAGGTCAGTTAAGAGAGAGAGAAAAAAAAGGTCTTATTTTCAAAATATTCAAGAACAGCAAACAACCTGATCATTTTTAAAGCATACATTAATTTCTTATTTCAGTCTGGCTTATTTCAGTCAGCATCATACATGGATTTTTGCTCATCTCTCTGCAAAAAAAAGAAAAGCCCTCAAATGCCAGCCATGTTTTTTCTTGGTGAGAGGTACTATTACTACTAATCCACCCCTAAATCCTCTTTTTGATAAACTAAACATATTGAGCTTCTTAAATATTTATCTCCAAGGTATTTTCTTTCACTCCACAGTAATACTCGTAGCTGTTTTTCTGAAACTCCTTTAGAAGTGTGCTTAATGCAAAAACCTATTATTGTCAGTCTTAATACTAAAATCAATAATTTTTTTTCTACTGATTATATCACAGTTTATACGCAAACTTTGCAAACACTCCCTCATCTTCTCATCCTTGCTTTTGTCGTTGGTTACTTGTGCTGAAATACTAAACTTGACAACAGGCAATGCAGTGTATTCCCAGCAGAGAGACCTTACCAGTCATTTCCTTCTATGCTATGTTAATCCTATAAATTACCTTCTGTAGAACAGCTAGGTCTGAACCATGGTTCAGATCTGCTTAACTGTTTCACCAAAAGACTGCTCAAACTTGGGTTTTGCAGGACCCAGATCTAAATGGCTGCTGAATGGTCACCATGGTAGGAATACTGTGGTATTCTGGGCCATGGTAAGTCTTGTTGATGCTGACTTGAGCTGTGTTTCTCTGATCTGCAGTGAGCAATCAGCAAATTAACTTAAGCCACTGGCAGGTGCAAATGTTTTACTGCTATGAAAATTTCCTTCAGATCTTAACAACTTCTGAAAGTTAAAAAAACAAAATCTGTCTTCAGAACCCTTCTGTCAACCAGTGTGTTTTGATGTGATACAGTGAATCCCAAGCTGTACATTCCTTTTTTTTTTGTTATTGCTTTGAAACAGGAGAGATGTCTAAATGTATATTCAAGCTCCTGCCTGGTCAACAAAACCCCCAAACACACTAAAACTGAGATCAAGTAGTTTTGAGTTGAATACCACCTACTAAAAGTTAGCCTGAGTCTTAAAACTACTAAAACTTAGCCTCAGTCTAAACTTAGCCTGAACATAGACCATTGTTACAGCCAAAGGAGAAGACTCCAAGGCAATTCCTATCCTAAAGCAGACTTATGCTCCACTGCCTCTCATGTCCCGTCTCAAATGACAGCCAAATCCACAAATCAGAAGTAACTACAAGAGGTAATGCAGGGTGTGAGATGACCTACTTATTGTCCATACCTTAGTGAAAGCAGAGGCAGATTGGCACCACAACCAGCCACCAGCAGGGACACATTGTAGGTGGGAGATGACCCCACCACTGTTACTGCTTCAATTATCCTCCCATCTGGCCAAGGTGGTTTGGGACTCCTCTGAGAAACTGAAAGCAAAAGATGACATTCATTACAAGTAGGAGAAGAGATATCATCAAAACTAGGCTATTTTCCCTTCATATGCTGGAAATGTACCCATTTTTGGTTTCTGTTTGGACAAGATCATTATTACATAGATTTATTTACTGACACACAGTTTCAAACAGGCCAAGTACATTCATATTTGGTAATATTTCCTTGGTTACTCCCCAAAAACAAAAAAGCTCAAGAAAAGAAGAAGAAAAGTTTTAGTGTCTACTGTGAAGAGCCCTTCCTCTCTGATAAAAATGAAACCAGTAAAACAGTTTAGTTTTTCATGAAAGGTCTTGAAGCGAAAGCAATATCAACAGAAAAAAAAATCCTTTACCTGTCACGTTGCTGTCTGTGATGATGAGTTCATCGAGGTAAAAGGACTCGGAGAGCTCTCTTTGCATCTCAGAGAATGGCAAATCAATCTGATGCACAAACACAGGGGAATTGGCAGGGAGGTCCTGGAGGAGCATGGAACGGTTCACACATCCCTTCCAGAGGTTGGTGCAGGTAAACGTCCAGCTGAAAGGTACCACCAAGGGTTACATCCTCTCTCCTCTATGGTAAAACAGTTGAAGCAACTGACCAAGAAGGTATTTTGTTAAACCTTTTGTTAAACCTTCATGTACTCTTGCTACGCTCATACACAGCACACTGTGCTCTACAAACTCTCTACTCACCTTCTACAAACTTCTCTTAGGTGATGCACAAAGAGAATGAAGTCTTTACATCTGTTTAGATATTCTCCTCTGTGTCAAGAAATTCAGCATGTGGCAATGCCTACCACTACTCCGCTTTTGGCAAAAACACTTGCATAATGTCCGTGACCTTGACAGCACAGCAGATACCTACACACGGCAGCTTATCCAAGTCCTGAACTCCTGAGAGTGCTTTAAACTACACATGTCCACATATAAAATGGTCTAACTCACCATTCAATCCAGAGTTCAAGCCCCTTAGGAATACCAGACACTGCTCAAGTCATCAGTTCTCCATCATGTAACACACAAACATGAATCTGGACTACAAATCTGAGCAGGCACATCTCTTAATCATGTTATGTTTAGCCATCAAATTCAAACTCAGAAGTCAAATTCTTATGAAAATGTTATTTAAGTAATCTACCCATCCACCTACTCACATAGAGTGAAATAAATAAATAAAGCAAACAAAATCCTCCCAGATTCCAGAAGTTCTTCAGAGATTGTTGATTCTTCCAGTTTGCCTGCCCCTAATTTCCCATCTTGTCAGAAAAGTTCTCTCACCTATTGATTTTAAACGAAACAAAGAGTGTAGCAACTTCCAAAACCACTATTTACCAGTGGTCCCATAAGCTTCCTGACGGCAAACTGCAATAGACCTTTCAGTTTCACTGCAAAAATTCAGAGTATTGCCAAAGAAAACAGCAAATTAGTGCCTTAAATTGTTCAAATAAGAACTTGCTATGCTTATTTTTCCTAACATACTAATATCCTAATATAATAATTACTATGGAAAATGTCATCACTGTAAAGCACCTTTCTAGGTGGCTGTCATTAAAATCCCATTGGCAGGTGAGGTTCCTCTTCACTGAATGGAGAGTGGCATTAGTGTAGGATACTGATATATGAAGGATTTTGCTCATATGTCCTTTATGTGCAAAACATATCTGTAAATGAAGTAGGAAAAAAAGATTAAAAAAGATAATATATGTATAATGTTTGCAGAAGAGATTACATGGTGATTCAATTCCGTCTTACATTTGTAGAGATGGATCTTGTTTAAGGTCAGCATCACAGCTAACTCCATGAAGCCCAGAAGCCCTTCAATGTGCCCAGTGGAGATGGAGCTCTGGTGCTCAGATAACTGAATATCCATTTCTCTGGAATCCCAAACTATCTACCCAATCACATAAGTCTTTGCATTGAAACACATTCTGCTTTGGCCATGACCAACAACCACAGCTCTGAAACATGATCCTTTGAGTTTGAGGAAAAGTTAAACAGACTGGATAATTTTATGGGGCTAATTTGGCTATAAGCATCCACTCCCCAACACAACAAGCTGAGCAAGAATAGACACTTACATGTGTGTATTCAGTGAGATCATATCTTGGTAAAGTTGAAGGTGAAGTTTTCACCAGCTGTTCTGGTCTGTGAACACTGAACCTCCCACAGAAGGGCTCCATCCCACTGACAATGCGTCCCGTGGTGACGGAGTCCTTTTTACCTAGCAGAGATGTAAAAAATAAAATAAATGAAAATAGAGGAAATGGATATCCAAAATAATTTAAAACATAGTTCTATTCTTACAGATTCTCTTGACCAGATAAATTTTGAACTGCCACATGGCAGGAGACAATTACCTTGGCACATATCCTAGGTAAAGGATACTGAAAGGCAAGAGCCTTTATTTCTTTACTTTCTTTTCAGCTTTACTGAAAAGCTAGATTCTGATTTTGACCATATAACTCTATATCAAATATTGTCTAGAGCCAAAGTGTTTGACTAAATACACCCTTTCCCCTACAGAAAATACACAGATAAAAGAATCCCCTTCTCCTCTGGGATCATTTTGCACAGGGTTATCAACCACACTGACAAAAATTGCTCATATTTCTTTTGCTCCTAGTACATAAGAGATTTTCTTCCCTCAGTAGATACTGGCCATTCACATTTTCCTCAAATAAAAGAAACAGATATCCATCTGTTACTATCTATCTGGCATATCAGATAGAAGTTCCTGTTAAAATCTTACCTGAAGATATTATGTAGTAAGTTTATCTATATTATGTATTATTATTATGTAGTAAGTTTATCTATATTCAAGGGGAAGCTATCCAAGTACTTGGAAGGCAGCACCACTGAAGGTTGTTAAATTAACAAAATATATCAGGCTCAAGAAATTAATTGGGATAAAAAAATTGGATTTGGAGAGAACCAAGATACACATTCACTTAGTTTTTATTCTTTTCTAGGCATCTCTTTTGGTTTCTGCTGAAAACAGGACTTTATGATTGACGAATCTTAGGTCTGAACACGTGTGGTTGTTTGTGCTACACTGGAATCTATTCACAACCTTTTTTTCTTGCTATGCCCCTTTAAAATATTTTTTATATTGTAGAAAGAATGTAAAAGAAAAAAATCAAGTCTTTCCCTTTGTTCTACTTGCTACATATCATTTCTTATTCTCACTTTACTGCTGAACTATCACCAGCCGTCAGCTAAAGTTATTCTCTTTTTTGTTGGCAGAATTATAGCTTTATGATCACATAACTACACTAATAATGTCCAGTTTCTTTCTCCATTTTTATATCTAAGATTTTCATCTCTCCTAGTTAATTAACTTGTTGCTTTCCTCCACATGATAGCAAATTATCGATGATTTTTACAAAGGCTAATATTTTATACTTCACCTGACCAGTCAAATATTCACCAGATATTTGCACTGGACACACTGATGAATACAGCAGTCAGCAAGGAAGACTGAAACCAAAGATCCCTAGGGTTGGAATCAACTTGAGCTATAGCTATGGGCTCTATCAGATTTGCTTCCCCAGTAGAGATACTGAAACATGAATAATTTCATATGCCCTGGAACTTGCATTCTTTGTATCTATCTGTAATGTTCCTAACCACAAGAACATATCACGTACTCTGATAAGTGTGCTGTAATACATGACGAGTTGTGTAATATATTACAGGAAGAGATAAGATATTAATCATGTTTTTAATAAGTAACATAAGGTCTTCCATTAGAAAATAAAAATGAACATCCAAGGAAAAAATGTGTGTAAAGTCTTTAAATTGTACATAAAAGAATCAAAGATCACACTAAATACTTCTTGACAAAGAAAAACATTACCTTTCTCAAAGCCATTCTGGAAAAGAATTTTAGCAGAAGATGCCTCAGTTTCACACCCTACTGAAAGAAGCCCCTCTATTGCTATTTGTACCTTTAGAAAAAAAAAAAAAAAAAAGAAATAAATAAACAGAAATGAAGTAATGAAGTTATGGTACAACAGTATTTGGCAAATTTCATAGCATCATTTCATAGCATCATTAAGGTTCTGGGCAGCCTGTTCCAGTGCTCCGTCACTCTCACTGGTAAGAAATTTTTCCTTAAGTTCCTGTGGAACTTTTGATGCTTCAATCTGTGGCCATCTCCTCTTGTGCTATTGCTGGCCACCACTGAAATGAGACCTGCCCCATCCTCCTCACTGCCTCACTCGAAGTATTTATATACAGTGATCAGATCCCCTCTCAGCCTTCTCTTTCTCAGACTGAACAGGCCCAGCTCTCTTAGCCTTTCCTCATAGGGCAGATGTTCTCCTCATAGCCCTGTGCTGGACTCTCTCCAGCAGTTTCACATCCCTCAACATGGAGAAGAAGCAGAAAGTTTCAACACATTAAGTCATAGCTGCATTTTTCATCAAAAAGAGAAGGATGGCAAGGCAGCTTTGTCAAAGCGGGTAGATGGTAAAAATCAGCTCAAAACAGTTTGAACTTCCAGCTGAACAAAGCACAGGCCTCCAACAGCCTCATCAGAATGATGCAATTTATAACAAGAACTATACCATTCCTACCATTCGTGTGCTGATGACCTGGGCAACTTGAGGCATCCCAGGTGACAGCAGACACCTCTGGGCAGGCAACTAAACAGAGAGCTTGGTCAACACAACTGGTGGCATTAGAGTGTTTTAGCTCATTCTCATCATCTTTTACCAGATATCTGCCACCATCCTAGATACCATGAGGTTAAGGGACACAGTCTCTTCAATGAGACATATCTCTAGTCAAATCTTTGGCAGGCTGATCAGTCCCATCAAGCCCACGAATCTGAATGCTCCTCCAAGCTCCATCCATTGCACTGCTTTGATGTCTAAGGACTATCACAGAGGAGATATACAGAGTGGTTTTGACAGTGGTCAAGTCTGATTACAGTTGCTGTAGTAAGGATGTTTGCTCACTGTATCAGTGTTTCCAAACATACTGGTCTGGAGCTCCTGTCTGAAGTCAGGAGCCACAAGCTACCCATCCCAGATATCACATACATGAAACTGCTGATTAACAGTCACCACACATGGGCTTTGCTGCAGACAGCGGAGGCCAAGATCAGATGCTGTGGTGCATTGCCTGGGCAATTCAATCCCCCAAAAAACAGACACTCCCAATACCAAATATCATCATTTACCATACAAAATCTACCTAAGTATCTAGGCCTTGACTGCTATGAAGTGCCATAGCTCCATCAGTTGCACCCCGGTACAGACTGGGCTTTCAGTGTTGAGACACCTACCTGTTGAGCAGTAGCATTTGTGGGAATCATGTCACTGAATATGTTGTTCCAGGAGATACTAAACCACCCTGTACCTGACACAGTCAACATCTGACAGGTAAAGAAGCAAATAAACACATTTTAAAAGATACGAACCTCGTAAAATATATGGAATTCAAATTTGACATATAAATCTTCAACCAAGGAACATTTTATAGCCAGTATATGAAGCTTCTAGTCACTAATTAGTAAGGTAAAATCTGAGGGAAGGCAGCTTTGCATTTGGTTCAACACATTAGTTGATTAAAATGCAAACATATGGGTTAGGTCAACTTGCTGATATGTTTTGAAAGCCATGTACAGCTTCAGCTCATATGACACTATTCACTCAGCCATCTAAAAGAGGTTGGGAATACATTTTCATATTTAGCTAAGTCAAGGTCTTTACCATTAGAATTTGCTATACTCTGCATAGTCAAGGTCAATCTAGCTTCCAGGGCCAAGCACAAAGCACTGACCTGCACTTCAGGAAGCTGCAAAGCACGAGCCCGAATTTCATGTCTTTCCAGGTAGTAAGTATTCACTACCTGGGGATTCAGCCATGTGTTGTGTATCTGCACACCAACTCTCATCCCACTGCTGGGTGCCTTGCCATGATGCCAAGCTTCCAGGTAGTACCTTGAGCCAGCAGTTAGCTCAAATTTGGGGGATTTTTGCTGCCAGTTTTCACTCCAGCTCTTCTCCCAGTGCTCCAGCCATTCGGAATTGCCCTCAGGGAGAGAAGCTATTTTTGCCTATGTACAAACCAACAAAATCATCAGTTAGAGCTGTTTCTCCGCCTAACAAAGCCACCAAGTCCATCATCACAGCTTCAGTGATGCAAAGAGGCTTGTGATAGTAACCAGGGGGTGATATTTCTATAGGGGGAAAAAAATAATTTAAAAAAGTAGGACAGAAAGTCTCCAGATCCCCTTGCACGGACAGATGTGTTGAACTGCTAAAATTGTCTCCCAGAAAAGACGTTCAAAGACTGAGTGCAACAACGAGCCTTTCATGACTCATGAAAGCTGAGTTCTTGATAAAGGCCAATGTAAAACCAAATATAATCATACATACTTAAATCCACCACAGGTGCAGAACAAGGCACACTAAGCTAATTCCTACTGGAAAAATTCTTATATTAAATATAACTCTTCCTTATCCTAACCCTTTTATTTTTGCTCTGCCAGCAGTAATACCTTACATTCTGGATCTTGAGACAAGCTCAAATACAGAGATGCCTGACCATCTGCTTGAATCCAGAAGGTATAATTGTTGGTCTCAGGAGCCACAAAAAATCCACGAAGTCTGGAGCTAAACAAAAACAAAATATCAGTAATACACAAACATTAGTGTACTCCCAACAAACCCCATCTTCGCACGTACACAGCATGTGGAAGGAGTGCGGGATGTAACTATGTCCAAAAAACACACATTCAGGGATTTAAAACTGCTACAAATACACAAAAAAAATCATTTTCAGATTAAACAATGGTTTGAAATAAGTTTAAGGTGAAAAATGAGGTATTCCTCCCAAAAAGTGGCCATGATTTTGCTGGTGACCACTTATCTTTGTGCATTTTTACTTAAGCAAAGTCTTAATACTGTCCATGTATTGTGCCCAGCCAATACATTCATAGCTGTCTCAAGAGGCCCTAATGGTCACTAGCACTGTTCAAAGACAGATTTGCAGCTTGGGGGAAATCAGTTTATTTCTACTAGCACCAGCTGTGCTGCCACTGTCAAAGTTAACTAAGGATCTGACCCTCCACATCTGGCCAGGACTCTAACCCAAGGCAGCCTCTACTAGAGCTGTTTTTTCCTCTGCAGTTATTTCTTTTGTGGTATTTCAGCACATCCAGGACAGTCAGAGGAAAAATACCGAGCAAAAGTGAGAAGAGGAAAAAAAAAAATGTATAAAAAAATCACTGAACATTTTGAGCTTCAAAGGGGCATTGGAGTAGAGGGCTTGCTTTGATTCACATGAGCTTTGCAGTCAGGCTTTGCTGTAAAGAACTGTCAGGTGTTATTGCTGCGCCTTACACTACTGAAGGTGATTGCCATGGCTTCATCTCTTTTTAAGATCACTAAGTACCTGAATGACTGCTTTGCCCCAGACAGAAATCTTACTGGGGAACTGGCATTAGGTACAAACTGCCATCTATATCCAGGACCTGCTTCTGTCAGATCAGAGGCGTCATCCCAGACTTCAAAGAGAAGCCCTCTGTTTCCTAGAAAGTTAAAATAAAAATGTTCTCAGTATCAGCCAACCAAACTCCCAGAGCACATGCTAGAATTAGTGCTGCAAGAAGACAGGCCAGAACAGAAGATTTTAATAATAGATTCACTCCATTTGAGTGTCTATTTCCACTCCAAGGTAAAATACAGTTCTGGCTTTCAGGTTTTTTTTTTCCACCTTGACACCCTTCACCACAAAAAGCAAAAGTCCTCCAAGAACAGAGCTTCCAATCTAGTGTGCCTGTTGTCCTGCAGGAAGAAATGCTGTGCTAAGCCATGGCCAAAATTAGCCAGCCTCTCTTTCACAGGGAACAATTTCTGTCTCCTAAAAAAATGTCTGTGCATCATTTTCAATAGATTTAAGCATCAATACGAACTTCCCCCACCACCACCACCATAATCCCTCTGCAAGTGATGGACTGAGCTCTCCTTCTTTCCTGTTCTTATCAACCAGCTTGAAGTTGAAGCAGAGAGTGTTTTGGGAAGCCCAGTTTCTTTACTACATTCGCCACCAAGTGATTACCACCCTCCATTTCTGCACCTTTGCCCATTTGAGTTTTTAGTTATACGAATCCTGTACCTGGATGGGGGCCAGCAAGTCTCCTGCTCTTGATGACAGGCTCAATGGTGCAGATGATCTTCTGGGGAGAAAGGTGCTGGACTTTACAGCAGACACCTGGCAGCCAGGAAAGGAGTCAACAGGGCATGTGAGATCTAGAAAAACACCTGGTCCTTGAAATAAACATAGTTTCTCTCCAAAAATACTAAAAAGACCAGAATCCTGCCCTTAAACCATGAACAAGTAAAATAGTTCATTCCCTGATCAAATTAACTAGGTGTTCCTAAGCCAAGAATTGCAACTCCTTCACTTACTGTCCATTACTACTGGTTGAGTTGCTGTGGTCAATGCCAATACCATTGTATTAGGGGGGAAAAAAAACAACAAGAACAAAATAATATTTAACACATCTCCCCTTACCTGCAGCTGTGACCTGCACCGGCTCCTCAAAGAAATCCCCTGTGATAGTGAGCTCAGTGCCTCCACCAAGACTTCCACTAGCTGGAAAAACAGAGGCTATTTCTACAAAAAAAACCACAAAGTGAAGTCTGAACATGAGCATGGAAAGATTGATCCCATTCCTACTTCCGTCAAAGCAGTGCATTTTGCACTATTTACAACAGGAACAGGCTCCTGTGAATGAAATAGGGCTCTCTAATGCTTCATTCATCTCTTGGAAGCCATGGGGATTGCAGAGAGCTTGCCCATGTAACAGGAGAAATATTGCCTGGACTGTTATTTAGTCCTGCATCTGTCATGTTCAGAGTGCAACTGAGGAACTCTGAAAAAAATTGAAATAAAGTTTTTTTTTGACTTCATCTGACTTATTTCTGAATTTAACCTACAAATACTACTGAGCTTTCCAATAGTCCTTGCAGGACACATTCAAGAAGCTGAATATCTCGCCACAAACATCCATATTGTGACCACTCAAATATTTCCATATTTGCTCTTTATTAACACCATCCTCTGTCAACTTGTAAACTTACTTTTCTCTTTGATGAAAAATTATTTATTTTTCACTCAAATGTCCTGGTCTGAGCATCTAATTGCATTTTTACAGTGTTGAAAAAATCTAATGACAAAGCTGGCAAATTTTTCCAGATCTTCATATTTTTTCATAATTCATCCAATTTCAAAACCTTACTGTTACGAAAACTGCAATCTTACCAAATACAGTGTGATTTAAGAGGGGAAAAGGATATAAAACTTCACTAGATCCAACACTTCAAGTCTATTGCTGCTACAGAACACAGTGCTGTTCCCTGGATGAGTCTCCCAATTCAGATCTGTCCACCAGAGAGTACGAAGACATCTCTAAGAGATGAAAAAATAATACACTGAGGATTTAGGGCACGACCTAAGGCAGGACAGCCAGCCTTAGCATGTGAATTTGGTCTTTGTTCAATTTTCTATCTGCAGCTTCCTGTGCAATCAGCTCACAATACAGCATAACATACTAGGGGAGCTGCACACCTAAAAACAAGAACACAACATTACCATACCCTTGGGAAGAACAGCAACAAAATTTTTTTTTCCTAGACTACTCTGGAATTGCCAAGGGAGTGTGCAACCAATGAGATAGATCAGCGCAATACCTGAATGTGTTTGATACAAGAAAAGGTCCTGTTTAGCACTGATGAGCCAAGCATCTTTGTCTACTGCTGATCTGCAAGGGAAAGAAAATGCTCAAGAGGTACATGGATCTTTAAACTGGGATTAGACCTTCTCTGGAGAGAACTGGACACCTTAGTATTAAGTATTAATACTAAGAATGTTAAGTATTAAGCCTCTAAAGTGAAGGTTTTGAAGGAGAAATGACCTCCCCTTCCATCCCTAATACAATAAAAATCTTTTCAAAGGAGCAAAATAATTTTCAGTAAAATTTCCTACACTTATCTCAGGTTCAAAAAAAAAAAAATGCAACTGTGTTCCCCCATGAAAATACGGAGGACTAGAAGGTATTCACTTACCTTCCTTTGTTGAACACTGAGAAGCTGACATTATGGGACCCTGGTGGAGAGAATACACATACTTTACAGAGGGAACGTGAAGGGCTCCATGATGAGTGTATTCTACCAAATGTAGGTGTTTCAGAATTATTCTTAATTTACAAGAGGAGAAGAAAGTATGTCAACATGTACTATAAGTGACAGACCAGAAAACTCTCAGAAATAGCAAATAAAACCAATCAAAATCCCAATAAGCCCATCAAGAACTTCACAAGTCTCTAGTTGATATAGGGCCATGACTATATACAGAAGTCTATATGTGAGCTCCCAACACAACCAGTGTTAGGTCAGGCATCATTTGAGATGCTGTAGAGCAGTGCAGACACCTATAGACCATCAACAGACGTGGCACAGGATCTACAACAGATCATGGCCTTCTGATGGCACCAAAAGACCACATGGAACATCGTACAGCATCTCAGGCTCATGTATGTGCAGGATCTGAACTGCATAACAATATAAAGAGCTTAGAACCTTAGATCATAGGTAGACATTGAATTGTGAATACCTAAAATAATATATCTTGAGTCTGATTTTCAGGAGTAGGATTTGTTTGCATAAATGCTTTGTTTTATCTTGAATCTGTGAGATCTAGATGGTGAGAAGTGAGGAAAAAGAAGAAGCTACAATGCAAGGGATCCAAACTGCTACCAGAAGGGCCATGAATGTGGGCCTCCAACCTATTTATATATGTTAAATCCAGAGGAAAGAGAAGGTCTGTCACATACAAGAAAAAGCAAAGAAAAGAAGAAAAAAAATAACAAACTGAACAAATGAACAAAGACATGAAAGAAGCCAAATGACTTCACTGCTGTTGGCTATATCCAAGAAGGTGGAGTTTGTGCTCCCTTTTTACTGACCTATGTGGCTGCCTTCCACTCGGCACTGCAGGGTCCCCAGTCCATCCTCCACCCGAACAGGATAGCTGCAGAGAGATAAAGGATGTCATTCTTTTTCCTCTCAAAGTGTCAGAAAAATGCAGAGGAATCACCAAACCAAGCAAAATGCAGAGTTTTGCATCTGAGCAAGTCACTCAGCTTCCCTTAGAAGAGGTGAGAAAAGGTTGTTTCACACTTGTCTCATGATCATGGACAGATCACATAGATCTACAATCAGTTTACATAAAATTTGTTCCCTTTTTGCCTTCTGCAATACTTGAGAAAGGCATTTCAGACCTTCAGTGCCTCTGGGAAGAGAAGAGCCATGGAAGAACACAAGTCCCATCTCCAACTCACATTTGCATTTAAGTTCCCCTCCTGGGATGCAGAGGGGATTTTACAGTGAAATAAGTGTGTCCACAGAGGACTACAGGAATCTTAGCACCAATTTCTGTGCAATCAGGATTTTCCCTTGACTATCTACAACAGAAACCTGCCATATCTCACATTTTCTCCGCCCTTTTTCCAGGGATCAACTTTCTCTTATGGCTCAAAGTATAAAAGAAACTGTACACAACAATAAAGGGAATGTTACTGCACAGTCTCTGGCAGGTGCAGCAGTCCAGAAGCATCTCTTACTACTTCCAGGACATAGGGATACATTCATTCCAAGAAATGTGCAGTGTCAGGAGTTGGTCATTGGATGCTGTCCACCTATATTGTTAAATTGTTAGAACTCTCCTGGCACACATTTGGCCAAATTCAACTAACTCACCTTTAAATTACAACCGTATATGATTCATTGTTAAGAGACTGCGTTGACCCAAGTCTATACCCAGTAGGTAGCTTGGACTTGGACATTGCTACCCTGTTTTGGAGTCTAAGAGAGCTGAACAAAAATCCGGATGCAGCCAGGCCATAACACATGGCTTCTGGTCCAGAAAGCAACTTCTGGTCCTCACTCATTACATCTAGACCACAGATCCTCTCTGTGACCATAAAGAGACAGCAGTCCTCATCCACTCCAACTATAAAACTTGCAGACAACACCTTGTCATTCTTCATATTACAAAAAAGCCAATAACCAATAATTTTTTCTATTCACAAGCTATGCTGAGTCTTTATATAAATACAAACCAAATGTCAGTCAAAACTAACATGTGTCCTGCTTGTTTGTCAACAAAAGAGCAGAGACTGGTCCATCCATCTCCTTCTGACACAAGGAGAGCTGGCCTAGGCAGAAAGAAAACAGGAAAGACACAACTTTAAGACAAGATACAGAGCTTCTCGGTTGAAATTATGATCTTTTATTGAACTGAGACTCCAGCAAACAATTTCTGCTAGAGATCAAACTCATAAGAGCAAAATGGAGTATTTCCACCTTGAAGAAGCATTGGGAAAGAGGCAGGTTCCACTGGAGAAGAGGAATCAGGTGGGAACAATAAATTAACAGTAATTAGCATAAGCAGCAAAGGGTAGTAATGATTCTTTGAGAATTAACAGGCAATTAAGGGAAACATGTAATTAAAAACTTACTATAATGCAAACACTTTGCTATGACCTAGACTTCAGAGTGCAGTTATAGGAGGTTTTATTAATAGAGTTTTCTAGTATTCAGATAGCTTTTTTTTAAGGAAAATTTTAAAAAGTATTGTAGGATTGTGAAACAATTGATTTAACATCACTGGACCATTATATCCCATTATATTTCAAGCCTGAAAAAAAGAGTGCAGAATGCCTTCATAAGTATAAAAACTTTTACCTCTTCCGCTTTGAGTCTTACCAAGTGTGAACTGAGTTGCACATGGCTTTGGTGAAGTTATAGAATCACAGAATGGTTGAGGTTGGAAGAGACTTCTAGTAATCATTTAGTCCAACCTTCCTACTCAAGCAGGGACACCAAGAGCACCCTGCACAGGAACAATAAGTCCAAATTCCTTCTAGTACTTCCTAGTACTTCCTAGTACCTAGTTACCAGCAAACAAACAAGTATGGGACAAGCATTCTCGTGAAGCAATAGTATGCACTTGTGAGGTATGCTAATATTTGGAGTCCGTTTCCTCTTTGATTATGAGTGAGCTTATGCTGTAAATGAATAATGTGGCAATGAAGCACACAGTCACATCCAATCCAAAGTCAGATAGCCCAGCCTTTCTTCACATTGATCAAAGATCTCACAGTTCCGTCAAAGGCTAATAAATATTGAACAAAGGACACATTCATGGGTTTCCAGAGAGTAAAAAAAATGTAGGGCTGATATCAGGTGCAATTAACATGCCAGGAATTTGCAACGGACATTTTGATTAGCAGAAAATTTAGACATTTAGCAAGAAAATTTTCCACTCAGTCTGAGGAATAGCTAAGAAACATGCAGTGGTCAAACATCTGCATGTGTGCAAACTGGTAATTGGAATTTCTAGGTAACTAGTAGGGATATTAAGCTTCCCTGGGTCCTGAACTTTTCCTTAAAATACTAGAGTAACTATAGATTAATAATTTGTTTAAAGTATCCATCTGGGCTTAGTGATCCACTGCCATGGTCATAAGAGCAAGGAAAATAGAAGCCAGAGAGTTTTTAGAAATGTATGTATGGAAAAGTTATGGAAATATGAAGGCTGTTCCTGATCAAATTCAAACCTATTTTGGACTCACTGTGCTTAAAGTCCTGTTGTCCCAGAATCAAAAAATTTGGAAATTTACCTGCTTTTCTGTATCATGCATAATCAAAAAAGAGCAGAAAAAAATGAAACCTTTCTTGAAAAGAGAAAAATGGACAGAGAAGAATTGAAGCAATGCAAACTTTTTTTTTTTTGTCTCAAAATTCTTCTGCTTGGCCTTTTGACTCCCCATGGGAGTGTTTGCTTCAAACTAAAGTATTTCTAAAAATGCAAATGAAAGGGAAAATTTATTTAACTTTTAGATTCTGACATTATTTTAATTAGTTAAATTTTAATTTGCTAGCCAAAATAAAATCTACAACAACCAGATGCAATTACAGTACAATTCACACTGAGCTGTGATTGACTGTGCTGCCAGTAAACAAACCAACTAGCTTAATGGACCAGTTGCAATTAGATTAACAAAGTTTGCTGGAGCCCAACTCATGAGCTGCAATAAACCACAAAAGAAGGAAATGGCAATTCTGGGCCAACTGGCTGCGATTTATTGCTGTCAAAGAGGCTGATGGAAGAAATGCCAGTTTACAGAGACTAGGGCAGGTAGCAGTTTATATATAATTACCCATCGACATAATCGACATTGAAGTCCAGGGTTTCATATCTTCCAGTAATTGTCTTCCCATAGAGCTGTATTAAATTTCCTGTTTGAAAGGGAATGGAAGTTAAAGTGAGTCTTTTAAAAGCAGAATTGCAGATTTTGTGAACTGAAGAGAAATTCTTGGTCCCTGCAGTTTGCAGAGTGGCCCAGATGGCTGCATTGGTGTCTGCTCTCTGTATCAAACTTCAAGGTGACTTTACACTCAAATTCCCTTGTCCAAAAAGAACACTCCTTTGTTTCACACACACAAAACAATCTATTCTTGATTTTTCCAACTCGCCTCCACCATTGGTACTGAGAAGATATTTCCCTTCATTTATTTTGTTAACTAAAAACATCTAATTGAACTCAATTCCAGAACACCATGGCTCAGACATTATCACCCACATGCACTAAGCATGTTTGTGCTGCTTTTGTGAACTAAACATGTTCTGAGCCCAAAAAATGTCAAGAGATGTGACTCTGGACCTGAAATCCACTCCTAATTTCTAATTATTTTCAAGTGGACTTAGGTGATTAGATCCTTTAGGTACTTCTAAATCACAGAAAATATCTCTTTGCACTCCTAGGGGACAGAATATTTTGATTGATCATGAACTTGGAAATATATAATAACTATATAATAACTATATATAGTTCTATATATATAACTATTTAATAACTATAATAAACTTGGAAATACCAACAGAACAGCAGTAGGGAGGAAAAAAAGAAACAATATGTTTTCCAAACAGCACTTAACTGTTCATACCAGTACCAATGATCATCTTTTCAGGTAACTTTGAAGTCTTAGCTAAAAACCTCATTAACCGCAAGTGTGTATGACATCATAATATCAGCACCAAATAGCTAGTCCTTGTTAAAAATACTACGACAGAAATAAAACAATTGGTCTAAGAACTGAGATTGATTAAATTTACCTCTACACTAAACAACATCTCTGCTGAGGCAGAGTTTGTCCATGGAGAGCAAGTACCAAAAGCCCCAATGGTCAGTACAGATTATCTGTTTTTCTTGCATCCAACGCAGAAAACTTTTCCCCTATGAAAATCCATTTTCCGGTTCAGCATGAGTTTGGACATTAAGTTCTAGAGATGCCCCTTTTAATCCCCAGCAAGACAGTCCCACCATAAGGAGAAAGACGCTATGGAACATCAAATAATAATTAAAGTGGGCTCCATCTTCAAGAAAGATATCATACCTGGGACGCCAGATGGTGGACTAATTTGGTAAACCACAGGTGTCTGCACAGCAGAGAACTGCAAGGAGAAATTTGTAGTTAAATGGCAGTCGTTTTCACAGCAGCCTGACAAGATCTGATTACACATTGCTCGCAACACAGTTGGCGACCCATTTCAGAGCCTCACATTTTAGGATTTGATCTTTGAAGTGGAGCCCTGCTCTGAAAAGGGAGCAAGTCCAGACATACCCTTCTTATCCTGGAGATTTGTACCCCCTCTGCATTCAGATCTGACCTGCTGCTATTTTTGCATTCTCTTTGTCTGTGTGTAAGTTGCTCACCCCAGCTTGAGACATTTATTATTCATAAAAGATGGTTTTATAAAAAATCCAAACCACGCTTTTTTTAAGTCAAGGCTCCATTTTGCCTAGCATGGTGGCCTCAGTCCCTTCCCCTCTTGCCGAGATAAGATATCCTTAAAAACTATTTCTGCATCACAAAACAGAGAGCCAACCTTGCCTTCAACAAGCTTGTTGACTCCCAGACTCTTAAAGCATCATCTTTGCCAAGAAAATGCTAACATTGGCCCAATTTGAGCTCCATCTTAATGTGATATAATACATTAGCATTGTTTTCAGAAAGTACTGTCTTTCCCTCCTCATCCCCTCTACGCTCTATGCTTTATCCAAGCTTTTCTTGGATGTCATTCCCTTTCAGAGCCCAGTCTTCTTTCCTGGTAATGGTCACATGAAAAAAAATGACTGAATAACCATACACTGACTCCAGTGCTGGTCACCACAGAGAAGCAAAGGCAGCATCACACCCAAGACAGGACAAGATTCAGAAAAAGACTTCGAAAAACAGTTTGGAAATCCGGGGCCACTAGCTGACACTGAAGTCTGAGCTGTTTAGACTTGCTGCTGCCTGCAGCAGGCTTTTTCAATCTACTGCAGAGGAGAAAATTAATTTTTAATACGCATAGCTCCCAGGTCCCAGTCCCAAAACAAAGAGACACATTGTGTTTTATTTAGCTTGGAATGTGTCTCATTAACAACATCCCCTGGTGATTTTTCATCAGCTCTCTAAGCTAGCTGAACCACCCAATGACTCGTCAGCTTTAATGTGCCATTTACTGAAACACTGGGCTTTCTTGCTCAATGCTCAAATTTAGCACAGAGGTGGGACGTGACTCCCAAACACACCAGGCCTCATCCTCAAGCAAACATCCAAGCTTAAGCATTCCACTCTGCACGAATCCCTGGCACCATCATCATTAACAACTTTGACACCACCATACCCCACAACCTCCAAAGACAATGTATTCTGACTTCTGGTTTGCTGGTGAAAAGCTCCAACAGGCCTGAAGAGATGCCCTTTTCTGAAAGCAGAGGTATTCTTGCCCTTTGCTGCCTGACAGTGCTGACAAGCTCTACACTAACACTTTACAGCTTGGAGCATAACCCCAGAAGAAGTAATCACGTAAGCTCCTCCATTCAGTTCAACTAGAATTGTCTGGACTAGGCTAATACTGTGTCTGTCCATTGTTTGTACCTGCATAGCTGCTTTTATGTTAAAACGTCTGGGCCCGTTCACAAAAACAGTGACAGTCAGGTATCGAACTGAGGTCCTAGAGGGCTACAAAAACTTAATCCACGGAAATTTTCAAGACTCAGATAAATAAATCCCTGAGCAACCCAGTCTGATCTCACAGCTAACATTGTTTTCAGCAAAAAGGGACCTCCTAAGGTCTATCCAACCTGAGTCTGTAATTCCAAGATTGTATAAATTGCTCTGCAGTAATATGAACACAGTTAGAAAAGTGGCAGGTAAAGAGCCCTATAGGCAGATTGAGAAAGCATCTTCAGCCAGTAGGTATATGTGCAACCTGTACCTCTCCATGGTCCTTATGAATCCATTGAAGAATGGTATTATGCTCCACTTCTGACGTTGTCTCCAGAAGGAAACATAGGGACTAACTAACATTTTCAGCAGGAACAAAGTCAAATGATCTTGGGCCAAGAACAAGAAAGTCTAAAGTTTGCCACAGCACTTCAGGTTGATGCAATTTTTAGTTGTTTACACTTACGTCTCAGGGTTCATTAGTTGCCTTCAATGTTTACTTGATGAGCCAATGGATTTCCTTATAAATGGTAGCATGATCAGGTATACCCTTCTAAAAGCATTCCCTTGAAAGTTGAACATGCTGGCAAATAAGGCCATGGGTTCACAAAAAGCATGGTTGATTGCTTAGACAATTCTCCTGGACAAGGAGCAAGGTGCTAGAAGATTCACAATAAGGTGGACAATGATTTCAGTGCTGAAACAGGTTAACAGACACAGTTTTTTGCTTCAGAAAGGCATCCTAGATTGCTTAATCTATCCAACGACAGACTAAGCACTGAGTACATATGTGCATTTCATTTTTAAAGATGTAAGTTGCAGCTTGACCTTCTTGTCCTGACATGCAATCTGGCAGGCAGTATGAAAGATACTCACAGGATGTCTCCTGTGATTGATCTCAAGCCTAAAGGTTGGCTATCTTCAATATTTTGAACTCTATCATCACTTCCATTCTTGCTTGATTGTACCTTGAAAGTATAGCTTTCTTTTTCCATCCCAGTCAGATTGTTAATCATCCTTCCTTGTGATAGCAACTCCACATAGTACAAACCTTCCCGAGGTGAAGACCTGGAAGGAAAAAAAAAGCCACTTTTTTATACAGAATTATGTTTATTTTTAAGCAAATTCCATATGTTTCTTGGGGTCTACATGCTTGTCAGATCCCTTGAGGCTTTGATAGAGCAAACAAAGCTTGCACTAAGATATATAGGTCAAAGCAGTCTCCTAAAAAGCTGGAATTAAAGAGAAATGTGGACCCAGAGCAAGAATTTCAGAGAAATACAAAAGATTAGAGGGCTATATCAGAACTCTAACTATCCAAATTGTATGTAAATGCAAAACACATACATGCTCATTAGTGTTCATTAATACTAATAACTAATTGTTATTCATTAGTATTAAAATAACCCAAGGCTGCCTAGATTTACAGGGCAGCTTGATCCTGGTTTGTAAATTAATGATGCATCCTTAATGCACATAGTTTCTCATCATAATATTCACCAGAAGAAATAACTCCCAGCGAAATCATAGAAGCCAGAGATGGAAGAGCTCCATTAGGGTCCCCCTTATAGCTTCTTGAGAGGCACTTAATCTTCTAGTTGAAAGAAAAAGATCTTTGAAATTGTGACAGACTGGAAAAGGAGCTTGGATTGCTTAGGCAATACTCAAACACATTACATTTCCAGCTCTACCACTACTTTTTTATGATCATGGACAGGTCAAGGCTACCTAAAAGGGAAGAAATCCCTAGATTTTCTTGGGAATTACACGCCTAAATAATTAGTTGCTCACAAACCTTTAAGTATTAGAGTCTTAGGTTTTCCAAAACTCATTGTAAGACCCACAAGATGCTGATCCCAGTGCTTTCTTAAGCTGAAGCAAGTATAAATGCAGCACAGTTTAGGAGGAGCAGCACTGATCAGATACAGTGATAGCAGCAGCCACACACTCCCAAACTGCCTGTTCGAGCACAAAAAAAGTGAGGATCCTACTAGGAAAATAACAGACAGCTATCCACACAAAGATCATACCTTGTTCTGCATCTTATGGTGGATGAGTCAAAATACATAGGAGAAACATCACAAGGTAATCTGGGTAGACCTGGATTCACTAGGGACACCTCCAGATGGGAGCCACTGGCCAAGGAATGCTCTAGTTGGTGAGATGCTGAACCTAAGTAGTCAAAAATGAATGAGAAGAGCTTAGTGAGGACATAACTCACTTTCAGGCATGCATGATATAAAAATGGAATGTGAGATTTGCTGTTTCTTTAGCAGCAGTGCTTAGCACTCCTAAGTAGGGGTGTATCCCTCTCTGAAGACACGAGTTCCCCCTCCTTCCCACTCATCTTCTCTATAGGAACATAACACCATTCAGAGGAGCAATACACATGACATTCATCACAGGTATAAAGGAATAAATCAAAACTTGAACATCTTAACTGAACAACGAGAGAACATAAAACTGGCCCGTAAAAATAAGAATCTTTCCCAAGGAGTCAACATTCATCACCCCTAGAACAAGGAATAAAAAGAGATATTAATTTTGAGCGGTTGGATTTAACAGTTCTGGCATAGATTAGCAAAGTATCAGTTTGGCTTTTGCTCAGATCTCACATTTATCACTAGTGTTTTTAAAGTTCCTTTTTCAGATGATCTATGAATGGAAGAGATTTTAGGGTTTGTTTTTAAATAAGAAAAAAAAAAAAAAAAGGAAGAGGGGAAGAGATTTTCTATTCCTACAAAAAAGACCCAAATCAAACTTTTATCGCAAAAAAAAAAAAGAAAGAAGATTTAGCTTATCATCAACAAAGGTTTATGAAGTAATAGCTTCAAGACAATTTTGAGCTGCCCAAGCAACTGTGCATCTGTTATTTGGAATTTGCCACTCTGACTCCAAAACTCAAAACAACATTGATTCTATTATTCCTTTTACATGTGATTTGAGTTAAAAACTCACCAGGCAAGGTAATAGTAATCCATGTTCCTCCAGCAACACTACCCTCTTGTGGCTTAATATGCAGTCCTGTAGCTGTCACTGCAAAAATAACCCAACCATGTCAAGTTGATGTAACACAAGTATCAAACCCATCTCATTCAGGAGAAGGCATTTTTTTATTGGCCCAACAGCTGCTCTTCTGCAGTCCCAGTATCCTCTTTAATTCTCCTTCATAGGCACACAAATATGTCATATTACATGTCCCTTTTACACACAACTTTCCACCCTATGTAAGAGTCCTGCTTCTCAGAGATGTGGGGTTTTTTTGTTTTGTTTAAAAAAAAAAAAAAAAAAAANAAAAAAAAAAAAAAAAAAAAAAACACCACAATTCCAGACTTGGTGGATTGAACCAAGCCCAAATGTTCTCCTCTAAAACCAAAATGAGCATGATAAAACTTGTCCTTATTGCTTCATCTTTCAAGGAAATCTGCTTGCTTACTTCTGCACACGATTACCGAAAGTAGGACTGCCAACACACTGAATCTATTTCTGGCTCTGAGACAACCTGTCCAGCACTCTCTTGGAGAAGTCCTTAGAAAACAGAAACACCAGACTGGAAATGAACTCCTGCTTCATGAAATTAAACCTGCAACTTGCTACTCTTTTTCATAAACACATCAAATTCTTCAGGTGATTTAGGCTTTGTTTGAGGAACCCTCATCTTCCGATTAGAATGCAGATGAGTGAGTGTCTATGAAAGAAATTGCCAGCCAATGTTCAGACTTTTCTTTAGAAGCCCTTATTTACAGTGATACCCAGTTTGTGTAACATTTCAACTGATTACCAGCTTCTTGGCCACATGTTAATCTCACAATCTTATTCGTCCAAGTATTGTACATGTAGCATAAGCACATAAAGATTATAAAACCATTAGGTAAATGGAAACCAACAAGCACAAGGGGAATCCAAGTGGAACAGAAGAAATAACTACAAATCCAAATATCCCACCTCAAATTCCTGCTAACTTTGAAAACAAGACAACAAAAAGTCACTGTCAAAGGTTGCAAAATTCTAAAATGGTGCAGTCAATATCCCATAGGATCCAACCTCTCTTAGATGTCTTACATGCCTTACATTTTACCTAATCCAGAGACACTGGATTTTGCAGTTTTTGCATTACCAGAGTGGTTGGATTCAATACTTCTACACACTCACCTGCAAAGATCATTACCTCAACACTCAGAAATGGTCTCAAGAGGTTCATCTCGACTTTGAATGGGGATTTCAGAAGATCTCTGCCCAAACTCTTGACTTTAATACTTTAGTGCCTTCCCTATAATATGAAAAACAAGTCCTGACTGTATTGTGGGGATTGTATTGCTACTTTATATTGCAAGTCTGTGAGAAGAGCAGGAGGCTGTTGTATCAGACAAAGAAATAGAGAACACAAACCACTGCTTAGAATAAGCCACTTGGGCAGCAAAACATTTAATGATAATTGAAGCAAAGAACAAAATCCAGATCAAAATCGTATATGCGTTTGTTGCAAAACCACATGCAAGCAGATCTGTAGCACAAACCACACATACTAAAGATTTACATCCACATGTTAAGTATTTCTAGATTTTTTTTTTTTTTTTTTAAAACGTGCACTCCTGGTCTAAAATGAATGTTAATGGCAGACACTGTGCTATCTCCAGAGCACCTTTTCTCTCAAATCAGCTTTTTTTGAGGGATCAGAGTGAAACATATGGCAACCACAGTGAGTCTTATGATATAAAAGCTGCAAGCCAACACCCTAGGAAAAGCACAATGGGAATAAAGTATTCTGAAAGCTGAGACATTGCCTTACCTATGAAGAAGCTGCAGTTGAATAGAGGCAATTGATGTCTCATTACAGAGTCTATAGAAAAGCACCTAGCGAAGAGCACATTTTTTATATTTACTCCTGGCAAACACACCTGGCCTTCAGAAATCATTCATGTACACAATATCAGGTACTCTCTACTCTTTTTCTCTGTCTTTTCTGGTAAATCTAAACATATGAATAGTTAGACCAGAATAAAGTGATGTAAAACACTAGAATAGCAGTGTTGCTTCTACCATTATATCGCAAGTGCTGCTTTAACTTTTCACTCAGTATTCCTTGCAGGCCTTAAAACTGAATCTGTAGGGAATCAGAGTTCACAGCTTTGATGCATGTAGACCTTGTATTTTAAAGCAGGTCTATAAAAGATCATTTGTCTTTATTGCTATTACTCTTCTTCAGACTTTATTTTTTATTTTATTTATTTATTTATTTATTTAGTATTACTTACCTTATTCCATTTATTCTTCTTCCCTTCCTCACAGGAGCAAAGTGTGGAAGTGCAGATGGCAGAATAGCTGTTCCATCCCTTTGGCACCAGCTCTACTGCAACTGCAGGTCCACAGCTGTGTCTGGCATTCAGTTCAGTGCCTGTGTGGGTCACAAGCTGCATTGCACTGAAAATCACCAGACTAGTTTCTCAGCATGTTTGATGCACGCCACAGACCTGTCCATCGGGCAAGATTAATTATTAACATAAGCTACTTGCTACTGTTAACTATTTTGTCCCGAGGGAGTAACCTGGCATTGTTCTCCACTTGGTATATAACTTGATCCCTTAACTACAGCATTGCTAGGAGCCTCCGAGCTTGGCATACGCAGGGTACCTGAGCACATATACCCTGGGATCTGGCACAGTCAGTGGTGAGACAGTGAGTAGTGACCAGGCACATGGGTGTAGTATGAATATCTTCATGGAAATTTCCATTGAAACTCACAAGTTGCTCTGCAACACAACAATACTACAGTTTAATGAGTTACCACACACCGGTCAATCATCATCACTAGGTATGCATGCCCTTACCTCATCTCCAGTAGGAGACAAAACAGTCTTGGTTGTTCTTCCCCAGCTCAAAGTCACAGCAGCAGGAAGTCACAGATGATCAGCTTTCATGCAAGTTTTGGAGATGTGCCCAACAGTGGAATTAGATGGGTTTGGTTTCTTTGTGCACCAAGCCCCCATGTCTCAACTGCACATAGCCAATGATTACAGGAACCCAGTGAAGTTTAACCCTGTTCTGCCCAAAAGTCTACACTTCATTTACTTATTAGCCCAAGTTTCACTCTAAGCATGGTCAGAATAACCAGCAGTGTTGAGGAAATACTTCAGATATATTCCTATGGAAGTCTATTTCGTTTATCCCTTTCTTTCCATACATGCTTACTCACCAAAAGTAGGAACTTTGTCACCAGAGGTGACAAAACTCAGGGTTTTGTCTCTGAAGCAGAAGTCTGTTCCTGTGACAAGGCATGAGGGCCAGCTGCTCCATGAGGAAGGATGAGCTGGAAGTCAAGGGTGGCCCTGGTACAGGCAGTGCCCACAAAGACGGGGCACACTCTGATGGGTCTGAACAGTGTGGGTTGAGCTAGATTTTGGTAAAAAGGTAACTTTTTTGGTAAAAAGGTCCACTGACAGCCCCAGACATATGGAACAGAGCAGATCCAGGATCCTATCACAAGAGAAAGGAAATAGGGCTAGAAATACAGCTACAACACAGGTCCAAGATCCATCTAGGAAAAAGACCTTGGAAAACTTGTACCTGTAACCTAACTCAAAAAAAGAGAGGCATTCTTGGGCTGAGTTTAAATGGACCAGTGGGCTCATGGTTGTGTGGGCAGAGAGAAGGCCTCAAGTGTGGCTGGTCAGGGTCGTTAAGGCTTATTAGTGCATCCAGCACCAAAACATTCAATCTTTCATTTTTACTCTGCCACACTCAGGCTCCCAAACTCTTTACATCTCAGAGTAAACAGAAAAAAAACACTGTCTTTGATGTTCTGTACATTAATTTGTGTCTTGAGGACACATTTCCTCAGTCTTGAGGAAATGCTTTATACAAAAGACATTAAAAAAAGCCTCAGACTTACAAGTACAATGAATATATTTGACTGGGAAGAGGAAAATGTTGTGTTAACAAAAGCCACAGCTAAGCTGTGGAACTGGACCTCAGGAAATGCCTTTCTGAATAGGTTGCAATTTAGAAGATAAGAGGGGAGGTGGTGGGTATCACTGTCCTGAATGACCACACAGGCTCCTTGCTCACACATCTGCTAGGACAGGAATGAGGGAATCACGCAAGGGATTCGTTATATGAAATGTAAAGCCTCTCTCACTATACAGGCTGATGACCATGTTTAGGTATAACTGCCCAGCATAGAGGAGAGCAGTACAATTTGATACATGAATGTACATATTTTATGCATGTACGTCTGCACATTTGTGTGTGCGTAAATACACTTATGTGCATATACATCAATGCATAAATTTTCTTCTTACTGACGGAAAGTTCTAGTTAAAAATATTCCCTCTAGGCCATCTATTTTTGTTCATGTGCAGCCATTCACTTGAAGATTGTAGATTTTATGAGTATCAGTAGAAATAACCCCCAACAGGAGTGAACAAAGTCAAAAATGGGAACATAGGAAACATTCCTGCAATGTAACAGAAAGGAGACGATGAAAAGCAGGAGATGTGAGCATAGCTCTAGGTCACTAGGTGGAAGTATGGAGCCACTGAACACCTGAACTTGAACCAGGGCTTTTGGCCAAGCAGGATGGCTCTGCCGAACACAGAACCAGGAATTAACTGTTGTTATCTCTCTGCAGGCAAATGCCATGATCAAGCAATTAGATCACAGGAAGAGGAGAAATTGGACCTATTCCCCAATTCTTTCACTCGCTCATGCATGTTTAGAGCTAACTTGCTCCAGTGCTTGAAACAAGGAGAAACGTGTGCCCCCTATGAGGTCGTTGCTGATCAAGAGCAGTGACATATGCTGGAAACACAGTTTCCCAAAGACTTCCAGCATTTGTGGGAGAGAAAAGCTCTGCAGCAGGCCCAGGAAGGTCCTTTGCTGCTCCCTAGCCCCTGTAGCACAGGCACCTCCTGTGAGGAATGCGGCAGTTGTTGGACAGCACATGGCATGGCCCAGCAGAACAGCTGAGGGAGGATCATGTGGGATAAGGCAAGGGTTAGTGACTTTGTCTGCAACCATTTGGGAGCTCCCCTCATCCCTCCAAACTCTCCTTGTGCATGCACAGCCCCATACCGAGGGCACTACCATTTCTTGCCTCATCCTGGCATCTGCACCTGTAAATGGAGCATTAAACACGCTGAAGAAAAGCAAGCCTAATGAGGCTTGTGCTTGAACCATCCATACCACGTTTCTCTAGGAAATGATAATGGAAAAATAGCCCCCTCCAATGCAAGCTCTGCCACATTGGGCATGAAAGTGCTTGAGCTCAAGGGAGCTATTCCATATGTGGGTCTTGGAGAAAGGCCAGATATCTCTTTTCCAGCTTATTTTTTTTTGTCTGTACTTAATGATCTTTTCCACATCTTGCCTGCTTTTTCACCTCCCAAGCAATTTACAAACAAGGGAAGGTAGCTATCAAGTCGTATCACCAAAATGCTGCAGAAATCAGATCAGGACTGTCCAAGTACCAAGTATTTGGAGCATAGCTTTACAGTTTAGGAAGTCTCTAAAGATCTCAGCATCAGACCAGCCTGTGGCTTGGAATTAGTGGCTATATTTTTGAGTGAAATAAAAGCAGCAGGGCTTGGGCATTGGTTCTCCATAGATCAGAAGTTGCAGACATGGTCCCCTGGATGATTTTGACCCAGACCAGCTTGTGTTAGCACCAACAATTTGGGAGCATGGCCAGGACACGCTCCCAGTGAGCTGTATGTTACAGTCACCCATTTTTGGGGAGTGAGAGAGTTTAATAGCATAGACCATAGCATAGCCACGGGACCAGAGAATGACCTCTGCAGTGTTGTCTTGCTAGTAGAGATGGATCCTGGAAGGCTTTACAGGCTGGCGTGTCCTGCAAGGGCATCCTTTGCACTGGCTACACTGCTGTGCAAAGATCCCATCAGCTGCTATTTCTTTCTATTAATACTTCTCTTTTTTGTGTATTGACACAAACTTCCTAGCAACCAAAGCTACAAGAGAAGGTGCTAAGAAGCTGGACTGATTATTAATAAGTCTTGGTGTTTGCTGTCTTTTTTTCTCGAGAGGCTTGTTAGACACTGGCATGTAGAGTGTTGAGCCAAGATTTTCAAAAGAATCTAAGGGATTTGAATGTCCTGCTTTGAATTTCCCAGTCTGCATCCCAGCTTTCCTCCTTTTGGCCTGAAGTGTTCAAATGGGCAAAGAAATGCTTAGTCAGCAATCCTCCAACCTACCAGCAACGCTGAGCATTGTTTCTGGGGTCCATAGGATGTCTTTATTTATAATCAGGATATAGTTTGTTTGTATAGAGCAGAGAAACACTTCTCCTTGCTATTAATCCCACCACACAGGGATGATGCAGGGATGATGACTAGATATGTCCTAGTCTGTTCCCACTTCTGACAGTCCTGAGCTTGATTAAGATGGGAACAGCATCCTGGGCTTAAATCTCTGCCCTTGCCATTTGGACAGATAAACGTTGGCATGAGATTTTGAGTGCCCTTTCTATGTTAAAGAGAATAAAACAGAGGCAAGTCTCCTTTTAACCTTCTAAGATTCAGTGGTCTGAACCATTAAGAAATTAAGTCTGGTTGCTCACAGGTAGAGTAAGAAACTGGGGGTGAATAGCGAGACTTGAAAAGCAGTGTTTGGTTTTACTGCTTTAAGTTCAACTCTAACCATTTATCATGGAAATCCGAGCATGAGAAAGCAATACAATTAGTTTATTTCCCAAATAACAGGAAGAAATTACACAAGGTACTTGGATCTCTTTCTCTTTATCCCTTCATTTTAGGCTCTAGGACATAATCTTCCCCAGCTGACCAGCTCCTTTGCTTGCTGTGACATATAGATGGTGGATGGTAAAGACAGAAGTTATTAATGCAAGCTCTATGAGTGGACCTAGGGAAGACAAGAAGAACTTTTCCGAAAGGGATTAAGTGCAAGCTAAGAAGAAAGAAAGGCCCAAAGTATCCTACTAAATACTGTAGGCGGATCCCAATACAATCAGATTTCCCTTAATTCCTGCTCTTTGCATCAGGGACTAAGTAGCACAAAAGTCTGAGGAACTTTTAATTAGATCTTCTAAAATCTATCAGCTGTACTCAAAGTACATACATGTTTTCTGAAAAAGCTTACATTTCCCATAAAATATCACTTAACATATTTTTTCCACACAAAAATGTATTTTTTCTGAAAATCTTAAATGACATTTGTAAAAACTTTTCCACTTTTTAAAACATCTTATTACCGCCCCTTCCTTTTCCTAAAGGTTCAACTTGTTAATAAAACAGTGTTTTTCCCAAATATTTCAAATGAAAACCATGAGCCACTCTTGTTTTGTTTCAGATCTAAACATATAGTCTGCTTTTCTCTTGGCACAGTCTGAAAAAGTCAAAGCATTTACTGCCCTATAATTTACTGTGCCCAGTTCAGTTTTCTAGCTGATTTGAAATAGGCTTAACTCCTTCCTTTGAGAGGAAAAATGTTGGTGCCTCCAGGAGCGCTTCTACATGTCTTTGCAGTGTCACTTTTCAGGTCAGTAAAACTCTATTGAGGTTGTTCCCATGGCTACTCTTGCTGCATTTTAAACAGTCAATGGACTTCTTTAAATACTAAATTTATTGCCAATGCAGCTGCTTGAATGACAGGTTTGGAGCTTCTTTGGTTTCAAGGTTTGGTATCCCCTGCACTTGCGTTGGTCACAGTGGGGATGCAAGTCGCCCCATGGCAGATGCTGGAGTGTGTGGCTACCAAAGATATTGGAGCAAGAAGAAACCTTGCAGAGATTTTGTCATGGTTTGGGGCATCCCGTTGGCATGTACAAAGAGTTCCCTGCTCAGGCACGTCCTCAGTGCTCCCAATGAGAAATGAAGGATCCAGGCCAGCTCTGGCTTCAGAGCTGAGAAATTTGCCTAAATGCAAAACTGTGTAGCTTGGTCAGGAGCAGCCTTCCAGGGGAGTCTGCTGCTGTTGCAGGCTGACACTGCGGTATTTGTTTAAATAAACAGCTGGCAGTGGATCAGGTTTCCGAAGCAAGTCGCCCTTCTGCACCTACCAAGTTTCATCCATCATTAGTCTTTCTTTAAGAAGCTTGTTCTTGGCCTGGTCCCCCATTCCCAAAGGACTGATTCAGCCAAATACCAGCTCTGTTGCAGTGTCCTGTGTGCCTCTGCTCCTTGTTTCTGTTGTGGCCATGTCCATTTGCTTCCCATTTTAATACGGAATTCCTTCTGTTCGATGGAGTTTTATTCTGGATGCTGTCAGGGCCCCATCCCCTCCATCCCGGCTACCCACGTCTGAGCAGGGGAACAGGTGGGACAGCTGACCCTCCTGAATGAAAGGAGGCCACAGTCTCTTCCCCTTGCCCCCTTTTCACAGGCTGACACTGCTGCCAGTGATCCCCCAGCCCCTGGGGACGATGGATTTGTGCGTATTAGTCACATGAAAGGAGGGAGTCTGCAGCAGGCTGCTCCCGGGCTTTGCTTCACCTCGAGGCAGGGAATAGTTTGCCACTGTATTCCTCGGGGCTAGCATCAAGTGACGCTTGTTTTTTTTTGTTTTTGGGGGGTTTTTTAGACGGGTCCAGATTGATTTATTTGTAAAATGGAGAAAGGACAGGAGAGAGGAAGGAAGAAAAATATTTTGAACGCTCCTACTTGTTCAGGGAAGTGTTTAAACCTGCCAACTTAGGAGAAACTGAGTTTTTTCTGGATATTTTTCTTTGAATAGGAATTCATTAACCTTGTGTGAAGTTATATGGCCTGTAGTTATTCAGCAGGTCTGAGTAGACATGCTGGTCAGTAAGATACATCTTTGGGATATAGTATTCTTTTCTGGAATAAACACTCATAAAAACCCACCAACCTGTTATACCCTGATAAAACAATGGAGGTTCCTAAATAACCTTAATTGTGCTCTATTTTGCTAGTGTCTATGAAAGGATTTCACTCTGGGCTCAATTAACATTGTTCTTTTTAAATGAAAATACCTATATCCCAATAGCATCAGCAAGAAACTGATTCCAGGGGTCTGATCTATCTCAGGTTGCTGAAAGCCATGGAGCCCCAAAATTAGCAGTTACACTGCAAGCAAAGATTTATATGCTTCATCCAGGAAAAGCAAAGCCTCTTTTTCCAAGTACTTCATGCATGTGAAAGCATGAGGAGCTCTGCTTATATGATCAATGTCAGCCTGGCCAAATGATGGGGAAACCTAAATCAACTTCTACCAAAAAGCGTTTGCACTGAGTCCTAGCAGGCTGGAAGAGGAGCATGCTCACCATCTATGAGGATGAGACACTGCAGAAAAAAAGTATTTTGAGTTTTGGCACAAATACCTTGACCACTGGCACAACCAGAGGGGCAGGTTGGTAAATCTATATTGTTTTCTCCTATAGGAAATTTTCAGTGATGAGGTTCAGTTATGACCCTTTTGATAGGTTTGTGATGGCCAAATGAACTAATATTCGTGCTAGAATCAGCCTTCATCAACATAAGGAATCAAGGCAGACAAAATATTTTATCCAGAAGTTCTTTCTATCCCCCAGCTAAGAATGCAGCAAAGCATTTCTCTGCTTCCACCTGGCTCTGCAGAATTGGTTACAGCCAAAGACAGAAAACAGTCTAATAAAAACATTCCATTTCTTTTCCCTTTTCCCCCCCTTTTCAAATGAAACTTCTCAACATGTCTTTCCAATCATAACACCTTCTTTTAGATTTCCTGCCGTACAAGCTCATCTTCCCAGCAAGGAGGCAAGAATCAGAGATCACAAGGCATGACAGTGGGATGAGGAGTGAAGCCCCACACACTTCCTTGAGCCTGGCTTAGTGCTTTAGCTCAGAAGCTTTACACAGGTTTAAAGGCATCACTTCGTTCCCTGCAGGCTCACTCTCCAAAAGTGCTGCGACTCTCCAAAATTAAGAGCTGCGATGCTCTTAATTTTGGGGAAGAGGCTTTTCTGGGCAACCTGATGCCTTCCAGGCAGTTGTGCCCTGCACTTTCCAGCGCTGTATGTGCTCGTACAGTGGGGGTGACATTAAAAATAAAAGTGCCAGTGTTCCCACTACCCACCTGTTCCTCTCCTCGTCCCGATGTGGCCACCCCTGACCCTGCTGCTGCGGGACCACAGTGCTCGCAAGGCTACATCCCCCTCCCTGGCTCCTCCTGTCCCCCGGGCAGCTGTAAAAACCTCCCAGGCAGCAGCTGGGGGCTGCGGGGAGCCAAGTGAAGGCTCCAAGTCACTAAGCTGCCATGAGTGACTATTTAACTCGCTCAAAGTCTGGGGGACTCCAATGCCTTTAAAGCCTTGCTCCACAAATGCAGCTCGAGCAGCTCTCCTGGCATGTTCTCACTGTGGGATGCTAATAAATTTGTATTTCCCTGCCCATAGGGGCTCTGGTCCAACTTATCCCAGTTGTTATTTTAATTTTAGGATCTCCTCAATCCTCACAGGCCACAAAGTGAACCTGCCTTCTTGTTTCGTGCAACCTCATAGAGGGGATGAGGAGAAAGGATAAGATAAACCATCCTCTTGAGTGCTGGAGAAAGCCAATACCTTGCTGGAAAGATTTTTTTTCCCCCTCCAGAAGCCAGGAGCACTGAATATTGTGCCCTGCCTTCAGAAGAACTAGGGGGCACAGACCATTGCAGTTGAGAATATGTGACTGTGCACAGGCTGTTTTCCAGAAACTTGACACAGCGTTTTGGCCTTGACAAGACCCTCCTAATCAGATTAATTTTAAAAACACCAGTGGGATGAGATCAAAATATTACCCTAAGGCATCATCTTCCTTATCCTGCCTAAAGATTTGACAGTACTCAACAACTTTCCTGAAGGATCTTTTCTCTTACCTTAAGAGCAGATAGAGCTCTCCTGCATGCAAAGAATTCCTGTACAAGGGACAAGAAGGAAAAAAATCCACAATTTCTATTCTAATGCCAATAAATAACAGTAGTCACAAGCTGTGCCAGGCAGCAGAATCTTGCAGGCCAACAACACATTGACTTTTTCACTTGGGCAATATCTAAAAAGGAGTAATCCTCCCTCTACCATGTGTCAGACCTTGACCGTGTGAGATCAACCAGGGCTCCCGACCTTCTTCAGGCAAGAGGAGCCAGGCTATGCAGACTGTTTAATTACCAGCACGCTAACACAATCCACCTCGACTACTGGGTGGCCTCAGAAATCTCATCTCTCTCTTCCTTCCCTTCCAAAGATGTCTAGAGACCTGACGTGAGAAGTGGACTAATTGACACTGCATGTCCTGAAAGCTGGGATCCATCTGGAGCCCAGATTCACCCTCCAGCTCCATCCCAGGCATACAGGGGACTCTGGGCAATTCACTTGCCCCTTCCAGGTGTCAGCAGTCTGTTAGGGAGCAAAATATCTTTGCAAGCAGAGGTAGCATTTGCCACATGGGTAGCAATCTCCAACTCAATCAGCTGTTGCAGGCCCTGCATCTCTGCAGGACTCCCAGAATTTGCAGCTCTGGACATCTGCTCGTTTCCACCCCCACAAATATGCAAGCAGGTGTGAGGCACCACAACTTTCCTTGTTCCTAGCTGCTTTTATCCCAACAGTGTGGATGAACGGTAAGCAGATCCCATCTCTACTTCATCCACTTTACATCCTACAGGGATGGGCAAAAATGAATCTCTCCATCACCACGGAAGTAACCAAAAAGGATGAATCTTATATCTTATGTGGCAGAATATAATTTCTTCTTTATTGTTACAGTGACCTTACACCAATGATGCAAATGAGAAAAGTTCACTCTTCTCACTGCACTGCAGCATGAATTTACCCAGATATCTGTAGCATGTACGACTTAGGTCAACAAAGCTACAGAATATCATGTAAAATAAGTGGCATCTAGATTAACCTCCCTGTAAAGGAATTCTGAAGGATAGAAATTTCTTCCCTATCTAAAGATATCTATCTCTTCTATCTATAGATAGAAGATATACCTATATAGATATCTATCTATATCTTTCCTATCTATCTAAAGATGAAGGTAGAGAAAAAGCAAATATTTCACTGCTCATGCTGATGTTTTCCAGCCAGACAGGCTATGAAGTGCCATTAGGTGCTTTCAGGGTTGCAATGACAAGGAAGATCAGGTAACTTTAATGCATTAATTGTACAAAATAGTCTTTCTATTAGGCCTTTCTACACTTTTCTTATTCCATTGCGGCCTGTCATCTTATGCGGAAAAGAACCTATCCCTTCTTGGTTCATACTACAGTTGTTCAGGAGCTACAAGAAGAACATTTACCTGGCTGGTTTCTAACTATCCATCAAATCATTTATTTCATAAATGGCAATCAACATGAAACACTGCACAGTGCTTGTTTCATCCAAACTCGAAGGAATTTTTGAGTGTTGAGAACAGATAACTCTGAAGTAAATTACTTTTGGCCATATATGTTTTGCTGGTTATTACCGAGGACTATGAAAAAGAAATAGCTTTTTATCCTGATCAACTTTTTTTTTTTTCAAATAATGGTGATTTTAGAAAAAAAATCTTTTTTCCCTCAGGCAATCTATTTTGCCCTGAAAATTTCAACTGGCAAAAGTGTGCAATGTAGCAAAAAGATAGGCCTCTATAGAAAACCATCTCTCAATAAGGGAAGGAGCTGATGCCTTATAGACATCCTCCTTATTATTAATCAGGCCAGCCAGGGTTAGTCTAATGTGAGCACAGGATTGTGGGGTGTCCCTAAGCTGACTACTGCTCATGATACAAAAGATATATCAGTAATACTAAAAAGTCCCTCTTTTTACAACTTTCAGATGGCTGCAGAACTTGTATATCCTGCTTTATGCTTTCTCAGGAACACTTGCTGCCTGTGTCACTTCCTCTGGAAATCTGGTACAACCCCTGAGTCCTGGCATGCTCCAGGTGTACCAACCTCCCCTGTCAGTCTCAGTTTGTCACTCACTTGGAAAGGAGGCTCTCCTCTCTTCATCCTAAATCTGCCTGGAATCTGACAGGATCTATAGGAGAGTCAGTAGGAGGCCACCCAAGCATCATCTCCTCTGTTAGCACCAGGCTAAAACATGGATAAACCTCTAATTGCTCCTGCAAGGCTGTTCTTGCATCTCTGCATGGTTCACCAAGATCCTTCATAGGTACAAGTGTGTGCTCTCCCTTTTCTGTCTTCACCCTCAGTGTGAATCACCTGATATTGCTGATAAATAACCCCAGGAACACACTGCCCTGAAGGCAGGGGCTTTTTGTTACTTCATTTGTTCCTACTTCTTAGGGAAAAAGTATCCACTCCTTCCCTATCAATTCTTTTTTACAGACCTGGTCAAATAAACATTTTTTTTCACTATTATCTAAAGTATTATGAACACTGGAAATACCTTTAAAGACAAAGACAAAGATTTTTTTTTCAATTTTGGTTGTTATCATCTTTTTTTTCCATTGAATTCATCAGAAAAAAAAAAAAAAAAGAAAAAAGAAAAGAAAAATTCATTATCCAGCTTTTTTTCCTTTTTTGTATTTATTTTTATTTGTTTATCATGGAGCAAGGGACTGTAGCACATATTACAGAGCAAGTAGTAAGCATCACCCTAGATTACATATTTTAGTTTCACTGCAGTATAAATATTTATAATTATTAGCAATTATTAGCTCTAAAGAGCACAACTTGGTGATGTTGTGACCTGTGATGCTGGTGGGGCTGCTTACCTGCTGTTGGACAAAGTGTTGGTGAGATTCCAGTTCTTCCTTCATTTCTGCTCATCCAAGAGCCCCACCAGAGAAGATCTGCTCTGTGTCCAGCTTCCTTCCTCTCCTCCTGTTGTGTTCCTTGTGGAACAGGTGGAATCAGTTTCACATGTACAAAAATGGACCTTTCATAAGCCATGACCAAATCCCCCTGAATACATACAAAGGGTGATCAAGCAATTCCCCTTCCAGACACTGGCCTTGCAAAACCCCAGCCCTTCTCATCACAAAACACTACAAGATTCCAGTGTTTTGCCTTTTCTCACTTTTAAATGCATCTGAGCAGCAGCAGCCCTCCAGCTGCAAAGATGTTAAACTGATGTGCTTGCAATAAAACGCCTCTTGCCCTCGGATCTTTTCCTTTGACCGAACAATATGTTGCAAGGTGGGAGTGTCCAATTGGAAAAGGGCATAAAACCGAGCAGTTTCATCATGGTGTGGGACAGCTGAGACGGCGTCACTCCACATGCCACTGTCAGCAGCATGATTGAGGTGGACAGGAGGGGTGGGAAGGGCTCTAAAGGACACGGGCAGGTGGGGGGGACATGGTGGGCTGGCCCTGCAGGGCAGGCCATACAAAAGGGAGCATGCCTGTGGATGCAGGCACGGAGCAGGGATGGAGGGAAGGAGAGAGCAGCAGGACGCATGCATGGAGCAAGAAGGGACAAGGCGGCCAGGGCTCACAGCAGAAGGCAGCGCTCCAGTGTGGGAAGCCCTTGGGAGCAGATTGGACATGGGAGCTAGAAATCATCTGGAGGAAGGTGAGAGATGCGGGTCTCGATGGAGGAGAACTGAGCAAGGGGAGCAAGTTTTAAAGGCAATAAGGAGATGGAAAATCTGGAGATAGCAGTATAAGGGGAAAGCTCTCACCTCCCTGTACACACTTGCACACACACAGAGGGTCAGTAATATAGGCTGCCCCAAGCACTTTTATAGCCTCAGCCTTTGCCAGGAGACTCTTGAATGCCCTCTGAGTCGCTGGACAACACTGAGCATGCCGGGTCAGCTGCCTTGGGGACACCTGGAGAAAGAGAATGTCCCATGCTGAAAAACTTGTGCAGAGAAAACTGCCACTGCTGTGCAAGAATCGAGGGACAGGATGGAGAAACCATCTGCTGCTTTACCGAAGGTAATGTCTGAGGTTTTTCTCGATGTCAGTTCTGTCATGGAATTTTCTGGAGTTCATGGTCAATCCATGGGCAAGCTACAGGTGTCTTGCCTTCAGGGCTGTGTAAGGTGTCCTAAGGGACCATAAGTGAACCAAAACAGCAAATGTGTGCCTCCCTGAATCTGTGCAAATAACTTAATTGGGATGAAACTTAAATGAGTAGATTTTTTTTCACTACAAATTGCTACCCCGATAACATGATCATGGCTACTTAGGAAATGCAGGGGCCTGTCATGCAAATAAACATCCCTTCAAGGGATTATTTTTCAGGCTCACAAATAAAGACAGACATAACTGAGACACGTGCCTATTTTCCATAAACATTTTCAAAGAGAAATAGGTTTGCAAGTGTGGAGGAATTGGTATGGAGTGCCATGCTGGCCAGAGCCCTGTGCGTGCAAGGCAAACCTGTAGGGACTCTGGGGACACAGGGGTAGCTGAGATGGGTCTGTAGGGTCTCAGAGTGTCATTGTAGGCTGGAGGGCTCTTGGCATCTCCTGTGAAGCTCTGCTCAGGTGAGATGTGCTCTGTAACAGGCCCATCTTCTCTCTGTACTCTATGTGGCATGGCACAGTGCTGTGTAGCAGTCCCCTGAGGGAAAACTCCTTTAGGAAACCTCTTTTAATCCATGGCCAGTAAACCCGTTAGGGAGCAAAACCTCTGAGATGGGATTCACCTCAGCTAAGACAGCATCTCTGATTGCTTCGGAGATGCCCCTTTCCACTGTGAAGGGTGGGGCATCCCAGGCCCCACCTGGGGCCTTCCAGGCCTTCCAGGCCTCACTAACTCATTCCAGGGGAATTTGCCCATCTGATAATCAGTCTTACTTTTACTGATTTTTGCTGATAAATAATATCAGCAAGTTTCTACTGTCTGCTGGGTAACAAGGATGTTGTCTACCTTGACCTCAGCAAGACTTTCAAGATAGTCTCCCATAACATCCTCATAGGGAAGCTCCAGAAGTCTGGACAGGTGGAGAGTGAGGTGGATTGAGAACTGGCTGGAGAGCAGAGCTCAGAGGGTGGTGATAAATGGGGTAGAGTCCAGTTGGAGGCCTGTGGCCAGTGGTATCACCACTCAGAGTGCACCCTGAACAAATTTGCAGATGATACAAACTGTGTGGAGTGGTCAACACTCTGGAGGGCTGTACTGCCATCCAGAGGATCTGGGCAGGCTGGAGAGTTGGGCAGAGAGGAACCTCATGAGGTTCAATAAGGACAAGTGCAGGGTCCTGCACCTGGGGAGGAATAACCCCAGGCATCAGTACAGATTAGGGGTCGACCTGCTGGAAAGCAGCTCCACGGAGAGGGACCTGGGAGTGCTGGTTGACACTAAGTTAACCATGAGTGAGCAGTGTGCCCTCGTGGCCAAGAAGGCCAATGGGATCCTGGCCTGCATCAGGAGGAGTGTTGCCAGCAGGTCAAGGGAGGTGATTCTGCCCCTCTCCTCAGCTCTGGTGAGGCCTCACCTGGAGTATTGGGTGCAGTTCTGGGCTCCCCAATATAAGAGAGATGTGAAGCTCCTAGAGAGGGTCCAGCAGAGAGCAACTAACATGATTAAGGGAATGGAAGATCTCTCGTATGAAGAGAGACTGAGTGAGGTGGGCCTGTTTAGCCTGGAGAAGAGAAGGTTGAGAGGGAATCTAATCAATATGTGTAAGTACCTGAGGGGAGAATGTAGGGAGGATGGGGCCAAACTCTTCTCAGTAGTGGCCAATGACAGGACAAGGAGTAGGGCGTACAGAAATGGAAACACAGGGAGTTCCATCTGCATTTGAGGAGGAACTTCTTTGCTGTGAGGGTGACAGAGCCCTGGAACAGGCTGCTCAGGGAGGTTGTGGAGTCTCCTTCTCTGGAGGTCTTCAAAACCCTCCTGGATGCCACCCTGTGCCACATGCTCTGGGTGCCCCTGCTGGAGCAGGGAGGTTGGACTAGATGATCTCTAGAGGTCCCTTCCACCCTTAACCATTCTGTGATTCTGTGAAGTCAGATACTAGATTGTATCAGCTCCACATAGCTTTTGATGTATTTATCAGGTTGTTAGAGAGAAAAGTGCTTTCCCCATTTCACAGACGGAAAGCAGCAGTATAGTCACACAGAAGTCAAAATTTGTCCCACTTATGTATATAGACCCTAGAAGAGCTGATAGAAGAGCTTATATAAGACCTAAGTTAACCCCAGCTGCTCTGCAGTCCCCCTTGACACACTCCTGGGTCCTCTCCATGGGTCCCTGACCTCTGTGGGTGGGTGTTACCCATGTTTCTTTAGGAGTTGTTGCTGGCTGTTAACAGTGTCATTTGTTTTAATTAGGAATGCATAATTGAAGCTGTCAAGAAGCAAGCAGGGGTTTGTCCTCCTCCTGTCCCAGTGCATCCCCCCTGCTTCTTGCACTTGGACTATATGGGGAGGAGCCAGCTGGAAAGAAAAATAAAAGGAGAAAGACACTGGCAGCTCCCCAAAACAATGAGGTTGTGCCCTGGGCACCAGTTCTCAGAGTTTATTGTTAAACCCCTAGGCTCTGGGAGAAAGCTCTGAGCTGGGGAAAGGTTCAGGACACAAAGTTGTCAAAAAACCTCCAGCCAAGCAAAACTTAACATGTAGAAAGAAGGCAAGATTCACACCTTTTTAAACCAATAACAAAAAGCCTTTCAGCTTCCAGACAGGCAGGAATTTCATCCTAAATTTAAATATTTTTGCATTTCAAAGGTGTTCAAGATATGGGAAAGGGAAATCTAAGGGGCAAGAGAGGACATTTTCCCATTTTTCCCTACCCAATAATTTTACATTTATGCCTCAGTTTCCCCAGTTGCCAATGAGGAGTAAAGGTGAGCAGGATTTGTTGAAGAGTCAGCCTGGCTAGAAGCTGATGAGACTAAACTGTAGCTGATATATCAGTTAAGAAGATATGTCAGTCAAGATTTATTAACCCAGATAAAGCAAAAAATATGATTTAGAAGGAATATAGATTCAATGCATTTTATACTGAATTTGAAGTGGCCCAAAATCAACCATGAAGACTGGTAGGATGAGTAGTCATGTTGCCAGGACCACTGCCAATGTTCACACATTCCCAAGAAACCTTAGGCAAGTCACATTATTTTTTTCTAGCTCTGTGCTCTGTTTGATGTCTCACTTTTTGAGACATTAAATACAGGGACATCAGACATAGATGTTTCAGTGGTGCAGTCTGAGATCTGTTTTCCACTAGCTTCAGGTTGTAAGCTCATTTCTTCTTAAAAGAAAAGGAGACTGTGAGGCTGAAACATAAAAATCCAAACACCCTGGAAGGAATTAAGCCGTTGACAAATATGGACTCTGTGTTTTTTTATCACCTAGCAGAGTAAAACTAAGATGGTAACACTATTTAGCAAGTAGAAATGACCTTTCTGGTTGGATCTGTTCTGTAAAAGGATGAGCTCAGCTCATCCCCGAAAGACCCGAAAACTAAACAGATTGAGCCTAGGACTTCCCTTAGAAAGAAGTAAAAGAGAAGCATAGGTTGTTGAGTGAACTGGAGAACTTCTGAGACTGTCTCATGAAACCCCAACAGAGACTACAAGAGCCAGACATGCACAACACCTCCAAAACCTCAGGAGCCTAAATATAGTCTCTGCCTAGATCTGAGCAATATTTTGCAGACAAGTGCAAACTTGCTTTGCTAAATTTCAAGCTTCCTGGAAGCTGTGGTTAGGACAGTGAAACTAATTTGCCTTGCTGCACAAATACACCCCAAGGCACCTAATTTGGTTCCTAAGCCTAAAACATTAACCTAACTGGTTTGCCCATGCTCATATAGAAAATCTGCAAGACAGGCAAGAAAAGGCTCTAAACTGAGATTTTGTCTCATTTTAGATGCTTTTTTGATATGTCTGGGAGAATAGTTAGGGTAGCAAATTTCAATTATGCAAAGTTGCAGGTACCAACTCTTCTTGAGGAAAGGGGCAGAGTATTTGGAAGAAATAGGGAAAGATCCCAACCCCTGTTAAGCCTCAGATTGGTGGGGTTTTCTCCTCTCCTTTTCAAGTCAATGTCATCTAAGATGACTCCTATTTCTTCTCTCACTACTTAGCATTGCTCTCACAACATCAACACACCTCACCGTGCGCATACATGTAGAGGAGCCTCTATCCTTCCAGTAAAAACTGGGAATGCATCCATCCCTCACTCCTGGGTGGAAAAATGAGCTTGAAAAAGAGCCCAGATGAATGAGTGCCCAAATGCCAGGCACATTAGAAAGACAGTTCCTAGAGTATCGCCTACTGGCTCATCCTTAGAGGCAAATCATGCCTGTTTCAGCAACCCTTGGAGGACAGCTGCCCCATTCTTTCCTCCTTCTCTTCCCCATGCCAGGCAGGGACAGATGTGGCTCTGGATAGGCCTCACATAATTGGGTTACTCTCAGCAGCTCAAAAAGGCATGATCTGTTGGCTCTTAATTCACGTCTGCACGTCTGCTGTTTATAATGAATGCCCTTGGACAGTTAAAAAAAAAAAAAAAAAAAAAGATATCAGCTCTAAATGGACAGTTATACCCTAAATATTTCCTTCTTCTGCAGCATTTTATTGTCACTTTTTTGTGATTCTTTTAAATTCATGCACGTCTTAAACATCTGCTTAACTTTCTGTACTCTAGCTATAGTTTCTAAGCCCCTGTTTCTTCACGCTGTCTGATTCCTTTAAATCTTGCAGCAGTGTGGTTATTCAAGCCAACTCAATGACCTTATACTGCAACAATTAGAATTCATTAAATGAAATATAATATTATTGTTGGTCAAATACGGTTTTAGCATCGTTAATTACTTTCCAGGTTTAAAACCCTGAGCAACAAACTGCACCAGAAAAAATGTACATAAATAAAGAATATCTGCCTACCTACATTTTTACAAAATTTTTTTTTTTTGAGTAGCCAGGTCTGTTTCATCTCTAGTAACTCTGATCCCACTATCTCGTCCTAGGATTTGAGTGACTATTTGATATAGACTTGTGTGGAATTTAAGGACATGCTGCCAGTCAGCTGCTGTAAAAATCCTATGGAGCTTGTTGAAGGACGAAGTATTTTCCATACAAACTACAAAATGTATCTGTCTAATCCTTTGCTATAGGATCCTTCAACTCAATTCAGAAAAAAAAAGTCTTCAAAACATAATTATCTTGGGTAAGAGCTGCTAGTCTCTCCTATAATGACACAGGAATTAAGGCAACTTTGCAAAAGGCATGAATGAAAACGAAAAGTTTGATAATGAGGATTGCTGCCTGAATGAGAATGTCTTCCATTTTATTTATTCACATTCCTTATTCTTCTATAGCCTTGCCTTGCTCTTAACCAGGATTTTTGAATAAATCTATGAATTCTGTTGATATTACTTTCTTCCTTATTTTCTAGCTAGCAAATTTCTCTTTTCCCTTTGCAGTCCCCAGAAATGGTCTGTCACCTCCTCTAAGTCAGTTCTAAGTTAAGCATCTGATTTCCAACACATAGTGACCTGTGTATCACTAGTGATGCCAACAATAACCTGGACTCTGGTGGGACTGGACATTTACCTATCCAACACTAAGACTGCAGGGGATGAACCATCTCCTTGGGCTCTGTAACAGTAACCCAATTCATAGGAAATTGGATGGGAATTCTGGAAACTTTTTCCTTGTCCCATGTGTCTTGCCTGGTGAGACATCTCTCTCTGTCCTGCCTCAGTTTCCCTTCAGCAAAATGAAGAGAGCAGTACTAGACATTTGGTTAAGTGTCTGGAGATATGCTGATGAAAGGCTCTGTGTATAGCAAAGTATTGTTATGAGTTCATCTTTTTCCTTTTTATACAACAATCTTTTTCTCGCTTTCTTCCTGATGTGTTTTTTTTTTCACCACACTAGACTTTTTTTTCTAAAAAAAGTGATTTTCAGGAGGATCCAATTCTTTTCCTGCTTTCACATTAGCAAAAATCACATAATAAGAACCCAGTTTTCACTCTGGATTCCTAGGAAGAGGTTTTCAATCAAAAACCATTCTGCGACTGGAATGAGAAGCATGAAATTTGGGTTCAAAGTCCATGCAAGTCACTTTACAACCCTAAACCAAATTTAATCAGTAAAGGTACCAATTTTCCTTAATGGAGGAGGTCTCTTAGAATATACAGCTGCTGCAGTAGCCCCTTTTCCAATCCTGTTCATGGCTTCTAATGTAGTATAGTGGTGAAACTGGGGTTTGTCCTGTCTACTCAGTTAAGTGCTTACAACCGTGCATGTCATAGAAATCATGCAGAGCTGGTAAAATAGAGCTTATATTCTTACCGCACTAAATACCAGTCATTTTGATGGATAACACTTTTAAGGAGATTTTTGCCCCCAAAGGAGTGGGAACTCACAAACTCTGTCATACCTCCACTGAAATCTTTGGGAGTTTTACACTGATGTTAGCAAGGACTAGTTTTCTTTACTCTTCTGAGTGAAAAAAGATTTTATGCTTTCTTATGAAAAATAAATGTTATACTGAGCTTTTGCCTTTATTTAGAATATAATAAATGCTCCTAGGATATTGATTTGTCTTATAATAATAAAAAAAAAAAGTTAAGATCAGACACCATTTGTTGCAGGACTTCTTAAAGTCCGTTTTGTGGTTGGAATAAAGATCTCTTTTCAATACAAATGCAAGCTCCATTCTTGATCTTGCAGACTACTGGCTAATACTGTTTGTCTCATCTCTCTAAAACACACATTCGTTTGTGAGAAATTCGTTACGGAATTATGGTAACAGGATCATAAAATTTTTAATTGAAAATAAAATTGATCTTTTCCTTTACTCAGCAACTTCTAAATCCATGGAAAAGAGTAGCTACTAATATTGTATGAATTATGAGCTTATGTCTGTAAATAGAAGTTTTTTCCAATTCTGCTTGCAGAAATCTGTTAGATTGCTACTAATCAAAAGGATGCAGCTATTACTTGTTCCAGGATGTTGCCTATCAAATGTAGCTGATGACCAGGGTTTGAAATACTGCTTGAGTAAAGTGTAAGTGAAATAATTCCTATTTCAAGCAGCTACAGCTACCCTGATTCATTCTCTGTCACGGACAGATGCAGGATCAGGGACCAAGCTCAAAAGAGGAGTATGATTCTTTCTGATACAAAAATCCCCTGCACCATGAATCAACACCCATTTGCCACTGACACACGTGGCACACAAATCCCTTCTGTGCCTCATTACAGCCAAAAACCACAAGCCCTACAAGTCTGTCCACAAGTAAAAATGTAGGTTACAAACTTATTCAGCCCCAATAGACCATTTGGATGAGCATTGCCTTGGGGTGGACCTTGATCCTAAACCCATTTGCAGACACAAATCACTCAGTGGCACTGACTTAGTGATTAGGTGAAAGAGAGAAAAAGGAGATGCAGAAAAAAAAAAAAAAAAAGAGTGCTTGAATGTGAGAAATGAAAAATCAGCAGGAATGTCAGATATTAGAGGAGGTTGCAGTAGTATCACTTGAAGGGAATGCCTCTACCATGGGTAAGATGGACACAGAGCATCCAGCTCCTGAAGGAGCTCCAGAATGTCTGGAAAAAATAAAATGTCTAGAAAGTGATAGCAAAGCTGGAGAGGGGTCCAGGGAGGTCTGCAGCATCTGAGGAGTGTGGCTTGGCTGTCTGGACCATGTGTGTGATACTTTTGCTAGGACTTGCCCTCATCACAGGGCCTTTGTGTCTCCTTTAAGGCCTGCAATAAATCCCGTCTGGAATTTAGTGCTTTTCAGCATCTGAGATCATTCCTTAGCCTTTTGTCTAATTTGGAAAAGAGAAATATGGCAAAAAGCTATATTTTTGTGTGGAACTAGTCACAGGATTATTAGCGTTATTTCCCTTGCCTTTCCTGTCCTCATAAACACAGTTAGAGGACATCATTATCTTTGTGAAGCAGGTACATGAAGGAATTTATTACAACCAACTGTTCCATAAACATAAGTATATAGTTCCCCTTGAACATGTCCAATACCTCTGACCATGCCTGCCCCACTGGAGATAAGAACCTATCAAAGTGAGGGGAGGGATCACTTTAGTCCCAAAGGGAGGAGTAGAAAACGTTGGACAAGAGGTGCAAGACTACAGAGGGATTCAGGGCTGGCAGTACCAATCCCCAGATTCCCAGGTCCCAGCCTCCCCCATACCCTGAGTCAGGATACCAGGGAACCTTTCTTTTTGCTTTTGCTGGTCATCAAATACAGAAATTTTTCTGCGTGTCCTGACATCTACATCATGACAGACTCCTCTCAAAGGTGCACCGTGATAAGACATTTGTCATATCACAAGAAATTCAAAGTGGATATTAAAAAACATTTCTTTTTCACCATGAGGGTGATCAAACTTTGGGACAGAGACCCAGACATGTTGCAGGATCTCAATCCCTGATTGACAGGCACTGGACAAGGTCCTGAGTAACCTGTTCTAAGCTGGCCCTGCTTAGAGTTGGACCAGAAATTTCTAGAGGCCCCTTCCAACCTAAATTACCCTACAGCTCTATGAGTTGAAAGGTGCTTTCCGAGCAACAGGTCAGGCTTCAGTGGGCTCCTGTCAAGCTTTCATCAGGCAGTGCTCCAAGCACGGACTTCACTATGTGTGATCTTGTCAGGTTCTCAAGGCACTGCCTTGATACCCATGATAATTATAATAATGCAAAAGGCAGGGAGGATATCTCACTACTCACTTGTATGACTTGTTTTTTACAGAAAACTTCAACTTTTCAGAATTCCAGGGGTATCAGCACAGCTCTAACATATATCCAGTGTTCAGGTCCTTGCAAATACATGGGATCCCGGCCTTCAGCACTGTGCAATAGCACACATAAGCATGTTGCAAAGGACAGGCACTCGAAAAAAAAAAGAAGAAAATATTCCTCCAAACATCTAAAATTGACCAACACCACCAGTGGAATTACATGTCTTTGTGTTCCTGCTGCTTTTCTGGAGAAGAAGTAGTGTGTCCTGCTCAGAAACACACACGAGGAGCAACTTATATAAAAGTGGAGAATGGACAGCTGTTCTGCTGCCAGAGGTCATGATCCAGACTTCTCTTTTGAGATGACATGCTTCTTTATATCCCCATATGGATTAGGCTGCTATGGAATGTAAGGAAGTGTGTGGTTTCAGGGAGATTCACCAGTGTCCTCTGCTTCCAGCTACTGCAAGATGTCAGTACTTCTGTGTATCTCTGCTTTAGTTGAATTTTACTTTGTTCACAAAGCTGCTTATAGTCAGGCCTCTTAGATTTATTCTACAGGCCCCCAATGCCAGTGGAAAGGGATCTTCAAATCTGAAAAGGTTGCAAAGTGAAATTGCAAAATCAATGCAAATTGAAAACCAAAGATGTATTCTGCACATCTCCAGAAAGTCACTTAACTGAATATAGGTTCCTCCTAAGCAAAATGATATTAACCTAGCCCCAAAAGAAATTTTGGAGAGGATTTTGAAAAACACTACATCCTAGATGAAATTGTCTCAACAACTGTTGTTCATTCTCAATTAGTAAAATGTGCTTCGGATCTAGTGCCATCAGGAAAAGATTACATAGCCCTGGAGAGGGAGTGAGAATGAGTTCACTTGGCTGATCTAGGGCTCACATCAGAAGCAAAACTCTCCTCTCTACTTTCAGTAATACATAACAAAGTCTTCCTTAACTGTATTAAAATGAATGCTGCAGACACAGGAATTGCTATACTAGATTGGCTATGCAGAATTCAGTCTCTTGACCCTGGGAGCATGCAGCTTCACAGTGTGATAGTAAGATGTCAGAAAGCAAAACACAACACACAGAAAATTGCCTCCAAAATTGCTAGTTATGCTAGTAAAATTGCTAATATTCTAGTTAGATTATTAAGAAAAGTAGTCCTATTGTCTTCTCAAAAAATAGTGTTCTTTTTGTCTTAAATATCTATTATTATAGCTCAGGATATTCTTGCTGTGTACACAAAATCCTTTCATCTTCCGAGCTCTGCCTAGTTCTTTGCTGAGTGATGACGTGTAGCAGCAAATTCATCAGATTTGTTGCAAACTTTAAAAAAAATGGCTAGCAGCATTTCACCTAAGATAGACTGGAGTTATTCTGATTATCTCTAGAATATAACAGGTATCCTGGTCCTTGGAGCTCAAAGCATTTCTCAGACTTTACATTCTTGGATTATAGGACAAATGCTTAAAATTTTAGGTGTTTTTCAGTCCATCTTAATTTAAAGTCTCTAGGAATTATTTTGAAGCTCTGCAGCAGTAGAGACTGACATTAGCATTATGGCCTAACCCCTGAAAGTTCTTCTGATGCTTATTCCCATGAGAAATAGTAAGAAATCAGTATCAAAACACCCTTAACAAACTTGACCTACTTAGAAGCTTGACATATCTATGCTGTAGTGATTAAACAGGCTGGAAATGCTCGCAACTTAGTTTTAAACTAAGTCATTGGTATAACTAACTAGTAGACACAGTAATTTAGCAAAATCATACCTGTATACCTGTCCATCTTTGAGGAACGTTGTGTAGTTCATGATTGACATGTTCTGATGGAGGCAATACCCAAGTAAGCTACCTTGAATCACTGCAGTTAATATTACCTGGTTGTAAATTCCAAAGAGGACTTGGCATTCAGAGTCCAAGTCACACTATCCACATCACTACTAGTACAGAAAATAGTGTCAGGGCCTGTTTTCTGTCCCTGAAATCAATGGGAAAGAAACAAGGATTCAGATATCTCAAGTCCTTAGAGAGGATGGCCAGCGCCAAACTCCCTGTTGGGAATGGTCCCTGTTCTGCCCTGATTCCCAAACTGAGCTTGGGAATCGTCAGTTAGTACTAGTTGACACAGTCTAAAACTGTGCTAGGGACTTTGCTAACATAGCAAAAAAACCACTGAGTTCCTGTACTTAAACCTCAGCACTATTTAATATACCAATATAGAGCTTGAAACCCATGACATTTAGGTTTCTCAGTCACCAAGATGCTTTTCAAAATTTCAGTCTGAATCAAAACACAGGGTTCTGTATTTGACCCAAGCCCTCTGGTCTTCTTGATATAGTTCAAGAAGTTGCCTGTCGAATGCTATCTCATGATGTGCTTTTTCTGTAGATTTGACTCTCAAGTTTATGAAAAAGGGCTTCAGAATAAAAATTTAGGTAGAGGAAAATGCTCTATTCTTAATTCATGGTAAAAGGGGATCCTGCAGGAAGAGCATGCTGATCAACCCATTGTCCATGCATTTGGCGACCCTCTCATCTCTGAAACATGGAAAATTTAAGTCTTTTTTAGTATTGAGAGCAAGAACAATCAAGAAGAACCATGTCCTATCAGGGACACTTTCTGTAGCTCTCCTTCCTTGTTTCTTCCCTCTTGCCCAAGATGTCAGAAGAGATGATCAGCAAAGCCGAGAGCTCTGTTTTTACCATAAAACAACCTTGTTTCAGTTACTTGGAAATATTAAATAGTAAATTCATATAAAATAGGTTTTTAGAGCATTTCAAGATTCTCCTGGCCACCTCAGGTTAGAGAAAGCAGTGAAAAACAAAGCAAAACTTCCTTATAATCTTGAGTAGATCGTGTCTAGCTTGTGTTATTAAAAGTTCATGCTCTCAAATGCAGGTGACTGCATGCAGATACTCTTTGTATTCTGTGGATATGTGGGGTTTTTTTGCTGCCAAAGAAGTAGTATGGAGTAACTTTGGAGATGCTATGAGAATATCCCACTGACTTCTAGATGTTTTTATAGATCTCAGGAGTGTCCTAAGACACATATAGGTGTCCTGTCACATATAGGTGTTAGAGACACCCTAGGGTTCTTTATATGTTGCCAGAAGTACATTCATATGTTATCAAATGAATACATCTATAGTCTTGACTAATTACATTGACATTATCTCCAACCTCTGAAATGGACATCTATGGCAACCAGCACACAGGGAAACATAATGAATAGGTTTCTAGATTTGGGTATTTAAATCTGGAGATGAATCCCACCCCTCACTTTCTGCAGCTGTCTCCTGTTCTGCTTACGCCTGTTCCACCAAATCCTGCATTGAGCATTAACTCTTGGTGCACAGCATGGGCCAGGATTAAGTTACGAGCACACACTTGCAGCGACACATGAGAAGGAACAAAGCAGGCCAGTCATGCAGGCTAAAAGCAAAGTTCAGGAAAGTCTCTAGCTTGGCTGAGGGTCAAGGCTACCGTTTAGCCCTCTACCTTCAACCCACTTTGCCTTTAACCCAGTGCTGGTTGAAGGCAAAAGAATGAATGTAAATCATCCTCTCTTCCTCTAATTAATTAGTAGGATGTAGAGTGCAAGTGTGTAATGCTGATGGGAAAGTGCATGAAGTGAATTTGGCAGCTTGTCTGAGCTGCCCTGCTGGCAGCAAAGCAGATGACTCCATACACAGTACGGAAAAAGTTGGGATTTTCCCTGCTAAAAATAATAGTTCTGGTGGAGCAAAGAGAAAACTTTGATCTGGTCCTGAGGATGCCTGGGCTAACATTCCTCCCAATATTGTGCACTGAAAGGGGAAAGAGAGGGGGGAAAAAAAAGGAAAAAAGAAGGAGAAAATAGAACGTCCTTCTAATTGAAATGTTTTTCAGATAAAATATTGCCAGGTCACTGACAAACCACTTGCACATGGAGCGGGGCCAAGGCGTGGGGCTGGAAAAATGCTGCTTTTGTCCTGTTTGGAAGCTGCCGCGTGCCTCCCTGGCAGCTGTCTCCTCTCGGAGACTCCCAGGTACAGCTGGAGGGATTGCGGCCGCTCTCTGGAAAGTGATGCCTGACTGACAACCGGCAGGTGACTTCCCTTCAATTGACAAAGGAAGTATCTTTCCTCCCTCTTTCCCTCCAGTTTTTCATTTTTTTATTATTAAAGACATATATAAAAGGCATGGGAGAGGGAGAGAGGGAGGAAGGAAAAACAGGAAGAGAGCAAAAAATAGGCAGAAATCAGCTTTATGAAGAGAAAGCTTTTAATATATATTTCTGTGCCTTAAGATGGGCAAATACTGAGCCCCCAGCTTTGGGGGACTTTTCACGTTACCCATGTCCAGTCTCATGTGCTGGACTCTAAATGGACCACAAATGTGTGCTCAGAGCAATCCCAGACTCCATGAAAGATCTAAGCCAACTTAGATCTTAGAACTTAGAGGCAGAAGACAATTCTTGTGGCTTAGACACATCTCTAAATACTGTTGACTTGCTTCCCTTTCAGTGATACACTCACCCTAGGCCAGGCAATCACTCAAAGCCTAGAGCATCATGCAGAGCCCATGCACGTGCCCATTTTCAGATGAAACTGTATTAAAAGAAGTCATCTGAGGTGAGAAGTGGAATGACGGCTCCTAGGCTTCTCTCTTGTCTGCTCTGACATCCTTTTCTCCCTGTAAGCAGTGATTGGTACCAGCGCTCCTGTCTAATCCATCTAATTCTCATTGCAGGGAAGGTGGAGGGAAGGCATCGTGCTGCGTGGTCAGGAGCTATGCTCTGCTCTGGCTGGTCAAACGGAACCAAGCCCATTTTCCTCGGAGGTTTGGTCCCCTTCAACCAGCTATAGCAGTGCTGAAAACATCCAGCCGGGAAGATGTGCTTCCCTCCACCTCCACTTGGACCACCAGACTTCCCTTCTGAACGGACCTGCCATCCCTCTGAACAGCTCTGGAGAGGCATCTGGGAAAAGGAAGGAGCCTTCCAAGAAGGTTTGGGATGGGCTTTGGATTTGCTTAGCATCATGGCAAGGTTGCAGGCTCCAAATATTTGCTTCTTTCCAAGGTCAAGAGACAAAATTGTCAAATCTGAGCAGTCTCTACTCCACTCTGGCTTGTGCCAGCCTGGAATATGCTGCACCGACCATGTCACTGTGCTCTGGCATTGCCACCGTCCCAAAACATCAGGTACAGGGCTTGTTGGCTGCACAAAATTCTGCAGCTTTCTAGACAGTGAAAATCCTCAGTCTCCTAATATCCAATTTATATTCCTCTACTGAGTACTTACAGTTCAATAAATTAAATTTAAAAGATAAATAAATAAATTTCAGAAAGAACAAGAATATTGTATGCTTGAAAGTGCACTGTGTCTGTATGTCTTTTCTTATTTATTTAATGCAAAAAAAAATCTATAAGCAACTGTAAAACTGAGGGTAAAATTTTGTGGCCGCTGGAAGCAATATATCACTCATCCCGTAGTCACTTAGCCCACAGCACACATATCACCTCACACATCCCCATGAAAAGTATATTCCCATTTACAGCACACTGCAGAAAATGAAAAAAAAAAAAACAGCCAAATAGCTTAAAATCCTCTTTGTTTATGATGCCTGACCAGGAATATGTGCTTTCTGATCCAGGAAAAAGAATTGAGACGACTAACTTAAAGGACCAATTCAACTCTGTAAGTCCCTCTGCTCCCTACTTCAACTGCATACCTGTGATTAAATAAATGAAATAAATGTATATAAATATCAGCTCATTAGGAGTGAGAATAGATACATGTGCTCTTTCATTTGTCAAACTGTGCATGCAGTTCCTTTCCCACTCAGTACTGAAGATGGCAAGCTTATATGTTTGCTTGGAAACCAATATAATTCAGGCCAAATAGATATCAATAGTCACGATATGTAGCCTGGGGTTTTTTACCAAAGAAGCCTTTAATTTCTTTAGGAATAATGCAAAAACTCATTTCCTCAATAATAATTGCTAGTATTCTTCATAAATCTCAGGACACTTTATAATACTTTACAGAGATCAAACCTTATTCATAAGTACAGATAAGAAAAAAAAAAAGAGGAATAAAAAGAGTGTTTTCTTTTAGACCCTAGCAGATGTTCACCTTTTAAGTGCTTAACTTTTAAGTTAAGACATATAGCTGGCATTTCCTTTCCTCTACCTTATCCTCTACCCCCTTTAACACAGCAGCATTGCTGAGACCTGGGCACATACCAAACCGCATCCAGCATCATCATTCTGCAAATCAGCACCTCACTAGTCAAACACTAAAGAATTCACAAGCACTAGGATATAAGCGCATTGATGCTGAGTGGAGAACATGTTCATCGGCTTCCCTGGGAGAGTGAGGGGAAGGGTATAAACAGTAGAACTTATGTTTTGTCCTCCTAGGTTTGGTATTGTTGTTGGTATCTTCTCTGATGCTCTTAGATGAGTGGGGAGAAGGCAGCACTGATGCGATGTGTACAAACCAATGTCTACAGTGCCTTTTTCTAATGATGTCCATGAAGTGCTCCATGTTCCCAATCTCTGCATCTCCCCCATGGGGATGCACTGAAGCACAGTTCTGCCAGGTCTGCACAGCCAATGTCCCTTGGAAGATGTGGACACTCTGGAAGGCAGTGTGCAGCTCAGTCCATCAGGTAATCTGGCCAGGATCCCTTGGATGTGACAAAGAGAATAAAGAACTGATTATGAAGTCCCCATCACACCTTCCAGGTTCTTTCATTAGCAACTGTGAGTTTTTAGATGTGCCTGTAGGAGGTGACAAAGGTCATGATTTTTGTCTCTTGCTTCATTTTTGTGACTCTTTAGGCAAAATGTTCTTAGTCTTAGACATAAATGTACTTATGCCTCGTCTTCTGAGCTGTCCGTTATTTTCTTGTATTAGATACACACAGATGTGCCTTGTCTATGGTATCTCTGCCAAACAATGCACTATCATCTATCACCACTATCATCCCTTCACCTGTCATTTCTCTGTGATTTCACACTTGCCTTTCCATGCATACTTCACTCGCACATTGTTTCTATTATAAATCTCTGCATCTTCATGTCTTGTTGTGCAGTGAATTTTCACATGCTTAAAGATCACAGGTCGCTCTGGTACAAGTGCATGCACATCTGTGGACATCTGGAGGTGATACTTCTGCACATAAATGCCTTTTTGATGAGAGGAAAGGAGTATGCGCATTATATGTGCTTGCTGCATCTACAGAATTACAAAGCTGGTTAAATTCAGATCAAAAGACATACTGTTCCAAGGCATTTTTCTCTCCCTGTCATGCAGGATATGCATTTCATCATGACCAAGGATTGTATCGTCAATAACAGCTCATAGATCTCAACTCCCACACAGTCATAGAAGTCATATTTCTCAGTCCTAAACCTCTAAAGATTTTCTATCACTTCATAAAACTTGGTCCCAGTTTGAAACTGTCCCTAAAGATGAGTCAAAAGGGGATTTTTAGTTCTAGTCCACTACACCTCTTCTGAAGGATTAAATCCACACGCCCCACTTTCAGCTAACTGCCAGTCCAAATACTTGCCTGAGCAAGGGATAACCAGAAAACATGCTTCTGTCCCCAAGCCAGGACAGGAGGACTGCAACCTCTACCACTCTGGTGTGGAGTTGCCTGGACCAGTTGTGAATCAGATGTTAAAAGGGATGGGAAACCAAGATGTAGCATTTGCAGCATGGTTCACAAATGCTCTGTCTTCTCTAGTGACCTAACTTGTGCTAGACACATGATGGGACCACTGCGTGCAAGCTGTTTCCCTGGAAGATGGGAACTAGCCCTGGATGGGACCCAGTCCTTGTCCTTGCCTTGATCTCCTTCCAGAGGTCCAGGCTCCATCTTTTTCCCAAGCAATGGAGCCATCAGGACCTTTGTGAAGTGCAGTCTCCTTACACTTGTCTTCATGATGCCAGTAGTGGAACCAAGTAGTTGAGACAATAGATGTTTTTCCCATAGAAAAACATTTAGGTTCTGGATATGTTGCCTGCTCTCCCTACTCCTTTATTTCACAGAGTAACTTGTCATTTCGTAGAGTAACTTGTCGAGGGAAATCCTTCCCTTACTTATGTTCTTCCTTTTTTTCAGCAGCTAATACAGTCAGAGTTTCAACCAAGACATTTCTTACAACTTCTGCAAATTAAAACTAATAGAAATGCAAGTATATAAAAAAGGAGGTCTCTTTTTTTGAATATTCAAAACTCAGAAAATTTATTTAACGAAGATCTGGAACAAAATAAAAATAGCTAGCTTCAGAAAAGGTGAAAAATACAGCTTAATTCCCTTTTACCTTATTTTATACGATTTTTTTGTACAAGTTTTTTTGATTGTTTTTGTAAGGGATGCTTTTTCTTGCTCTCAGATCAATTTGAAGTTAAACGAAATCAACATAGTTTAAAAAAAAGTCTTCCTCTATATTTCCCCCTGTCTCTCCTATTAATCAAATTCATGATGAATTTGCGAGTAGTTTTCTCTCCCTGAAAATGAAAGCAAGAAATAATATTGAACGAAATCTAGTTCAACTATTTCTACCACACAGCCAGTACGGCAGGACAAAAACTCATTCCTATCCCCATTGACCTATGAAAGTCAAGATCATATTTAGTTTTGGCACAGCAGGAGTAGAAAGGACTACAGAAATATGAGGCTCACATATATGTCATATGTGTCATTTGACTGTCAGCAGTACTGATCTTGCCTCATCCCTGTGAATGTGATTTTTTTTTCCACTGACTTAAATGAAAAGTCATACCCTGTCATTGCATTATATTAGAAAACCACTCTGAAATAACTAAGAGGAATGATGAGTAAACTCAGGGAAAATAATTCTTAGAAATTTCCAGAGATGGTTTTTTTTTCAGAAAGAACAAAACTGACCCATTTTATTTACTGCAGATATTTCAAATTTCAAACCATTTTAGAAAGAACCTTCACCCACTATGAATTAAGAAAGCTCCCTGTTGAAAATAAATGAAAGCGTGGTAAAAATCAATCTTAAAAAGATCTACTGGATACTTAAGGATGTAAAATAAATTACCATTTTAATAGGCACTAATAATCAAAACTCTCAGTTTTGAGTATGTGTCACACTCAACCCAGAAGGCTGTTTTTTGAAAGGAAATATATAAGCGTATATATTGACATTAAAAATTAGAAGGTTTTTGAGAACCTGGGATTATCCACATCATGTCAGTCTTTCAGAACAGTCACTTGCCACTCAAATGCTTTGAAGACAAAGTAGCTGCGTGAGATGGGACACAGTGAGTGCTCTCCTTCTAAAAGGAAGACCACCCCATGGGTGCCTTTATCTTCAGGATTCCCACTTCCAGATGCATACCCACCCCTCCAGCACCACCATTCCTCAAGCAACCTCAATTCTCATGGGGCTTTCCATCAAGTCCTACTCATGATTTTCTGTTTCCCCTCTGAAGGGGATCCATCATTTTAGTCCTGAATTTTTCTGGTACTCAGCATGAGTTACTCATACAGGACATAGTAAGCTGCTACTCAGGGGTGAAGAGCCTATTGCTCTCTCCGAAAGCAGGAGTTTTGGTACACAGCCACCATCCCATGGATCATCAGTATCTCCCTCATTTGGAGATCCAAGCTACTTAACATCCATATTGTCCTAGCCTTGACTTCAATTCGCCCAAGCACTGCAGTAAGGCTCATGAAAGCCTTGACTTGCTCTGCAGTGGTGGCTGTCCCTCCCCATTGACCATCAAGGTACAGGAACCAGTGATGGCAAAGAGGGTACAGAGGTTGAGAAAGGAGCCCCAAAAAAGAATTAAAGAAGAGGAGCTATCACCAAGAAGACAGTGATTTTCCCTCATCCATCTGCCTGGGCATGACTGGGTTGGACTAGATGACCTCTAGAGGCCCCTTCCCACCTTAAGGATTCTATGATACCATTACTTGGTTTAGTATCTAGCACATTTCCTCCTAATCCAGTTTTCTCCCCTGAAGGAATGAAGGTCACAGGGATGCATGCAGAAAACCTCTGCCAATCTCTTTTTCACAAAAAAGAAAAAATCAGAAAGCAAACCAAGCAGTCACTCCAATATCTGATAAACATTCTACTTTGCTTGATGCAACTTTATATGGTAAAGCCTCGCTTTAATCCTTTTTCACACAAACTTTGCATTGGGATGATGAGACATTTGAGTACTTTGCCTGCTAGTCTCCTTCCGTCTCTCTAGCACAGGGCTCTTATCAGTCATCAGCTTCTGTGCACCACATATGCTCTGTGATATCTGGCAGCTTTGTGCTGCTGCTCTGAGAACTAAATCCCATCTCCTGAGCAAGCCCAGAGGAGCGCTTGGGGATTCAGTGAGTGGCTGCAGAGGCAAAAGATGTAGGGATGGGACTAGATATTTATTTTTATTCCAGATTTGCTAATCCAGAAAGAGGATTTCTCTCCTTAGAAGTGTAGACAGACTTCAATTAAATGTTCCATGTGTACAGCTTATTTAATTAAAACAATAGAAGAAACAAAAACTGATAGTAAAAACAGCTACTATCTTGGAAAAGTTTTTGGCAACTCTTTAACTGACTATTTCAGGGAAACTGGACTTTTCTTACAGTCATGTACGCAACTACCATACAGTTACACAATACTCCCACAACTCAGCACATTATGGGTTATACATAGGAGGAGCAATTAGAAAATCCACCTTTAATCACTCCTAAATTTTAATTGTCTCTTTCAAGAGGTCGTTGTCCCCACCCTACTTGTCTTGTTTTAATCAATGACCCTCACTGTCCTGGAGTGCATTTCAAGATTTAGGTTATCTAAAGAGACTTAATCTCAGCACTTTTAGAAGAGTGCAGGTCTTCTGATATGAAAGTTGGATGCAAGACTGATAATTTCTGGATTGTTATCACAGCTACTGGTGTAGTTTCTAACTATGTAAGAAAGCTTCCTTAGTCCACACAGATCTTTTTGGGGGATTTTTTTGCTAGTTGTAGTAACATTTGTTTTTTCACTACCTGTAGTAACAGATGGTTGAAATTGATATTTTAATTCTGTGCTGAGGTACTGTGGCCAAATCAATGCAGAAACAGTTCTGTTATAATCACTTTCAAATGACAAATAACAATAATACACACACTCAGCTTCTGATGTTTATGAAACTGAAACTAAAATGTATGTTCAGGGTCCTAGTTTGGTTTTAGCCATTCAAAATGCTTTATATTTCAGCTTCTTTAATTCCATTTGTGGTCCTTAATACCTAATTTCTCTCCAGAGTTTAAATCCAAAATTCTCACTCTGATGATTGCAAAAATATTTCATAAAATCAAAAATCCAAACATTTGGATACCCCATGACCCATATCCACACCCTATTCTGCCCATGACATTTCCACCATTGCTTACGATCCATCACTTTTTCCAAGGCTTCCATGGCAAAGAAAACAGAAGCTTCTTCCTTCCCCAGAAGAGCGACAGGAGAGTAAAAACCATCCTATCATTCTCATAATCTCTGCTTGGTCCATCTAAGACCCCTGTGTTTGTATTACCTCACAACCTATTCTGCAAAATTATTCTGCAGTCCTCTTCTGCAATGGGCAATGCTCATAAAAATAGCGTTTTTGACCTAATATCGCAAGCATCAAAAATGGAGTCTTTCGATGTATATTACTGTCACCACGGGATCCTATGAAACATTCACAGCCTGCTGGGGATGGGAGCACGAAGCACAGTTGCTCAGCACATTTGGGGCTGTCTATGGAAACAGAAATCTGTCAGGTGTGGTTGCCTTCAAGGGACTAGACTCTGCAAGCAACACACCTCTTCTCTTTGGCTTATCTTGGGATGGAGCCCAGATAGGACTGTGTCAACTTAAGGAGCATCATTTGTGTTGAAACAGGACGTTGAGTGTCTGTTGCGTGCTATTCCTCACTCTGCTGCGGTGAAGCTTTTTGTCTTTGAGGAAGGGATTTTTACCAGGGGTTGTTCTCTGAAATTGCTGCCTGGGATAGTCCTGTCAGCCACATCGCGCTGAGGTCAGAAATTGCGCATTTGGAAAAATGATGAATTTCCTTTTCTTATGGAAAAAAAAGAAAAAAAAAAAGAGTCAACCCAAATGTTGATTAAGTGAAAGGGCCAGAACAACAGAAGACCCAGTACGTATTTTAACTTGCCTCAAAACCACTCTGAGTCACTCATCTGGTATTTTTGAATTATGACACTTTCTTCCACAAAATGTCATGGGCAAAAGTCATTTTTCTGAAGGAAGAGAAAAAGAAAAGAAAAAAAATTTTTTAAAAATGGAACTTGAGTCCTAAAAATATGAGATGATGATTAAGTTTTTCAGGATTTATTCGAAAAGAGATAAGTGGCTACCGCGCAAGTGACAATAAGACTGCAGCTTATGTTACCAAACCTACCTGGTAGCCCAAAGAAGTGGTGCTGTGAGTGCAATGAGCATCCTGGTGATAAAAATAATTCTGTGTGAAGACCTAGTTTGCTGTGAAGCAGTGGGTGGTGGAACACACAGTTGTGGCCAAGCAGCTGCCGTGCAAGGGTGGATATTTCAGCACGTAACGCTGACATCCGAGTGAGCAGCGTGATTCCCTTTGCTTTAATGCTGCATATCTGCCACAGCCCTGAGATGACATCATGAAAATACTCTTATTTAGCCATGCTGCCTTACCTCATATCCACTTCAACCCCCCCACATAAATCTGGGGAGATGTCTGCTCTGAGATTTCAGCGTAAGGTGCCCATTTATGTTGAGCTTGCCCGAAACTCCTCGGCACCTCCAAAAAACTAAGCCTCATTATACTTAGGACCAGACTTTTCATTATTTGCAGTAGAGTACTCCAGTCTTGCCTCAGCACAGGTCTACATTTCAGACTTGTGAAGTGTCCGAGAACATTTCAGTCAACAGAAAACTAGTGATCCCAGTGACAAGAAATCACAGTACAAAGCCCCCTCACCTGAAGTATTACAATTAATTATTAAACCTCTATTTATTATATTGGAGTCAGCTTAAAATCCTACAATTCATTAAACCCAACACTTACCAGGCAGCTCTGTCTTTCCCCTATCTTCCTCTACAGCAATCGTTAAAAAAATAGAGAGGTCTATTTCCTTTGTGTCAACATCCTGAAAATCTAATATTTATTAGATATTAGTCATACAACAGATGTGTCAACCACTGACAGTGACCGCAGCTGATGAATGGTGACAATATCAATATATCTGCGTTTAAAAAAATCAGGCATGTGGTAGGAGATGATTTCTGCTGCAATTTGTGGGGAGGTAAGAAATAGCAGTTAGATAAAAGGAAAAAAAAAAGTATTTTATCTCTTATGGTTTGTCTCGTATACGAAGATCAAGGAGATTGGTGCAGTAATTTAACCAATTTAGTCTGGAGGGGATCTCTGGATGTCTCTGGTTCCACCATCCATGAAGAGCAGGGCAAGCTTCAGGTTTACATCAAAGCACTTAGAGTTTTACCCAGCCATCTGCTGAATATTGTGATATCTAGATTAGCCAGTCACTGTTCTCCCAGGAACTACCTCCATGGTTTTCAGTGAGCCTCACAAGGGTTATGTGCAATAGGATGAGCTTTGGATTATTTTACAGGTGTTTGTAAGAATATGCAGGAAAATGCAATACTCTCCAGGAAGAGCTAAGTAAATATCTTTCGATGTGAAATAGAAGAATGCTTCGAAATCATTTATGCTTCTATAGATCATGCTTCTATAGTATAAACTCTATTTATGATATTTTTGTAATATATATAATAAATAAAAATAAATTTTATAATTTATTGTATATAATTGCTATCTATGCTTAATAAATGCTATTTATGTTTCTAAAGATTTCTAAAGGAGCATAAATAACTTCACAGAATCACAGAATGGTTGAGGTTGGAAGGGATTCCTAGAAATCGTCTAGTCTAAACCCCTGTTCAAGCAGGGCCACTCAGAGCACAGGGTGGCATCCAAGCAGGTTTTGAAGATCTCCAGAGAAGGAGACTCCACAACTTCCCTGGGCACCCTGTTCCAGGGCTCTGTCACCCTCACAGTAAAAAAATTCTTCCTCATATGGAGATGAAATTCCCAGGTTTCAATATGTACCTATGAATTAATAGTGACTGAAATAAAGCTCAAAATATTAGGGGACTGCCATTTCTCTTTTAATTTGCACCAAGGTGAGTTCGGACAGTGGTGTCTGCTCTGCCACTGACTCAGATGGTAACTGAGAGAAGAAAGTGTCATGAAGGCCATATATCCAGGCTTGGGTGCCTAAAGGATCTCATCTGAGTAATTAATAAAAACTTAATCTCAGAAAAACTCTTACAGATTCCAGAGAAGGATGAACCTCTGTCTACAGCAGATTAATAATTTTTCATTTCAGTTTCAAAGATTTCTACAACATTTGTTTTGTGGTTATTGTTCCAGTAAGCTTTTATTAGCACCCCAGTTTTCAGATGCCTGAATAGCTGCAATTTCCATTGATTGTGGCACTAGCTGCTTTCGTATTTGACATTGATTCTAATAGGAGGATAGAGCGTATAGAACTTTGAACTCATTTTTTTCTATGTCATCTCACATACTTAAATTATAAAAACAGTTACTTTTTATCTCTTCACAAATGTAAATAGAAAAGGCACAAGACATAGCCCTTTTTGCATAAGGAAATGAAATTGCTAAATAAAAGAGTGTCAGGATAAAAGAAATCCCAATTCCAAACTCATTTTAAAAAAAATCAATTTTTTGTTTTCATTCCAAACCAGGAAGAATTGGAAGATGAGTGCTTAAAACAAGGAAAAATCCTGGAATAAGTAATGTGAGATGTCCATTTGTATAATTTTAACACACTAGAAGCATTTCAAGAGGCTCATTTTCCCCTGAGTACTTTCATCTTTCCTCTGAGAATTGTGGACAAATGCGTTCATGGTTCAAAATAAACCATGGAAAGAGTTAGGGTTTTTTTTCTTTTGCCATTTCAATGTTACACTGTGTTAACCAAGTTCTTACGCTTAACTGTTCACCTTTCAAACACAGAGGTAACCCAAACCACTGACACACTTAGAGCAGAGGAGCATGGATTTAAGGTCAGGCTGGTTGAACCTGACCTTCCACTGCCTCATGGGCTTTCAATACCTCTCTTCTTTTAAAATTTGAAGTTGAACTGACCCACTTTGAGTGGATATTTCAGTAAGTGGCTTTAGAGAAAACCCCTTCTGAGGGAACCATTTCCGTTAACCTGTATGCCTCTTACTCTGAGAGGGAAGCTGAGTTACACGTTTAGCTTTTGAAACGTCAGCATCTTTTAAAACAAGCTCATATAGGTCAGAGCAATCCCAGGAGCTGCAAACTAAGTTATACCCTCGTTTGCCTTCTTCCTCTTTGGATGGTAGAGGGTGAGGAGGTCGATTTCTGAAGCTGGAACCAGAGCAGCAGGGTTTCCCCCCACTGAACTTCCCAGAGACCATAAGTCTCTGGGAACCATAAGAAGGGACAACCTTGAAGCAACTCAACTTCTCTGGGGTGTAGCCCTCATTATATCCCAATGAAAAATTAAGAAACCACAATCCGAATTCGAGGAGACCATGTTGGTCACCATGACATGTGTAATTCCTTCACCTGAACATGCACATTGAAATACTACGTTTTTACATACTAGGGTGGCAAAAGTTATTTTGCATCCTACATTCTTCACATTTGTCCAGAATCCCTCTTTACTCTTCCAAACTTAGGAATTTGGGAATTGGCTACACGTCACAGATCTCTTTTCTTAGGACCTTAGCCCTGTGTCACAGCACAAGAACATACAGTGAACCCAAAATGCTGGCAAACTCAAAAAGAGTTGAAATAAATGTGAGGAGGAGTTGTTTTTTTTGTGTGTGTTTTATTTCTTCTCTTCCTGATGGAGAATGACTGAACCTGAGAACTCACTATGACAATGCATTTAGTTCAAAAACTTGCATATTGTAGCCAAGATACCCAGACTAAGAAATTTGAGAAACGTTTGGGCAAGTATCTAGGTGCTTGGACCTCAGGTTAAGTGACCACACTTGCTAAGCATGAAGAGCTATCAGACCAGGACCAGATGTTCAGCATCTGCCCAATTCCAGATGAGAAGACATCAGACTGACTGAGAAGCAAACTGATTTAATCTGGTAATGACAATGACATTAGTGTTTATGATAGATACATCATCTCGAGGAGAGACCATGAAGTACATCAACTCAAAAGCTCACTACTTCGCTCACGACTTTTGCTGCCACCTTTACTCACTACCCTTGCTGCAGTGTATGTACCAATTTTACAGTGGTTGTCTAATAATAATATTGATTTTTTTTTTGCTACTGCTTGAGTGACATAATGTGATGACAGATCTAAAAAGGGGTGAGCCCATATCTTTTGTCCTATCTGCGTTATGGAATATATATACATAGACCTTTACATTTATGTTAGGGTCAAAAACCACAGTTGGAAAAAAAAAACACCTACTCCACACTAACTAGGACAGCACAGGAACCCCTATAAAAAGTCCATCAGTAAATGTGCCTAGATACCTTCAGTCGACAGAGCCCAGCACAAGTATCAGCCGCAGCAAGAGAGAGAAGTAGGATGTCTCCGACCTTCTGTGCATCTCTGGTAAGAACTTGCTTTGTTTTTTGTCCAATTTGATAGAGACATATTTAAATTAGAATAGATGACTTACTTAGAGGAAACTTAGAGGAGTTGCATCCAACTTTAAAACATTTGTTTAGCCTACTAATAAATGAAAATAACTAAAACATAAGACTGCTGACTGGCATCATCTCGGAGAAGTGTTGAGATTATATGGCTATATTAATGAATTGTGACACACTAATATATTCTAGAATATTAGATTAAAAATTGAGATTTAGAGTTTATTTTTGTTACGGTAGCCTTTGTACTGTCTAATATCTTTGATTATTTATATAATTGATACTTCTTATCATCACATTTCACTGAGCATATAGCATATAGAATCACAGAATCATTATGTTTGGAAAAGACCTTTGAGATCATAGAGTCCAAACGTAATATCCTTAACACTATACCTCTTAAACCATGTTCCTAAACGCCTCATCTACACATTTCTTGAACATTGCCAGGGATGGTGACTCCACTTCCCTGGGCAGCCTGTTCCAATGCTTGACTACTCTTTGCATGTAGAAATGTTTTTTAATATCTAACCTGAAATATGTGTGAGGACAGTGAGAATTAGTTAATGCAAAGCAAGTGTAGATATGAAATGTATTATTCTATGACTATTCCAATGTACAGTGTATGCCCTTAACTACCAACTAGTCAAAGATGAATGAATTTCTCTGCCTGACAAAAGAACTGTAAGGCATGATGCATTATAACACCTTGTCCTAAAGGGGCCTATTCTCTTCAGCTCAGGTCCCTGTTCCTCACAGTGCTGGTTCTGCTGGCAGCCAGTACTGCCCATGGGAAGGCAGTACGGCCTGGGTTCAGGCCAGAGAGCCTCTTCAAGCAAGCAGACCCTCGTTGCCTGACCACAAAAGATTTCCAGCTCCCTCAAACCGTGAAAGTCAACATAAGCATCATCAGTACAAACCAGAACACCAAAACGAGTGCTGATATTAGCAACCGGTCATTGGCTCCATGGGATTACAGGTATGATCTCTATTCTTGTTATCTAATAGATCATCAGAAAAACCTCAGAGGGTCAGCACTGAATCAGTAAAGTCAATGGTGGTTTGACCAATCACCCAACAAAAGAATTGGGTCCTAAGAGTATCCCACGTTTGACGGGGAGATGAAGGTCTTGGGAATATTTAATCATCTGACAAAGCTCAAACCATTTGTAATTGGTCTTTAAAAGACAGTGGTCATTTGAAGCAGGCTCTTTGCAAAGACTGCTGGATAGTCCTGCGTGTTTATCCAAGCTAAAACCTGCAGTAACAGAGGGTCTTGCCTCTGTTTGCCTCTTCTTGGGCAATCTACTCCAGGGACTACAGGTCCTCATGCTAAGAGCCCATGGCAATCCCAACCATTGCAGCTCCCAAGATGCAGCAGCACTTCCATTTCACATACTTCCCTATCTTTCCATTTCAACTTACAGAATCAACGAGGACCCCAACCGCTTCCCCCAGGTGATTGCTGATGCCAAGTGCCGCCACACCAGCTGCGTGGACCTGGCTGGGCAGCTTGACTACAGCGGCAGCTCTGTCCCCATCTATCAGGAGATCCTCGTTCTCCGTCGGGAGCAGAGGGGCTGCCACCACTCATACTGGCTCGAGAAGAAGATGATCACTGTGGGCTGCACATGTGTCCACCCCATCATCCAACACCAAGCTTAAAAAGAGCTGATAGACAAGAGGTGGGAGCTGCAGAATGTCTTACTCCAATAGTCAGAATGCGTCTTTGATAAAAACAAGATCTTGATTCAGTTTCTGCAAAACAGTAGAACTAAATCAGATGAGCTAGTTTCTATCAGGGGAAATCAAAAAAGAAGAAAATTGTCAGATAAAAAAAAAGTTCTTTTTCTCCACAAAATCAGTTCCTGATGCCTTAATATGCCTGACTGAAAAAAATTATGGGAACTCTTTGCATTTCTTTATGTAATATTTTGACAGATCTATTTATGTAATTCTATTTATACTTGTTAGCAATATGTAGCAATGTGCAGCAATATTTAGCAATAAATAGTTAGTAATATGTATGTCTATTTATCTTCATGCAATTAAAAATCCAGCAAAACAAATCTACGGTATTCTTCTTTCTAATGAAACCTTTTAAGCAAGGAGAGCAATTCCTCAATGCAATTGTTACCATATGAGATCTTGCGTGATGAATTAAAGAATTTAAATTCTCCTGATAGTATCTGCCTCTGTTGAGATAGAGCTCAACAGGACAAGTTGGGGCAAGTAAAATTAAAATCATTTTACTGGTAGAGAAATTAACATTCCAGAAGCTATATGATTTATCAAAACACTCAATAGATTCACAGCAAAACCAGACTAGCAAAAAAGTAATTGGTAATTACCCAGTTATCCACATAATTAACCATTTAAAATGTAATTTGTAATAAATAATTAATTAAAATTTCAACACAATATTTTGAATTTTTAGGTGGAAAAGAAACGTTTTTCCTCCCTTCCTTGTCTAACCTGTTGTTGAAGGAGACAGTAAAATAACCCAGAGTGGCAATCTGGGTTATTTTGTAAGTAAGTTTATTATATATAAGCCCACAATCAATGGGCTTTAGTGAGCTGATTTTATTCACCAGCACAAGATATTTGCAATAACATCATCCACCATTACCGGGCACGATTCATCATAATATGTCTTGGTCCCTTATTAGTATTAGCAAGCTTGCCCACTTCGGTGTTGTCACAGTTTTTAGCAAAGTGAGACCACCCTATCTCCACAGGAATTCCCACTTCCCTATCTTCCTGCTTGGGACAGTGCCCGCTGTTTCCTTCATCCGGTCCTTGCCACATCATCAGAGTGCAATTCAGCAGTGTCATAATTAACTCTTTATTCACCCATCACTCCCCTTCAAAAGGCAGAATCCGTTTACAATATTAAAGCTTAACTTTGGTCTGACATTATCTCTAAATTTCAATATGACCCCGTTCAACACCTTTTCTGTGGTGCAGGCTCGTTACCTAAGCACAAGACGAAGAGTGTCCAAGTGAATCGGATGGATAATTGAAGCAATTAATGGTCGGTCAGAGAAAATGCACTTGTAATCTTCTCCATGCTCACAATCTTCACACTTGCTGCCAGCAGTTAATGCTTTAGAGACCTTTCAAATGCAGAGCAAAGTGATGCAACATTTTTGCCATGATTGCAATGGGACGTGCGTAGTGGAAAACCTAGTTCTGCATATGCTTTTATTTAAGACGCAGTTAGATTAAAAGTGTTCACATAAAAATGTTCCGTGTTTCAAATGACTGTCTAACACATGAAGACACCGATGTTTTGTTTGCCGCTCTTCCGGGGACATGTGCCCATCTTAGTCATCCGCAAAACGTCACCGGCAAATGCAATAGAAAATAGTGAATCTCCAAAGATACAGACCTCAAGGATGCCAAGCCCAGCTGAAAATCAAATCTCAGGGAAAGCATCTCCTCTAGATCTACCTGTGCTCTCTGAAGACAGTTTCACTTTAACTTCTGTTTCCGGGGCTAACTGTCCACAGATGTGTCAAGGAGACTGAACTTTCTCTAATCTACTCCAGGCAAAATCAGGAGGGTCAGATAATATGACTTAAGCTCGTGGCACAGTTAGAGTGTTCATACTATCCCTTCACCCCTCAGTGAGTCAAGGTAGTTTTAACCAGATATATTTGGCAGTATCAGCAGCCTTAACAGCGAGCTCCACAGCTGTAGCTACCTCCCAACGAGAGTAGATATAACTTTGACAACATGTAAGTGTCTAGTAATATAGAAGATCTGAACTTAGCTTATATCCTACCTCATCTCCAGCTATTCATCCCTAAGGTCTCCTATAGATCTAAACTTCAGCTCAGCTGGCGGTATCAAGTGCACTTATGCACAGGAAGAGTCTTCCAAAAAAAAAAAATAATAATAAAAAAACACCAAGAAACACTTCCTACTCACAGGCTTCAAAAATACTCCAACACTCTTCCAGACGTCCCTTGGATAATTTACCAACCCAAGGAAATCTGTGCCTGAGGTCCCAATGTTTTCATTTGTGCAAGCCTCAGGCCAGCCTCTGAAAGCTGCTTGGGTCTTCCTTGCACTTCTACGTCCAAGTGATGTACAGAATAAATATACATCACTGCATCTTGCCATGAGGTGACCTAATCGGTGTCTGTTTCTCTGAGCAAATATTCATGATTACAGTGATACCAGTCACAACAAGAGAGAGAGGTTGGGAGGACCCCTCTTAACTTTGCACACCTCCTGAATGGTTTAAGGTTCAACAACTAACACTTTTTGTCTTTCTTGTCTGGGAACATTTCAGTGCACCTTCCTCCTGATTTGATGTCCTGCAATGAAACCCATGAGCTGGAGTGAGTGCAAAACATTTTTGTCAGAAAGAGATTTCCAGTCCTGAAGAGCTCCAGGTCTCGGTTTCATTTCAGTTTGAAAAATCTCAACAGCAGTAGCTGCACATTCACAGAGTGCCAGAGGAGTAAAACAAGCAGAAAGAGAAGTTTGAGACTGGACTTGGGTGGCACACGGTCAGATAAATGTTCTCATTGGTGCCGCTTATCAAAGCAAGAAAGGCAGATGTCAGCTGCTTGCAAAAGATTGAAACTATTTTGCAAGTTCCTGAGGAGGAACAGGATACGTAAACTCAGTTCAGATTTCAGAAGGCTGAAAGAAAAAGCAAAGCCCCAAAACTACAGGGGCAGTTTGGGAAGAAGACAGACCATCATTACTCATTTACTGGAAGAGGGAACCTTGATCATGATACAAACAAATTGTGCTTGGCAAGAATGTAGATAAACCAGAAATACTACGCTTTACACTGGTTTAGAAAGCCACCAGAACTCACCAACTTACTCACAGCAAGTTGTGTCTAGAAAACAGCATTTTGAGTACAGCTTGACCCTCAGGGAGTACCAAACATTTTTATTCTCTTCTTGAAGTAACTGAACAAAAGATGGAGGAAAAAAAAAATAAAATAAAATAAAAAAGCTAGTTTTTCTGAAAACACTAGCAAAAATAGCCTTCTCAGCACCTGGTCCCAGAAAGATCAACCAGCAAATCAGCCATCCTCTCAGGATGTCTATTAGGTCTTATTCCCTCTGACCTATGTCAGCTGGTGGATTTTCAAACTATTGTTCCTCTAGCTCACTAAACACAGAGGATACACAGCTCTTGAGTTGTCTCATGGTTACAACACTTTGCAATTTATATATATATATATTTTATTATATTTATTATATATATATTATTTATATATATATAAAATTTCTGTGCAGTATAATATCAGCAGTCTTACAGAAAAAGCTGACTGTCTGTTATCCTTTTGACTATCCCCAGGAATATCTATCTGTTGCCAAGGGTTTAGGAGAAGACTGACTTTCAGCAGGCCAATATATGCACAGGTCACCTGAGTACCATGGAGCTAGGATATGGCTGTGATGCTAATGCAGGTCTCTCTGCAACATGCTCCATTCTTCAGGGTAGACAAATCCTATGGGAGCTACTGCACGGGAAGATCCCTGCAAGACAGACTCAGCCAAGGGGAAAAGGACTGAGCAAAGGGGCAGAGAGAGGAGGTAAGAAAGAGGCAAGCAGAGGAGCAATGGAGTACAAAAGACCTTGAGGCTCTGATGCCCACCTTTGAGCACAGTTTAGCCCAGATTGAAAAATTGAGGGAAAGAAAACATGGAAAAGAAGAAAGACTTCTTTCACTGTGGGACTGCTACCGTACCTACAGCTGCAGCATCTCCTCCTTGTGCCAGGTATGAAACAGGCAAATCCTTGAAGCCTCGGAGCCAACCACACAGTAGCAGTTCAGGAGATGAGTTCCTCCTAGGACAACCGGGAGCTGGGCTGAGTTCATGGACTAAATGCCAGCTTTGCTCCAAGAGCAGCACAAGCAGGCAAAGCAAGGGCTCAGTTGTGAAAGATGTGGGCTCTTGGTGATGATATGACTGTGCTGTTTACAGGAAGCATAACCTTGTTTGCCATGTTCTTAGATTGCTGGGAATGAAGACTGAGCATTGAGCTCATTGCAAGTGCATCTATTAAAAAAAAAAAAAAAAAACAGACTCTTATTTACAGCCAGTTGCACTCTAAGAACAATGTCATCAGGAGGAAATAATCCATACTGCTGGTGTTATTATAAAACAACGCCCCTACACACAGGTGCACATCTTAATGGGAGGTATGTGGTTTTTAACTGATGCATATCGCTCTGAAACCTTGTGATTCATGGGTTTTGACTTCCTTAATTAACTATTTTATTATTATTATTTTCTTAGTTAGCCACATCATGATTCTCTAGTTAGAATAAATCTTAACCTAAGCTGCCTGCATGAGTGCAGGATCTTACCTGGCATACCACTGGTAGCAATTTAGAGGAGACAACCTCAAGCTTAATTTTCTCCCAGCAAAACCAGTGAGGACGCTACCGCCCGTTACCTTTATTGAGAGGGAGAGAATTTAGGTCAGAAGCAGCAACTTGGGTGTGCAGTGTGTGACTTCCTCGTCAGCGGTTACTGTAACCGGAGGACTGGTGTTATGCAAGAGCGCGCAGAAAACGCGTTGACTGGTTTGCGCGCCACCACATGAAGAGCGCGGCGGTCATAATGAAACAGCCACTGCCACAGATGAGTGCTGATGCTTGTAACTGAATGAGAGGGTTTCTCCACCTGGCTTGTTTTCCTGGGGTACATAGACACTCAGTGACCTCCAGGACAGGGAATAGAGCTGTTGTCTGTGTCCAGCAGCAAGGGACACTTGGACTGACCTCTATGATCTTCATGGAGTTGTGGGAGGGAAGTAGGATGCCTCCAAGAGCATCCTTGCACCAGGCACATCTAATTCAAAGTGTCTCCACTGATCCTGGGCAAAGTGCTCTAGAAGACTCCACTGGAGCAGGTGGTTGGACTACATGATCTCCAGAGGTCCCTTCCAACCTCAACCATTCCGTGCTGCTGTGACTAAACTGGCTGCAGATACTTAGATGGAGATCAGCTATGGGCAATTTAAGGCAGTTGGGGACAAGTTCAGGGCAACCAAAATGTATCCTAAACTGAAATATGATGATGCTCACGGACAGGTTTACCTTGGTTTAAATAAAAGCAGGCAACAAAATGCAGATTCAAAGTTTTTGCTGGCAGAAACCAGTCAGAGGAAGGGTCCCAGCCTGGATGAATAATGTTGAAAACAGCAATTCTACAGCAATCTGATAGAGGGGGAAAAAAAAGAAAAGGAGGGGGATAGTGAACCAGGCTGCCAGGCTGCTCACAGCTTGAGCTGCCCACTGGTATCAACATCATCCAAGAAACTCAATCAGGGTGGAACAAGACAGGGCAGAGGGGCCTCAGACCCATCGCCTTCAGCCAGTCCATTGTTATTAACCGTGTTCTGTAGATGCAAGTAAGCACTGCCTGTATAGCCCCACTTCACTGTTTTCAGCCCCTTTTTGCATCTTTTCCTTTATCTAAATGGCAATATCTCTTATGCTCTCTCTTACTCGGCACCCAGAAGAAGCCTGATCTCAGCTGAAACTTCCTAGTGCTAAGGCGTTACCAACTAGATTTATGCTTCCATTTTCTTTCTGAGTTACCACAAAACAACATTCTTTTAAATAGAAAAAAAAAATAGACTAATTTTATTCAGTAGATAAGTTATTGAATAAATACAGATAAACATTTACTGTTTTATGGATCTTCTGAGCACATATAAGGTCATAAATATAGTCATAAATAGAAAAGATCAATATAAATATAAACATCCTTTGCTTTTTTATATTTATATAAACACTCTCCTTTTTTATCATTCAAGTCAAGCAGACTCAACTCTTTCTCAAATTGCTCTGGAATATGTCAACTATTGCCCCCATTGAAGTCAATGAAGTTGAAGTGACATAAACCCAGAGTACAGTCATAATCAACTCTGGTAGCCTTTTTTTTTTTTTTTTTTTTGACAGATTTATACTAGAAAAAAATCACCAGTGATGGTAGAAGGAGGAAATAGGGTTAGAGGAGAGGAAGGGAGCAAGAACATGCAGGACTTACAATTCCAGTTAAAATATATATGTAGGGCAATTGACTGTAGAGAAGAGCTTTCAATAGTATAATTTGTTTGGTTTGACAACCTGATATAGGCTG